>NC_138210.1:72473540-72691040 GCF_964194415.1 Vipera berus | reverse complement strand
AGTGGACCACCGGTGGCTCCTCCGGTGGCGCCTTCCCCGTCCTCCCCCGAGGAGAAGGAGTCGAAAGGCAAGTCGTCCTGGCAATGCAAGGTGTGCAGTTACGAGACCAACATCTCCCGTAACCTACGGATCCACATGACCTCCGAGAAGCACATGCAGAACATGTTGTTGCTCCATCAAGGGCTCCCGTTGACCCTACCGGGACTCCTGGGACAACCTCAAACCCCTCCTGGAGGCAAGGCTCAGTCCGAGCTCTTCCCGTTCTACGGGGCACAGGCTCTAGGCCATGCCCACCACTCACATCCCCACCAGGCCCACGCAGGGAGCAACCCACCTCTGCGGGCAGACAAACCCATGGAACAACCCCCACTCTTGCTCAACGGAGGCTTCCAACATCTCAGTGCAGCAGGCCGGAAGATGGCTACCTTGGGGGCAGGTAAGAAGAACCTTCCAACTAGTGGCTACCATGCCTGATGTCCACGTGGACCTCAAGGTTTTGCCCACGAGGACCCTAAGCTTGACCGTATTCCCTGTCCTGTGGTTCATCCATAGTCCACCATGACTTCAGAATCTCTGCTGGCATCTTGATTTGTCTCTCTCTTACATCCGTGGACATCGTGTCTATGTGACGTAATGTGTTCTAATCCAACTTTCTTTTCCATGTTGCGGTAGCAACCTCAATTTTTAACTAGCTTAGCAACAGCCCAGATGCGCCCCTTCGTAGTGCTTTACGGCCCTCTCTAATCTTGACAGAGTCGGCCTGTTACCCCAACAATCTGGGTCCACATTTTACTGCCCTTGGAAGGACGGTCAGGATTGAACTGCTGACAGGGAGCAGTGACTTACCCTGCAATATTGGATTCTAACCACTGAGCCCTAATTTCCCCATAATTCTCATTCCTTCGTAGCAGGGTTTCCCAACCGTGGGAACTTTTAAGAAGTCTGGACTTCAACTCCCAGAAGTCCAGACTTCTTAAAAGTTCCCACGGTTGGGAAACCCTGCCCTATAGATACCCGAAACTCACACGACCACTTTGTTTCTCCTCTCTGCAGCCCCCGCCTCTCTCTCTCCTGACCCTGCTCCCCCCTCCTCACCGCCAGCCCAATCCGGACCCGATCTGCTGGGCCCCCAGAGATTGTTCAGCTGCTTGGTGTGCCAAGTCTTCAGCACCGACAGCCTGGACACCCTCTTGCGGCACGCCTCCGCCCCGCGCTCCCTACCCGAAGTGGAATGGAAAGAAATCTCCGGGGACTTGCACCGTTGTCGGCTCTGCGCGTACGGCACCCAGCTGAAAGCCAACTTCCAGCTTCACCTGAAGACCGACAAGCACGCCTTGAAATACCAGCTGGCTGCTCACCTGCGGGAAGGGGGCAGCTTGAGTGCACACCTGGGGGTGGAGCTGCCGCTGGGACCGCCCCTTCACCTGCATTGCAACCTGTGTGAATATGAGACCAACAGCAAGGAAAAAATTCAACTTCACGTGGCGGGCACCGGCCACCAGGAAGCCTTGCAAGGTTATAAGGTACCAAGACGGGGAAAGAGGCAGAGAAAAGTAGGATGGGGAATAATAGTCAGTACAGGTAGTCCTCGGCTTAATGACCACAAGGCAAGGGAGCCCAGAATTTGATGTTGCTAAGTGAGACGCAGACCGAGCGGGTTTTGTCCCATTTTACGACTTTCCTTGCCACCTTCGTGAAGTGAATCGCTGCGGTTGTTAAACTTAAGTCACGCAGTTGTTAAGTGGATCGGATATCCCCCGTAGGCTTTGCTCGGTGGAAGGTCGCAAAAGAGAGTCACGTGACCCCACAGGAACACAGCAACCGTCAGAAATAAGGAGCCGGCTCTCAAAGCATCCGAATAATGTACAATTACCTGACCGTGGGGGATACTGCGACGGTTGTGTGAAAAAACAGTCAGAGGTCACTTCCCCCCTCCCAGTGCTGCTGTAACTTTGAACAGTCACTAAACGAACAAACTGTTGTAAGTCGAGGACTGCCTGTATAAGTGTTACCGAAAAGAGGTGCAGCAGATGTCCCCAAAGGACATTGATTAGGTTGAACATGAACCCTAGAAAAAGTGCAGAGAAGAGCAACGCAGATGTTTAGAGGGCTGGAGGCTAAAACATATAAAAGACCGGTTGCTGGAATTGGGGATGTCTCTAGTTTAACGAAGAGAAGGACGGGGGGGGGGGGACATGATAGCAGTTATTCCAGTATCTCAGGGGCTGCCCCAAAGAAGAGGCAGTCAAGCTATTTTTCCAAAGCACCTGAAGGCAGGACAAGGAAGTAATAACAAGATAACAAAGTTGGAAGGGACTTTGAAGGTCTTCTAGTCCAGAGGTCCCCCAACCTTTTGGGCACCAGGGACCGGTTGCGTGGAGAGAAGTTTGTTCGCGGACCGGAGGGTGCGTGGTTTCGTGTGCTGCCTGCATTTCGCGGATTGGGCTTTGCTTGTTGGTGCAGCCCGGTTGCTGGTATGCTGCGGCCCGGTACCGGTCCAGAGACCGGGAGTTCGGGACCCCTGTTCTTAGTCCAACCCCGTGCTCAAGCAGGAGATCCTACGCCACAGCGGCTCCCGACTTTTCCTATACCCCGCACCCCTCGAACGCTTCCGAGATATTCTCGCACCCGCTTACCAAAGTTCGAAATAACGGCCACCAATTCTGCAGATGCACTCCCAGGTTTTCGCACCCCCTGGAATACCGTCTCGCGCCCCCGGTTGGGAACCCCTGCCACACCGTGCCCGACAAGTGCCCGTCCAGTCTCTTCTTCGAAGCCTCCCACGATAAGAGCGCCCGCAACTACTGAAGGCAAAGCCGTTCCACTGGTTCGTTGGTACTTCACCGTTCGGAAGTTTCTCCTTCGTTCCCAGGATTCTTCTCTCCTTGCTTGTTTTTCCCCTCCGTCGTTTCTTTGTCCTGCCTTCTGGTCCTTTTGCAAAACAGATCATTAAAGAGAAACCCAACCCAGGGGAAAAAAAACACAAACAACCGTCCAGACAGCGAGAACAATTAATTAATCAGCGGAACGGATTTTCCGGGTGCTCCATCACTGGAGGTTTTAAAGAAGAGATCGGACAGGCAGTTGGCCGGAATTAGGGCGGTCTCTCCTGCTTGAACGAGGGGAGGTGGGTGGGTTGGACTAGAAGACCTCCGAGGTCCCTTCCAGCCCTATTCTAGAAAGGGGGTAGAGATGAAGGCCTCTACAAGTAGGTTTTAAGTGCAAAGCGGGCATGGAGAAAAGAGGGAGGGAGAGATCAGTAGTGAGACCTAGTGGGTACTAATCCTAGGAATGTTGATGGGGAAGGCCCAGGGCTATTCTCTTTGGAACCCACAATCCCTTTCTCGCTTCTCCCCTAGTTCCTTCTGGAAATGGAGACCAGCTCGGCACCCCCGCCCGCCTCCGAACCCACGCACTTCCGCTGCCTCCTGTGCCACGCGGACTCGCCCAGCCGCCTGGCCATGATCCAGCATTTACGCGCGCCCCAGCACCGCGAGGCTCACGGCCAGTGGCGCCTCCAGCTCCTGCAGAACGGCGAAGGCACCCTGGGTCTCGAAAGATATGTCTGCTTGGTGCCCGCCAACGCCGCAGGTAACCGTCGCTCGTGGGGCGCTGGGTCCCAACAGACGCGAAGAGGCGCGATTTTTTGGGGGGGGGTGTGGGTGGGAGATTGACGGGCGGGGAGCAGCAGGGAAGGAGCCGCCGGCGCGCCACCAGGAGGAGGGCTGCGCAAGGGGGCATGTTCTCGTTCCTGAGGGTGGGTGGGAATGGAGACACCCCCCCCGTCCTCCCCAGGGGGGTTAGCAAACACTGTGCCATTTCTGAAGCCTGCTGAGGGTTTTAACTCCGGGCCTCGCTCCGTGGGTGTCGGGAGTGCAGAACCGCTGAGCGTGGTACGTTCCCGTCCTTCCTCCTCTCTTCCAGCCCCCGCCGGCCTCCTCCTCTCAGCGCCGCCCCCCCCCTCCCAGCTTCATAATGGATTATGACAGATACTGGGGGAGGTTGCCTAGCAACCTGCAAGAAGAATGAAGGAGAAGAGAAATGAGACCGAGATATGTACGCTGCCGGGGAGATGTCGAAGGGGAGGGGGTGGAAGGAAATATATATACATATATATACATATATATACATATATATATACATACATATACATATACATATACATATACATATACATATACATATACATATACATATACATATACATATACATATACATATACATATATATATATATATATATATATATATATATATATATATATATATATATATATATGTCTAATGCTTGTTAACTATTTTAGATTACCTTGCTAGGCCCCAAACATGGGACAAATCTTTATTTCCTGTGTCAGCCTAACCTGAAGGCCATCGACAGGCAGTAGTCACACCGGTGACAGCTCATATTTGTGTAAATTTTAAATTGCTAACAATCCCTTAATTCTTTGTTAGCAATTTAAAATTTACACACACACACACACACACACATATATATATATATATTTGTTTTCTGAGGTTTTCGCGGGTGTTTGTATGTGGATCTTTGGTCATTCGGGTTTTTTCCCCACGTAGAATTGAAAAAAATTGAAAAAAAACCGAATGACCAAAGATCCATATATAGATAGATAGATAGATAGATAGATAGATATAGATATAGATATAGATATAGATATAGATATAGATATAGATATATAGACATCCCTCCCTCCCCCCAGCTGAGGCTGCCCACCTTCCCCTTCCCCCCCCTTTCCCATACCGGGAAACCTTACCCAAGCCGTGGCGGCAATTGGCCGCCTTCCCAGCTCCGATTTATTGCTTGCAATCCACCTGACCTTGCCTCCTTACCTGGCAGCGGAAGTCAACAGGGATCAGCAGGACGGGATTTTTTTTAAAAAAAAAAAATAGAGGGGAGGGGGTGTCGGTGGGGGGCACGCATGATTGAAAGCGGAGTGACGGCTCAGGACCCAGGGCCAAAGATTTCCCCTTCGGCAGAAGAGGTGAAGGGACGGCCGGAGAGAACGGTCCGGGGCATCCAGGCTAAAGCCGCCGATTGAACGGGGGCGGGGGGGGGGAACCCGGGAGGGCTTAGGGACGGGGGAATTCTCGGCGAGCCCTACGTGTGGCGAGGGGGACTAGCACCTTGTCAGTGAGAAATGGGGGTCTTTGTATCCTGGCGGGCGTATTGAGCGGTGTTAATTGAGTTGCCGATGGTAGCCCGGCCGCGTCTATCGGCCAGGGAGGCCAGCCCGTTCAATATTAACGATCCCGCTCAGGTTGAGAGTTTAATTAGTCGCCAATGAGGATAAAACCCTGCAACGTGCGTCATTCAGGTTTTTCCACAGCCTTCAGGATGGGATTCCCGCTCTCTCTCTCTCTCTCTGTCTCTCTCTCTCCCTCCCTGTCTCCCTCTTTCTCTCTCTCCCTTCCTTTTCTCTCTCCCTCCCTCCCTCTCTTCCTCCCTCCCTCCCTCTCTCTCCCTCCCTCTCTCTCCCTCCCTCTCTCTCTTTCTCCCTCCCTCCCTCCCTCTCTCTCTCTCTCTCCCTCCCTTCTCTCTCCCTCTCTCTTTTGACATCTTTTCGAGTTTGTGGTTCTTCCAGGCCCCCTGGCTGGTGAAAGACAGGACGAGACATGTTAGCTTACGCAAACTTGGTTTGCCGCCTTAGGGAAGTGGGGCACAAACCCAGATCAGGTGACAATTTCCAGGAAGATGGGGGGACGGTACTTCCAGCACATTGGAAAACCACCCACCACAGGTGGTCCCCGTCTTAACGACGCCGCAAGTGAGCCGCGAATTTCTGTTGCTAAGCGAGACGTGGGTTAAGCAGGTTTGGCTCTTTCCTGCTGCCGTCGTCAAGCGGATCGCTGCAGCAGATACATTCGCAACCCGCTGGTGTGCCTGTACCTGGCTTCCCCCGTTTGGCTTTGCCAGGCAGGCCGCAAAAGGGGATCACTGCAACCGTCACAAATGGTTTCCAAGCGTCCCATTTTGATCGCGGGGATGCCGCAACCGTCATAAGCACGAACCAGCCGCCAGGAGGTAAACCACGTGACGCTGCGACGGTCATGTGAACAATGGCCATAAGTCACTTTTTTTTTTCCTCCCGGTGGCGTTTTAACTTTTGAGCGGTCGCTAAATGAACTGTTGTAAGTCGAGGAACTACCTGTGTTCGTTTGGGAGAACTTCGCGTCTGTCCTTTCATATTTTACCTTTATTCCCATCTTGTTCTCTCCGTTTCCAGGGAAGGATTCTGTCCTGGATAGCGTAACCCCTGAAAGAGAAAAGCAGAATAAAACATGGATCGCCGGTGAGTAACTCCGTGGGGTAACGCAAGCCACGTGCCCCCTACAGGTAGTCCTCTACTTGCGACCACAATCGAGCTCCACCTTTCCATCGCTAAGCGAGACGTCTCTGAATTGCACCCCCTTTGACCACCTTGCTTTCCTCGGTTGTTAAGTAAACCACTGCGGTTGATAAATTCGTAGCCCGGTTGTTAAGTGAATCTGGCTCCTCCCCCTTCCCCCCCCCATTGAGTTCGCCGGTCGGAAGGTCGCAAAAAGGGGGAAATCACGTAACCCAGGGACGCTGGCCGCCGTCGTCAATATGAACCGGTTGTCGAGCATCTGAATTTTGATCACGTGATCGTGGGGATGCCGCGAGGGTCGTCAGTGTGGGAAAATGATCATAAAGTCAGTTTTTTTCAGCTGCCGTTGTCACTTCAAAATGGTCACTAAACGAATCGTGAGTTGAAAACCTGAGGTATTGTGGTCGATCAATGAAAGATGGATCTTTTTTGGTCCTCCAGAGCCCCGTTTTCAAAAGGCTTGCAAAAACCCCACGGTGGGGACTCCCAGTTGGGAGACGCCCCGATCCACTGAGAGTTTTTACTCAATCACGGTCTGAACAACAAGCCAGGATTTTGGTTGCTTCAGTTTGGGGCCAAAAACCTGGATCTGAGCAGTGCAAAGATTTTTTTTTTTTTTAAAAAAATATATTTTGGAGAGGAAAGGAAGATGGGAAGAGGGGTGATTTGCACCTGGCTAATTCTCAACTTAGCAACCATTCATTTAGCGACCGCTCAAAGTTTAAGACGACGCTGACAAAAGCGAGTTAGGACCGTGTTGCTGTTTTTTCCCACACTTTAACCGCCGTTTTGCCGCGTCTCCCGTGGTCGCGTGATCAAAATTCGGACGCTTGGCAACCGACTCGTGTTTATATGACGGCGGCAGTGCTCCTTGGCGTCACGCGATGCCCTTCTGACCGGCCAAGTCCAATGGGGAAAGCCAGACTCCCTTAACGACGGGGGGGGGGGGACTGACTTAAGCGTTGCAGGGACTCACTTAAGGACCGTGGCAAGCGAGGTTGCAAAATGAGGCAAAGCTCCCTTGGCGTGGGTCTCGCTTAGCAAGAGAAACTTTGGGCTCAATCATAAGTCGTAAGCTGAGGAGTGTGTGTGTGTGTGTGTGTGTGTGTGTGTGAGAGAGAGAGAGAGAGAGAGAGAGTTGCACGCCCCAATCTCTCCCTTCCAGCTTCGTGCAAATTGCACACTTGGTGGCCTGCCTTTCTTTTTCCTTCTTTTTCTTTTTTTTCTTTCTTTCCTTTCTTTCTCTCTCTTCCTTCCCACCTCTCTCTTCCCTTCCTTCCTCCTCCCATCCTCCCCCTCCCCATTTCCTTTTCCTTCCTTCCTTCCCTTTTTTCTTCCTTCCCCTTTTCCTTCTTTCTCCCTTCCCCCCTCCTCTCTATTTTCTTCCTTCCCTCCTTCCCTCCCTTCTTCCTTCCTCCTCCCTCCCCCTCCTCCCAATTCCCTCCCTCTCTTCCATCCTTCCCCCTCCCCCATTATTCCCTTCCCTCCCTTCCTTCCTTCTTCCTCCCTCCCTTCCCCTATTTCCTTTGTTCCTTCTCTTTTCCTTCTTCCTTCCCTGTTCCCTTCCTTCCTTCTTCCTCCCTCCCTTCCCACTCCTATTTCCTTCCTTCCTTCCCGCTTTCCTTTCCTTTTTCTTCCTTCCTTCCTCCTTCCTTCCCTCTCCGTTCTCTCCCTCCCTCCCATCCTTCATCTTCCTTCCTTCCTCCCCCCTTTCTTTTTCTTTCTTTCTTTCTTTCTTTCTTTCTTTCTTTCTTTCTTTCTTTCTCTCTTTCTTTCTTTCTTTCTTTCTTTCTTCTTCTTTCTTTTTCCCTCCCTCCCTCTTTCTTTCTTTCTTTCTTTTTTCTTTCTTTCTTTCTTCCTTCCTTCCTTTCTTTCTTTCTTTTTCTTTCTTTCTTTCTTTCTTTCTTTCTTTCTTTCTTTCTTTCTTTCTTTCTTTCTTTCTTTCTTTCTTTCTTTCTTTCTTTCTTTCTTTCTTTCTTTCTTTCTTTCTTTCTTTCTTTCTCCTTTATTGGCCAAATGTATTTTTTTTCCCTCCACAGATTCCGAGGAGAGTGAAGTGGCAGCTTCTGCCAGCGCAGGAGACACTACGGTGAGCTGATCTACTTCTTGGGTTTTTGTGGGGAGGGGAGGGGGGGCTTCTGCCATCAGTTCCCCCCCCCCCCAACGCCTGCCTTCCACCCAGATCTTGGGCTGCCTGGCCTACACACACACACACACACACACAAACACACACCCCATGCCGCCCTTTCCCCCAAAGTAGCCTGGCTCTCCCTCCCAACTGCCAGCAGGAGTGCAGATGTTTCTGAATTAAGACTAAAATTAATTAGCGTTGTCTGCGGAGGCGGAAAGGGGGGGGCGGGGAGGGGCGAAGAGAGGTGCTTCGCCCACCCAGCGCCAATTGGGTGCAGTCAACTGTGAACGGAGGAGGTTAATCAGAGGACCGCCAGGCACTGTGGCTGCCAGCCTGGCCGAGGTTTTGCTTTCTTTCTTTCTTTCTTTTTATTTATTTTTATTTTCCTCCCGTTTCAAATTATAATGACGGACTGGCGTTTTATACCGACAAATAACAGGCGCTCCCGTCGGCGAAAACGGGTTTTAAAAAAGCCGCTTCCCATTCCATTCTCAGCTTCCGGAGCCCTTCTGGAGGGCTGGGCGGGAGGGGGGGGGATGGCTAAGGGTGTGGGGGCATCCAGAGGCCGCCGGATGATGGCCCCGATTTGCCCTTTCCAGCAGTCCCACTTTGTTCCAGAAAGCCACCTCGCGGTTGCTCTCTGCTTTTGTTCAGATTGGAAGCTTCCGTCGCTCGTTCATTTTAAGAGTTGTGTTTTTTGTTTTTTAAAAAAAAGGAAGGAAGGAAGGAAGAAAAAGAAAGAAAGAGAGAAAAAGGAAGGAAGGAAGGAAGGAAGGAAGGAAGGAAGGAAGGAAGGAAGGAAGGAAGGAAGGGAGGAAGGAAGGACACTGTGCAGAAGGGTTCGGGATAAGCCTGAATGGTTTTCCAAATTGGAGCAAAAATACAAATTAACTCCTGGCTCTTAGGTGGCGGGTTAAGAATAACTCTGAATTCCTTCCTTCCCTCCCTCCCTCCTTCCTTTCCTCTCTCACTCCTTCCTTCCTTCCTTCCCTCCATTCTTTCGTCCCTTCATTCCCTCCCTCCTTCCTTCTGTCCCTTCCTTCCCTCCCTGTCTTTCCTTCCCTCCCTCCCTTCTTCCATCCCTTCATTCCCTCCGTCTTTCCTTCCCTCCCTCCTTCTGTCCCTCCGTTCTTCCGTCCCTTCCTTCATTCTCTTCCTCCTTCCTTCCCTCCCTTCCTTCCTTCCGTCCCTCTGTTCTTCCATCCCTTCATTCCTCCTTCCTTCCTTCCTTCCGTCCGTCCATCCTTCCCTCCTTCCTTTCCTCTCTCTCCTTCCTTCCTTCCCTCCATTCTTTTGTCCCTTCATTCCCTCCCTGTCTTTCCTTCCCTTCCTCCTTCCTTCCCTCCGTTCTTCCCTCCCTTCCTTCCGTCCCTGTTCTTCCATCTCTTCATTCCCTCCCTCCTTCCTTCATTCCCTTCTTCCCTCCTTCCTTCTTTCACTCCTTCCTTCCTTCCTTCCCTTCTTCCGTCCCTTCCATTCCCTCCTTCCTTCTTTCACTCCTTCCTTCCCTCCCTTCTTCCGTCCCTTTTTTCCTTCCCTCCCTCCTTCCTTCCTTCCCTCCCTTCTTCCGTCCCTTCATTCCCTCCTTCCTTCTTTCCCTCCTTCCTTCCTTCTTTCCCTCCTTCCTTGTGGATGCAAGGGAATCTTGGCAGGCAACTCTGATGGCCTGTGACAGTCACCTTATCACAGGGATCTTTGTAGACTTGTAGACTTCAACTCCCAGAATTCCCCAGCCGGCCATGCCAGGTGCATGTGAAAAATAGATAAATAAATAACCCGGTTGCAGCCACCATCTTGACGATTTTTTTCAGCCTCTCCCAGATGCATCTTGGGAAACGGCGGTTGATGGAAGCCAGCTCTCCTTTTGGGGGGCGACGTGATCCGTTTGAGCCCGTTCTGGTCATCCAGCTAGTCACTTTTTTTTAATCGCTTCTGCTTTTCTCTTTCCATTCTTCTCGCGCTACCCAGGTCTTCTGCTGCCCCTACTGCAACTACGTCGACCAATCGGCCGAAGCCGTGAGGGCCCACACCGTTTCCCAGCATGCCGTGCAGCCCAAGTTCCATTGCCCGCTGTGCCAAGAACAGCTGGTCGGCCGGGCCAACCTCCACTTCCACCTCAGCCACGTTCACAACGTGGTGGCCGAATGTGTGGAGAAGCTGCTGCTGGTGGTGGGTGCGAGGGCCACAGGCCTCCCGGGGAGGGGAGGGGGGGGGAAACCTTAGCCGCCCGCCCCCCCAACATTCAGTCCGTTTCTCTGCCCGCTGGACTGGGGAGAAGCTCGACCTGTTGGATGCCTACGGACACGGTTGTCCCAAAGGTGCTTTTTTTTTTTCCAGGAGGCACCTGGACTTCCTTGTTTTTTCTTGGAAGAGGTTTTGCTTCTCATCCTAGAAGCTTCTTCAGGTTCTGACTGGACGGTGGGGAACGGCAGCATTTATGCTCCTTTGCAGTCATCTGGTCGTTTGCATTCTTTTAGAGCAGAGGTCTTCAAACTTGGTCCTTTTATGACTCGTGGACTTCAGCTCCCAGAATTCCTGAGCCAGCGTGGCTCAGCTTGGAAACCTCTCCATTTTCCCTCAGCGTGGCTGGCTCAGGAATTCTGGGAGTTGAAGTCCACAAGTCATAAAGCGGCCTAGGCCTAGGTCATGGGTAGGCAACCTTGGCTCTTTTATGACTCGTGGACTTCAGCTCCCAGAATTCCTGAGCCAGCGTGGCTCAGCTTGGAAACCTCTCCATTTTCCCTCAGCATGGCTGGCTCAGGAATTCTGGGAGTTGAAGTCCACAAGTCATAAAGCGGCCTAGGCCTAGGTCATGGGTAGGCAACCTTGGCTCTTTTATGACTCGTGGACTTCAGCTCCCAGAATTCCTGAGCCAGCGTGGCTCAGCTTGGAAACCTCTCCATTTTCCCTCAGCGTGGCTGGCTCAGGAATTCTGGGAGTTGAAGTCCACAAGTCATGAAAGGGCCATG
This sequence comes from Vipera berus, assembly GCF_964194415.1. NCBI lineage: Eukaryota > Metazoa > Chordata > Lepidosauria > Squamata > Viperidae > Vipera > Vipera berus. The sequence continues at coordinate 72,679,578 of NC_138210.1, read as the reverse complement.
TTTGAAGACCCCTGTTTTAGAGGATCGTTGAGGCCACTTGCGAGGTTTTATCTGTCTCTCCTCAGGGTCTCCTGAGCGGTGCAAACGGGCGTGGAGCCTTCTTGGAACTGCTGAAAGGACCGTGTGGTAGACTGGAGATAGTTGGTGTCGTGTCCCTCCCCCTCTGTTGAGGGAGGGGTGCTCAGTTTTGACCGAGATGGCCTCTTCGACCCCCCTCGTTCAAGCCAGCGGTCCTCTCTGTCCAGAATGGGGACACTGCTGTCTTCGAAGGAGCGGCCTTGGTCTTCTAAAGGCAGACGGACGGCTGAATTTGGTCCCGCTGGGTTTGTTCTCCTCTGGTGTGCCATGTGTTTGTGAAGGGGTTGTTTTGTTTCCCCCAGTGTACAGCTCTGTGTACAGATCAGTCTACCACACGGTCCGTTCAGCAGTTCCAGGAAGGCTCCACGCCCGTTTGCACCGCTCAGGAGACTCTGAGGAGACAGATAAAACCTCGCAAGTGGCCTCCACGATCCTCTAAAAGAATACAAACGACCAGATGACTGCAAAGGAGTATAAATCCTTCCACTTCCCCACCATTTAGTCAGAACCCGAAGAAGCTTCTGGGACGAGAAGCGAAACCTCTTCAAAGGGGAAACAAACAAAGAAGGAAGTCCCGTTGCCTCCTGGGGGGGGGGGAAAGCACTTGTGGGATAACCCGTGGAATGAGTGCCTGTCTCACGGGATCGTAGAGGGAATTTGGAGCTAAGGGACGGGGGGAAGATGAGCGACTTCGATGGAGGGACATTTACTGGGTCCTGTCTCCGTTTCTACTTCAGGCTACCACGGTGGAAATGACTTTCGCCACCAAGGTCGTTCCCGGGGTCTCTCTCCCTCCTGACCCACCCAAACCAGGTGGGACCCTCGGCGTAGAACAAGGGGCTGGTCCGGAAGCCCCCAGCCCCTTCCTTGGTAAGTGATTGATTGATGTCTTCATTTTTTTTTTAACCTTACCTTTGTGAACGCTACTCCCGTTTTATTCTGCTTTACAGGTAAGTTCTCGACTTAAAACCGCCGTTCTTTTTGGTGACCGTTCGGAGTCGCAACGGCAGCGGGAAAAAGTGACCGAGGGCTTTTTTCTCGGACTTAAACCACCCAGGCAACAGCCCCATCGTGATCGAAATTCGGAGGCTTGGCAACTGACTCGTCTTTATGACGGTTGCAGCGTCCCGGAGTCGCGCGATTTCCCCCCCCCCTTTTGCGACCTTCTGACAAGCAAAGTCAAAGGGGGGGAAAGCCGGATTCGCTTTGCAACTAAATTACCGACTTGTAACAATGACAGTGACCGGCTTAAGAAAGGTGGCAAGATAGGTCGTAAAACGGGGCAAAGCTCACTTAACAACTGTCTCATTGAGCGACAGAAATCTTGGGCTCAGTGTTGGTCATAAGTTGAGGACTATTTCTATTTCTTTATCCTCGCCTTCCTTCCTCCTTCTTTGTCTTCCTCTTCCTCCCTTCTTCTTTAATCCTCTTCCTCCTCCTTCCTTCCTCATCTTACTCTTCCTCCCTTCCTCCTATATCCTCTTCCTTCCTCCTTCTTTATCCTCCTCTCTTCCTCCTCCTTTATTCTCTTCATTCCTTCCTCATCTTCTTCCTTCCTTCTTTAATCCTCTTCCTCCTTTACCTTCCTCCTCCTTCCTTCCTCTTCCTCCCTTCCTCCTTTATCCTCCCTTTATCCTCTTTTCCTTCCTCCTTAACTTTCCTCCTTCCTTCCCTCTTCTTTATCTTCCTCTTCCTTCCTTTCTCCTCTTCCTCCCTTCCTCCTTTATCCTCCCTTTATCCTCTTTTCCTTCCTCCTTAACTTTCCTCCTTTTCCTCCTTTTCCTCCTTCCTTCCCTCTTCTTTATCTTCCTCTTCCTTCCTTTCTCCTTTCTCCTCTTCCTTCCTTCCTCCTTTATCTTCCTCTTCCTCCCTTCCTCCTTTATCTTCCCTTTATCCTCTTTTCCTTCCTCCTTAACTTTCCTCCTTTTCCTCCTTTTCTTCCTTCCTTCCCTCTTCTTTATCTTCCTCTTCCTTCCTTTCTCCTTTCTCCTCTTCCTTCCCTCCTCCTTTATCTTCCTCTTCCTTTTTTATCCTCTTTCTTCCTCCTTTCTCTTCCTTCCTCCTTTATTATCCTCTTCCCCCTTTACCCTATTCATCCCTCCTCCTTTTCTTCTTCCTTCCTTTCTCCTTCCTCCTCTTTCTTCCCTCCTCCTTTAACTTCTTCCTTCTTCCTCCTCCTTATCTTCCTCTTCCTCCCTTCCTCCTCCTTTATCTTCCTTCCTTTGTGCTCCTCCTCCCCCTTCCTCCTCCACCTCCAGCAGTTTCACTAAACTTTCATGAAATTAGGATACGCAGCTGGTCCTCGCTTAGTGCCCAGCTCGCCATTATGACATCACAGCATCTCGCCATCATGTGATCTTCCTTTGGAGCCTCCTTTGCTGGCTTCCGACGAGCAAAGTCATTGGGAAAGCCAGCGGGAGGTCACAAATGGCGGTCTTTGACTGAAAGCCATTCGTTTAGGGACCGTTGAAAGCTGCAGCATCCCGGGATCACGCGGTCGCCATTTGTGATCTTCCTTTCTTTCCTTCCGACAAGCAAAGTCAACCGTGGGGGGGGGATTCACTTAGTGACCATGTGATTCACTTAACAACCACAGGGGTTCCCTTAATCGTAGGAAAAGTTGTAAAATTGGGCGCAGCTCACCTAACGGCTGTCTTGCTTAGCAACAGAAATTCTAGTCTGTTGCGGTTGTAAGTTGAGGACTATATGTACTACTTGGCCTTGTTTCATTTATATCCTGGGTTGTTAGGGGTTTTGGGGGGGGGGTTGGGTTGGGGAGGATATGCTGAAGAAAGGAATCTGGGTGGGCAGATAACTTCTCGGGCTGCGTGAAAAAGATTACTTGTGTATCCGGATGGAGATTTAATTTGATTTCACAGATTCTTCTAATAGCAATTTATTCCGTGGAGAGCCAGTTTGGTGTCGTGGCAAAAGCACCCGGCTAAAAATCAAGAGGATGGTGAGTTCTAGTCCCGCCGTATTCCCCAGAACCAGCTGGGTGAACCGCAGGCCAGTCAGTCTCCCCGAGCCCTGGGAAGCAGGCAATGCCGACGTCATTTCTGAAAAATCTCGCCAAGAAAGAAACTGTGGGGACGAAGTTCAGACGGTCACCCGAAATCAGAACGTTTCACCTTCAAATGTAATGAATTGATATAAATGCATTTATTTTATCTTGACCCTGGGAGTGGAGGATGACTTCTGCCTACGACTTTTTTTGGGGGGGGGGAAGGCGATTTATTTGTTTGTTGATGTTCCCATCTTTGTTGTTCTTTATAAATAAGTTGAAGGTGGCAAACCTACCTAATAGTTCTTCCTCCTCCTCTTTTCCCCACAACAACAACCCTGTGAGGTGGGTTGGGATGAGAAAGAGAGACCGGCCCAACGTCAACCTGCTGCTTTTCGTGCCTAAGGTGGGACTAGAACTCAATGTCCCTTGGTGATTGGCCCAAAGTTACCCAGCTGGCTTTCATGCTTAAGGTGGAACTAGAACTCCCAGTCTCCTGGTGATTGGCCCAAAGTCACCCAGCTGGCTTTCAGGCTTAAGATGGAACTAGAACTCCCAGTCTCCTGGTGATTGGCCCAAAGTCACCCAGCTGGCTTTCAAGCTTAAGGTGGAACTAGAACTCCCAGTCTCCTTTCATGCTTAAGGTGGAACTAGAACTCCCAGTCTCCTGGTGATTGGCCCAAAGTCACCCAGCTGGCTTTCATGCTTAAGGTGGAACTAGAACTCCCAGTCTTCTGGTGATTGGCCCAAAGTTACCCAGCTGGCTTTCAGGCTTAAGATGGAACTAGAACTCCCAGTCTCCTCTCATGCTTAAGGTAGAACTAGAACTCCCAGTCTCCTGGTGATTGGCCCAAAGTTACCCAGCTGGCTTTCATGCTTAAGGTGGAACTAGAACTCCCAGTCTCCTTTCATGCTTAAGGTGGAACTAGGACTCTCAGTCTCCTGGTGATTGGCCCAAAAGTCACTCGACCACTTTTATGCCTAAGGCAGGACTAAAACTCAAAGTCCCTTGACGATTGGCCCAAAGTCACCCAGATGACTTTCATGCTTAAGGTGGAACTAGAACTCCCAGGCTCCTGGTGATTGGCCCAAAATCATTCATCTGGTTTTCATGCTTAAGATGAAACTAGAACTCTCTCTCTTCTGGTGATTGGCCCAAAGTCACCCAGCTTGCTTTCATGCTTAAGATGGAACTGGAACTCACCGTCTCCTGGTGGTGGTGATTGGCCCAAAGTCACTCAGCCACTTTTATGCCTGGGGCAGGACTAGAACTCAGTGGTCCCTTGGTGATTGGCCCAGAGTCAACCAGCTGGCTTTCACGCCTCAGGCAGAACTAGAACTCACTGTCTCCTGGTTTCTAGCCTGCTGCCTTCACCACTAGCCAACACTGGCTCCCTTCTGTAGGGATATTGACAGGCCTGTAACTCTTTCCTCTCTTACCTGTCCTTTCAACAGCACCAGCCACAGAGGAGAAAGCCTTCCCAACGCCGGTATTTTCCCCTGAAACCCCCCCACCCTCTGTTGCCGCCTCCCCACCTCCTAAGGAGCAGCCCGAAAAGTCACTTCCTGCCTCGCCACCCCCACCTCCTCCTCCTCTTCCTCCTCCTCCTCCTCCCCCTCCCACCGTCACTCCTCAAGAGCCGGAAGAGGACGACCCTTTGCATCCGAACCTGACCCCTGAAGAGCAGCAGCCACCGACGCCTCTCCTCGCGGACCCCCCCGAGGCCTCTCCGCACGTCCTGCCTAACCTGGATTCCCGGCACCCGCTGTCCTACCGCAAGGCCACCAATTTCGCCTTGGACAAATTCTTGGATCCCGCCCGTCCCTACAAATGCACCGTTTGCAAAGAGTCCTTCACGCAGAAGAACATCCTGCTGGTGCACTACAATTCGGTCTCCCATCTCCACAAGATGAAAAAGGCTTCCTCGGCCGACCCTTCCGTGTCGTCTCGGGGGGAGCCCGGCACCCCCGGGGCTCTCCAGCCCTCTTCGGACAAACCTTACAAGTGCACCACCTGCCGGGTCTCTTACAACCAGAGCTCCACCCTGGAGATCCACATGCGCTCCGTGTTGCACCAGACGCGCTCCCGCGTGGCCAAGATGGAAGCGGCGGGCAAGGCGGACGCGTCCCCTGCTGAACTGGAGCCTCCCAACGAGACCCCTCTGGAAAGCGAGGCCCCCAGTTGCGTCCAGGTGCCCGCCCTCCCGTTTCTCACGCCACCCGCGGCAGAACTGCCCCGTTTCCCTACACCCCTTTTCACCCCACCCCTGCTGCCCCCCTTTCCTCTGGTGCCGGAGTCCCTTCTTAAACTCCAGCAACAGCAGCTTCTGCTCCCCTTTTATTTACATGATCTGAAGGTGGCCCCCAAATTGGCCTTAGCCACGCCAACCCTGACCCTCCCCACCCCGTCGCCTGTCCTGCTCCCGCCCCTGCCCCCCAAAGAAGAACCGGCCCCCACGGCCGCGAGTAGCTCCAAGGTAGAGGCAGCTGAAGAGACCGAAGGAGAAGAAGTAGACGGAAGTCAAGCGGGGAGTGAGGCTTCTCGCACGGCAGCCAAAGCCCTTCTAGAGAATTTCGGCTTTGAGCTAGTGATCCAGTACAATGAGGGCAAACAAACCACCACCGTGCCCCCTACCGTGCCCCTGCGTCCCCCCGTGGGCAAGCTGCAGTGTGGCACTTGTGGGAAACAGTTCTCTAACATGCTCATCCTGAAAACCCATGAGGAGCACGTGCACCGGCGGTTCCTGCCCTTTGAGGCACTCAATCGCTACGCTGTGCAGTTCCGGAAGAGTTACGACAGCATGTATCCCCCACCTCCTCCCGTGCTCCCAATTGAGACAACCGCGATCACCGTTACTGCCGCAGCAGCAGCGGCAGCAACAGTTTCAACCGTCACCACCGCCGTCACGGAGAATGCCACTGTCACTGTGACGCAATCCTCCGTGCCGCTGGAGATTCCCTCTCTCTGTCCTCCATTTTTGATGCAACCCTTGCCGGTGGTCGTGCCCCCACCGGAAAAGGAGAATCCCTGTGTAACTCCCGAATGCCTGAAGTCTCTCTGGTTTCGAGGGGAGGAAGAGGAAGGCAAGAGCGCATCATCTGGAGTTCTGGATCTTCCCCGCGGGAGCTTCCCGGCAACCCGGCGTTTCTCTCGTACCAAATTCACCGAGTTCCAGTCTCAGGCTCTGCAGTCCTTCTTTGAGTCGAGCGCTTATCCCAAAGACGGCGAGGTGGAGCGTTTGTCTGGCCTTTTGGGGTTGCCCAATCGGGTCATTGTGGTCTGGTTCCAAAACGCTCGCCAGAAAGCCAGAAAGAGCGGTGGGAACGAAGCGAGCATGGGCAACTGTGGAAACGCCGCGGTGCAGCCGTCTTGTAAAAAATGTCGGACGGCCTTCCGCTGCATCTTTGAGCTGGTGCGCCACCTGAAGAAGTGTTACAACGACGAGCTGGATGAGGGGGAGGAAGATGGAGGCGAGGAAGAGAATGAAGGGCCAGAGGAGGAGGAGGAGGAAGGGGAAGGGGACGAGAAACGAGAAATTTTGGGCCCTAGTGGGGATATTAAGACCGATGGCATTGGAGACAAACCCGTGGAAGAAGAGCAGCCTGTCCACTCGGTACCCCCAGATATTTCTAAGAACTACCCCTGTGATCAGTGCACCGCCGTATTCTCAAGCAGCGACCTCCTCAATATCCACCGCGTTAGTCACCTGCCAGCAGTTGGTCCTCCCTTGGCTTCGGCTGGCCCTCAACCTCCCCTCGACATGACCCCATTAGTATTTGGCGACCGCCCGGTCAACCCAGATCCTTCACGTGCCCAAAAGCGAAAACACGAGGATGGGACCTTGTCTCCCACTGGAAGCGAAACCGCCAGTGTGGTCGGGGGAGATAATGAGCCCCCCAGGGACAAGCGTCTCCGTACCACCATTTTGCCCGAGCAGCTGGAGATTCTCTACCGCTGGTACATGCAAGATTCAAACCCCACCCGGAAAATGCTCGACTGCATCTCTGAGGAAGTCGGGCTGAAAAAGAGAGTGGTCCAGGTGTGGTTCCAGAACACAAGAGCTCGTGAGCGAAAGGGCCAGTTCCGGTGTAATACCAGTGTCACCACTCCAACCAGCAAGCCTCCACCAGCACAACCCAACACTTTCCCAAAGTTCAACCCTCCACCACGGGACACCCCTGTCCATTACGGTGGGTCCTTCACGCCCAACCTCCCTGTGGTTAACCTCCAGCCCCTTCTAACTAAGCCAGAAGTTGTCACGGAACCGCAGAGCCTGGAAGAAATGGCTGAAGAAGTCCCCAAGGAGCACGAAGACCGAAGCTTGTCTGGAGGAGAGCTGAGCGATTCTTCCTCTTCCTCCTCGGCTGACCTGGACTTCTCTGGTGGCCACCGGAATCGAACGATGGACGGAAGTTCTGGAGAGTTTCACGATTCTTTGGGGCAGAGACGGTATCGTACCCAGATGTCCAGCCTCCAGCTGAAGATCATGAAGGTGTGCTATGAGATCTATCGAACCCCAACCATGCAGGAGTGCGAGGTGCTGGGGGAGGAGATAGGACTCCCCAAGCGGGTGATTCAGGTGTGGTTTCAGAACGCGCGGGCAAAAGAGAAGAAGGCCAAGGCTGCTTCCGGCGGGACCAGTGGCGGCGACGAGGCCCCCTCCGCTGCTCAGGCTCAATCTGAATGCCCCTACTGTGAAGTCAAGTACGACTTCTACGTCTCTTGCCGCGGGCACCTCTTTTCTCGCGGGCACCTAGCTCGGCTAAAGGAAGCCATCAAATCCCAGCTCAAGAGTGAGAGCAAGTGCTACGAGCTGGTGTCGGACAAAGGAGCACCTTCCCCAACCAGGCTGGGAGTGCCGGTGACTCCTACTACAGCCGTACCATCTTCCCTTGGGACCAAGCCCCCCTTCGTGCCAGGTGAGTGGGATTGCACAACGGTGGGCATCCAAGGATAGTTGCAGAGCCTTGGAGTTGACTTGCATGATGGGCTTTACTGTACGATGCACTGTACTCTACAATGTGCTGTACGTTTACTGCAGAACGCCCTCCCTGCTGTAGGAACGCCCCATTCTGATCTTTCCAGGAACACTATTGATGTTCCATGGTGTCCTCCAGCATTTCCCCAATTTTAAGTTCCACCCCACGTTTGACCTGGAAGGTTGGCCTACTGCATTTTTATTTTCTGGTTTCCTTAATCCTCCTTTTCACTTTGGTACCTTCTCGCTCTTTTTTTTTTTGTGAGGAGAGGGGGGGACATGATTATATACACAGAGAGCCGAGGAATTTCCCATCCTCTCCTCCGTTTTTGCGTCGAGGACTGCTGGCGGATTCCTGTTTCCTAGTTAGTGAGGTTGGAGGAGAGGAAGGTGGTCCACCTGCAAAGGCAGGAAGATGGTTTTGCAATTTTAACCGGGGGGGGGAAGGGTGGAAGCATTTGGAAAAGACAAGACTTCCCCAAAGAGCAACAGAAGCCTCCCTCGATTCATCTCTTCTCTTTTTTCTCTCACCCCAACAGGCACGCCTGCTTCCTCGGCGGGGATCCTGAGCTCCCCTTTGACCTCCACCCAGCCAGGCCTCTCCTTACCTCAGCATCTGCCTCCCGAATCTGGCCAGGTCGGCCCCTTAACCGAGCCTGTTCCTGCTCCCGAGACCTCCCCAAGTGACAGTCAGACTGAACTGACTTCAAATTCAACCCCGGAGCCTTCCTTGTCCTCTGCTGCCACGCTGAAGAACCTCAAGACGTTGAAGGCCGCAGTGCCGGCCTTGCTGGGAGGCCAGTTTCTGCCTTTCCCGTTGCCAGCAGCGGCCACTGCAGCCGCCCCTTCTCTTTTCGGAGCGCAACTGCCCGGGGCGTACTTTCAGCAGCTCTATGGCATGAAGAAGGGGCTATTCCCCATGAACCCCGTCATACCTCAGACACTTATGGGGCTGTTGCCCAGTCCCCTGCTCCCCACGCCCACACCCGAGCCCCCCGTCGAGGTGTCCGAGGCCCCCGGCATCTCTACAGTCGACGTGACCCACCAGTACCTTTGTCGCCAGTGCAAGGCCGCCTTTGAGAGCGAGGGGGCAGCCGTTGCCCATCAAGCTGCGCTCTGCTACTTCGGGCGCCAGTCGCCAGCAACGCCGCCTCCACTGCGCGTGCCCGTCTGCACCTACCACTGCCTGGCCTGCGAGGTCCTCGTGAGTGGCCGGGAGGCGCTGGGAGCCCACCTGCGCTCCAGCGCTCACCGGCGCAAGGCCAGCTCCACCACAGCAACCGCATCGGTGTTTGCCAAAGAGGAATCCAAATTACCTCACTCGGACTCCAATCCAAAAAGTAACTCTACCTCTACGACACTACTAGCTTTATAGAGATGGATGCTATACTGCCGCCAATGGAGAGAGATTGACTAGCGAACGAACCTGTGGGTGGGGTGGACGCCTGCGTGGACCACCCCCTCTGCTTCCACTCAACAGTCCTTCAAGGTTCATTTCAGACCCAGGTCCCCCCCATTTCTCACGGCCAGCCAGGAAGTTTTCTCAAAAGGGATGTTCCTTGCTGATGTTCCTCCCCAGGCTGACTTCAAGGGCCCAGGTCCCTGCCCCAATTTTTATTCCAAAGGTCACTCCGCCTCCACAGGGTGACCGGAGGTTGAGCCAAAGGGCAACCCGTCCGTTGAGGTCCTTCCTAAGCTTCATCTTCTTTAGAGGGTACCTGATTCAACATTGGCTGTTGCAGACGTTCTACTACTACCGTAGCTTTTCTTCACGCCGAACCTCTTCTGTCCTTCCTCCCATTTAGACATCTTCCCTAAGGACCTGTTGATGCTAATTCCCTACCTCTTTCCCCCTCTCCCAGGTGATGAGATTGTGTGGCCTGATCGAATGAGATCGACAGCCCGTGATCTCGCCTCTTCCTGCTTCCTCCATCGTTCCTTCCCATTCTTTTTCTCTACTCCTGAGTCTTCCGCCTCCTGCGCTACAGACGGGTCCCTCTCTTGAAAAAAAAAAGGCTTCAGATCTACGTCTTCAACCTCTTTCCCACCTGCCGGGAACATCTCAAGAAGTTTCCTCCTATTTTAATGATGCTGAGAAGCTGGGATGTCTCCCTCCTTTCGTAGCATCCAAACTACGTCGCCCATCTTCACATCGGCATTCCAAAACTCTTGGCCCACGTGTCCCATAACTTCATTCGCCCTATCGCAGGTGGGCCCCGAACCCTCCCTCGACCCATCGGTGCTACCATCTATCTGATCTCTTTCACCTACCCCGTTGAAGACAGTTGCTGGCCAATCTTGATGTCCACCCGACACTCTAAAGTCTCCTCTCTCACACACACACTTACACACTTATACATCGCCCTCCCCCACCTCTTTCTCTTAACACTTAACCTTCTACTCTTTTACCGTATTACCGCCTGGGGAAGAAAAAAAAAGGCCAAAAACAAAGAAAATGGAAAAGAATGGACAAGAAAAAAGGAAAAAAAAGAGATAAACCTGAGGAGATGAAATTTAAGATGGGGGAGGGATTAAGTGAGAAATTCAGTCTCCCCTGCATCAACCTAACACCAACCCTCAAAAAAAGCATGCGCTGCCCATTTTTGTATATTAATGACCGTCAAGGACGGATGGACAAATTCCTGAACTGTTGATGGATTTGATCAGCAACCAAACAGGGCGAGAGTTTTCTCTTTCCCGTAATTTTATTTTATTTTTTTTCCCGTCTCTCTCTCCTCTCTTCCTTTTTCCCACCCCCCAGCTGGGTCTTTTCTGGTCCTGGGGAACCAAATAAAACCCGACAACCTCATTGTCTTTTTCCTCCTGATAGACACGAGTTCTGTCTCGGCGCGGGAAACGACACAAAAAAAACCCTACTCGGATGGCTTTAAAAAATAAAAATAAAAAATAAAAAAGAGAGACAGAGAGAGAAAGAACACTGAAGGACTGAAGGACTCTCGTCAAAACACGCAGACGCCGCTCCGGGTGGCTGTGTGCTGACAAACCTTGCAAAAAATGAAAAAAAAAAATACTCCAAAACCCTCTTTAGGAATCCAAAGCTCTTAAAAAAAAAACTTCTATACAATAACCAAAAAAAGAGAGAGAGAGAAAACACCCACCACCACCGCCAACAACAACATCAACAAAAAAGTCATAAAAAGCAAACTGGAAATAATTTTCCTTTTTTTTTAAAAAAAAGACATAAGATGAAGGAGAAAAAAAAATAATTAACCCGTTCACGTTCTTTCCTGCCTTTGTAACACTTATTTTGGGAGGGGATGATCTTTTTTTTTTTGATTCCCTCCCCACGGCGTATTTTGTATTCCAGCTGACAAAAGATGGACGTGATTTTTAAGAACTGGATGAAGAAGATGGAAACTTGTGGGTTTAGGGCCCCCGAAGCGATGCGAAACTGGTCGGGGAAGAGGAGAGCCGTCCTCCAAACGTCCGTAGCGGCCGCGTCGTCAAACCGGGTTTAAAGAAGGAGATTTATGGAAAACCCACCGCCCTTTACGCAGATACCAAACTACAAGAGGGGTAGTAAGGAAGGCTGAACGGAAGAACAGCCGATCCCTCACCCCGTTCTCAACTCTCCTTCGCCCCACAACTCCACACCCCAGAACTGGGGAGAGGGGGGGGGAATTGTCTTTCTGTTGTGTATTTAAAGTGAGGGGGTGGGAAGGTTGGGGAATGACTTCAAAAAAAAATTATATTAAAGAAAAACATCTCGAAGGAAAAGAAAAGATCAAATGCAAGGTGATTGAGATAAAAAAAAAGGGGACAGTCGGGAATTTTTTTTCCCCCTTTCCGTTTGATTCTTCCTTTTAAGGCGTTGCGGCGCTGTGTGCAAAACGCCCCCGGTTTTTTGTTCAGAATGGCAGAGCGTGTAAAACATTTCCTTTGCAGAGCATGCCGACCGCAGACTGGCTTGGAGCTTTTCAGAATGAGAATACAGGTAATCCTCGACTTACGACCGTTTGTTTCGTGAAAGTCAGGGTGGTGCTGAAAATAAAGAGACAAACGGTTCCCACACTTCACAACCGCTGTAGAAGCTCTGCAGTCACGTGATCTAAGATTCAGTCGCTTGGCCATAGCACTTAGACTTATATACCGCTTCATGTTGCTTTACAGCCCCTTCTAAGCGGGTTACAGAGTCACCATATTGTCCCCCCACACTCCAAAAAAACCCCTATCTGGGTCCTCATTTTACCGACCTCGTAAGGATGGAAAGGCTGAGTAAACGAGCTGGTCGGGATCGAACTCCCGGCCGTGGGCAGAGTTTGCCTGCAATACCACATTATAACCAGTGTGCCACCCCAGCTGGTGCATATATTTAATGCACTTAGGATCGTGACAACATCCCACATGCTTGTGATTGTCATTTGTGGCCTTCCCCCAGCCAGCTTCTCACAAGCTGGCAGGGAAGGTTGCAGGTTGTGATCCTGGGACCTCTGGATTAACAACTCTGCTAAGATTCTGTTCCTTCTCTTGCAATGAATTTCCCAGTTCCTGTCGTAAGTCGAGGACTACCTGGAATACACTCCTGCAGCAGCCCTATCCCCAAATTAGGATGTCCGGTAATGAAATCTTTTGTGTTGGATTTCAGGCGTAGCCTGCTTTTTCTTACACGTTCATAATCTCATTTCCGAAAAATCTTGAAACTATCCAGAAATAATTCATTTTTAGGAAAAGCGCCCTGGGTCTGGTTTGTTGTTGCAATGCATCATGGGGATGACTTGGTAGGGCAGGGGATTTCAATCTTGGCAGCTTTAAAGCCTTGTGGCCTTCAGCTCCCAGAATTCCCTAGCCAGCAAGAATTCTGGGAAATGAAGTCCCCAGGTCTTAAAGCCGCCATGTTTAGAGATTCCTGAAAAAGGGTCAAATCAGAAAAGATTCCGTTTTCATCTTCCGCCAAAACAGAAATGGCGGGAGCAGATGGACTGCGCAACATGCAGCGAATCGTATCTGTGCTAGGGAGCAGAACAACCCCGAAACATTATTTGAAAAATACCCAATAGCCAAAGAACAGGTGGTCCTCATTTTACGACCGTTTGGTTAGTGGTTGTTCAAAGTTTACAACAGCGCTGGAAAAAAGAGTGACTTACAACCGCCCTCAGACTTAATGGCTGTCGCAGCATCCCAATAATCGGCGTGGTTAAAATGCAGGCCACTGGCATGTACTTATGACGGTTGCCGTGTGCTGGGGTCATGTGACCTCCTTTTGTGGCTTTCTGACAAGCAGAGTCAACGGGAAAGCCGGATTCACTTAACAACCGTGGCAAGATGGGTGGTAAGATGAGGCAGACCTCACTTAAGGACTTATCTCGCTTAGCAACAGAATATTGTGGTTGTAAATCGAGGACTAGCTGAATTTTGGCCTAATTGTTCACCTTAGTTCTATCAAGTCCTGGTTCCCTGATTTCACTGGGCTGTGTTTGACTTAATTGGGGGCAGTTGCCAACCCACTGAAGCGTAGGCAAATCAACTTTTTGGATTAACCCGACAAGGTAAGTCGCAGAAGAAAACTAACCAAGGTTACTGCTAACCAGCTTTGGGGTGTCACCCTTCTACAGGTCATTGAATGAAAATGTGGGCGCCTCTGCCTTCCTTTAGCCTGTCATGGGTGCTTGTCACTCATGATGTCTTGTAATGTTGATAGCTATCAAGTTGGACTTCAATTCCCCAACCGTCCTTATTGGGGGTGTTTTAAATACATAGATTGATTTCCCAGAATTCCCTAGCAAGTGAAGTCTTTCCTGAGAATTCTGGGACTCGGTCCACACAGTTTAATGGTGTCAAGGTTACTTTAAGTCTACCTCGGCATTTCTCAACCTTGGCGGCTTTAAGATGCCTGGACTTCAACTCCCAGAATTCTCACCCCAGAATTCTCAGCATTGCTGGCTGGAGAATTCTGGGAATTGAAGTCCAGACATCTTGAAGTAGCCAAGGGTGAGAAAACACTGTTCTGGATTCAATCACCTCACATAATTTCCCCCCCCCCCTCTAATCTCCCAACAGGCCAACAAAATAAACTGAGGAAAACCAGAAGATTTGCTCTTGAAATAATACAAAATACATACAAAATCAGGGCCAAACAGTTAGCGGGGAGTGAGCGAGACAAAGAGATTTAGGTGTCTGAGAATTCCTTTTTTGGAAAATGAGTTTCTAGTCCTCATGAGGAGCCAAAAAAAAACCTGGCTGGTAGAAGAAAAGCTCAAAAACATTTTAAAAGGATTTTAAACATGGGACACGTTCCCAAGATAATCTCAAGCCTTTTTACTTTACAGGTAGCCCTCACCTTACGACCACAATTGAGTCCAAAGTTTCTGTTGCTAAGTGAAACCTCGTTCAGTGAATTTTGCCCCACTTTACGGTCTTCCCTGCCGCAATTGTTAAGTGAATCACTGCAGTTGTTAGCGACACGCTTGTTTGGGGAATCTGGCTTCCCCATTGATTTTGCTTGTCAGATGGTCGCAAAAGGGGATGAAGTGACCCTGGAACACTCTGTCAGCCGTCATAAATGTGAGTCAGTTGCCAAGCGTCTGAATTTTGGTCACATGGCCGTGGGGACGCTGGAACAGTTGAAAGTGTGAAAAACGGTCACAAGTCACTTTTTGGTGGTGTAACTTAATGGCCACTGAATGAACTTGTAAGTCGAGGACTACCTCTGTTGAACTGGTCCTGAAGTCTGATTTGAACCACAATTGATAAAATCCTTTTCTTGAACCCTAACCCTAACCTTTGGAAGGTGTCAAAATGAAACCAAAATTCCTTATTCACAGAAAAACCAATATATTATCGACAAAAATGTTCCAGAATAGGGGTCTTCCAACTTGGCCCTTTGATAACTTGTGAATTTAAACTTCCAGAATTCCTCAGCCAGGCACTCTGGCTGAGGAATTCTGGGAGTTGAAGTCCACAAGTCATCAAAGGGCCATGTTTGAAGACCCCTGCTTGTGGACTTCAACTCCCAGAATTCCTCAGCCAGGCACGCTGGCTGAGGAATTCTGGGAGTTGAAGTCCACAAGTCATCAAAGGACCATGTTTGAAGACCCCTGCTGAGCTTTAATAGGGGTGCAACCCCTAGATTTCAACGTGGCATGCCAGTAATTCTTGAATTACGACCAGTTGCTTAGCAACGGTTCAAAGTTCCCATGGGCCTACCTGCCCTGTTTGCACGCTCCATGACAGTTGTGCCAAAAACTAGCATTTGCTACAGATTTCATCAAAATCGGGCCCATTGCAAACCACTGATTCTGTTTAACGACTGTGGCACTCACTTCACGACCAGCGGGAAAAAGAGTCGTAAAACTGGGTCAGTCACGTGACCAACTTTGCTTGACAGCTGTCCCAAAGGATAATCGTGATGGACAGGCTCCATTATGGTCGTATTTTGAGGAATTTCCTGTGTTTTATGACACCCAGAGAAAAACCACTGATTCACTTAACAAACACAAACGGTGTTTGCTTAACAACCACTGCAAAAATGATTGTAAAATCATTTACAACCGTCCTAAGTTATGACCGTGATGGCAAGGCTCCAGGATGGTCGTAACGTAGAGGCCTACCTATAATCCTGACTGGAATTCTCCAGATTTATGAGGATTGTTGTCAAAGTGGCACACTTAGTTCTGGATTTCAGTTTCCTTAAGCAACCCTGCTGTGGAAAAAGGGCAGAGTGGATTGTGTTAACACACTAATCGCACACAAATCTCTTCACTAAGAACAAGAGTTAATTTGCTCTCAAATTGTGGCTTCCCAGTTGGAGCTCTCTTTTTGACGAAGAATAGAGGTACTCCTTGAAGTACGGCCGCAACTGAGCCCAACGCTTCCGTTACTAAGTGAGACCATTGCTAAGCGGGTTTTGCCCCATGTTACGACCTTCCTTGCCACCGTTGCTAAGTGAATCGCTTCAGTCGTTAGTCACATGGTTGTTAAGTGAATCTGGTTTCACCATTGACAGAAGGTCGCAAATGGGAATCACATGACCCCGGGGACCTTGCAACAGTTGTAAGTATGAACCAGTTACGAAGCGCCTGGATTTTGATTACTTGATCAGGGTGGCTACGATGGTCATAAGTGAAAAAAAGCCACTTTTAACAGTGCCGTTTAAACTTCAAATGGTCACTAAATGGGTATTTGTAAGTAGAGGACTACCTGCATTGCAAAGCCGGGCTTGGTGCTGATCAGCAAAAATATTCATTAAACGGTCTCAATTTAACTTCAAAAAATGAACTAACAAACCACGGTTCTGTGTATCACTGATACCTGGCCAGTATCTGTGCGATTTATTTTAAGCCGGTTAAAGACTACCATGGCATTCTCTTAGCTCAGAGGTCACCAACCTTTTCATGCTGGCGGCCCGGAGGAAAAGGGAGCATTTGGGAAATTTGTGTGTGTGTGTGCATGCACGTGTGAACGGAGCCACACGCAAATGGGACCACACGCACTCCCACGGGGCTAGCAGCTTGTTTGTGTATGTGCGCAGGCGCTAGCCGCCATTGCGGCTTACACCCACACACAGGCGCCAATGGGCCACACAACCCGCATGGCTAGCGGCCCCGTTTGCACAGGGGTTCAGGCGCTAACTGCCACCAGCCCCACGTGCATGCGCAAATGGGTCTGCGGGCACTAGCGCGAGTGGGGGTGAGTGTGCACACACACATGTGCGCGTACTGGTCAGCCTGTCCCACTGCCTGGTGGCCACTAGGCCACTTCCCAATATTAAGCCCTAGCCCATAGGTTGGGGACCCCTGTCTTAGCTGCTCAGGTCAGCTAGCATTCAGCTTGTTTTATTTTCATGGAATTCCGCCAATTTAATTAGTTTTGGATTAAGTGCGTGGGGTAAACCTCCCAAGTGGCTTAATTCAGTAGCAAAATCAAAAGTGTGTGGGGAACACCAGGGACTAGGAACAGGATAGCAAGTTGCTCAGTTTTTTTCTAAACATTACAGCTTTGGGATATACTCTATTTCAACAGCATCCTTGGAATTTCCCCAAAGATTTCTGAGAAATGGATTACGACCGTAATGGAGCCTACTTATGACAGCCCTAAATCACGATGGTTGTAAAACGTGACCCACCTTGATTTTTTATAACCTTTTTTTTGTCAGTGGTCGTTAAGCGAATTCTCCAGTCGTTAAGTCAAACAATTGTTTACTGCAGGACAGTTTTTGCTGAAAACCAGAACTAAATCCCCTGCAAACAGTCCTAAATCTGGGCCAGTTTTTTATTTTATTTTATTTTTATTACATTTATATCCCGCCCTTCTCCGAAGACTCAGGGCGGCTTACAAGCTTAGCAGTTGCCAACCCCCCCCCCCGAAATGCAGTCACATGACCTCGGTGGGGACTCGCCTCCCCATGAGAAGCTCAGAACAAAAACGTCCGTCATAAGTTTGAACAGTCACTAAGCAATTAGTCATAAGTCGAGGACCACCTGTAGCTTCGAGAAGGCTGAAAATTCAGTTTCAGCTGCCCTCTATTAATATATGCTCACACTCATATACCACAGCAGGGTGCAAAACGATCCGTTTCACATCGCCAAGTGTGCAATTCCACAAACGATTTTCCGAGCCAGGGGAAACCACTCGCGAGCATCCTGGGAAGACCTCAAAATAAGGCGTTTCATGTCCAGAAAAATCCTCGTTTCAAACCTGCACGGCCGTTCTACCTTCAAACAGGGAACTTTGAAGGGAAATGTGCGACTACGAACGCACAAACATCTGTGGAGATTCTTAGCCATCCAGGTTCATGATTTGCCCCAAAGGTGTGTTGTTTTTTCCCCAAAAGGCAACTGGACTGTCTTTCGTTTTTCCTCGAAGACGTTTCGCTTCTCATCCAAGAAGCTTCTTCAGTTCAGACCGAAGGGTGGAGGATGGAAGGATTTATATTCCTTTGCAGTCATCTGGACGTTAGTACTCCCTCTGAGCGTTGTTGAGGCCACTTGGAGGCTTATCGGTGCCCTCTGGGTCGTCTGAAGGGTTGCAAATGGGTGTGGAACTTTTTTTGAAACTGCTGCAAAGACCGCGTTGTAAACAGGAGAGAGGTGGTGTCGTATCCCTCCCCCTCTGTGGAGAGAGGACTGTTTGGTCTTAACGTAGGTGACCCCTCTTGCAAACCCCTCTCTCCACAGAGGGTGTGTGTGTGTGTGTGTCACAACACCACCTCTTTACAACAGGGTCCTTTCAGCAGTTCCAAGAAGGCTCCACGCCCATAAACCTCCAAGTGGCCTCAACAATTCTCAGAGGGAGTACTAACGACCAGGTGACTGCAAAGGAATAGAAATCCTTCCATCCTCTACCATTCGGTCAGAACTGAAAAAGCTTCCGGGATGAGAAGTGAAACCTCTTCGAGGAAAAACAAAGGAAGTCCGGCTGTCTTTTGGAGAAACGCCTGAGGTACCGGCGCGCAAAATGTTTGGCACCTCCCCGTTTAATGCCAATCTTTTTAACTTGCTACACTCTTTGCTGTCCAGACTTAAAGTGGGAATTAAGATGGCTTATTATGAAGTGCGCCAGGCGAGGGAAAATTATTTTTTAGGGCAGTCTTATGTCTTCTTTCTTTCTTTCTCTTTCTTTTCTTTCTTTCTCTTTCTTTCTTTCTTCCTTCCTTCCCTCTCTCTCTCTCCTTTCTTTCTTTCTTTCTCTTTCTTTTTTTCTTTCTTTCTTTTCTTTCTTTCTTTCTCTTTCTTTCTTCCTTCCTTCCTTCCCCCTCTCTCTCTCTCTCTCTCCTCTCTTTCTTTCTTTCTTTCTCTTTCTTCCTTCATTCCCTCTCTCTCTGTCTCCTTTCTTTCTTTCTTTCTTTCTTTCTTTCTTTCTTTCTTTCTTTCTTTCTCTTTCTTCCTTCCTTCCCTCTCTCTCTCTCTCCTTTCTTTCTTTCTCTTTCTTTCTTTCTTTCTTTCTTTCTTTCTTTCTTCCTTCCTTCCCTCTCTCTCTCCTTTCTTTCTTTCTTTCTTTCTTTCTTTCTTTCTTTCTTTCTTTCTCTTTCCTTTCTTTCTTCTCTTCTTTCTTTCTTTCTTTCTTTCTTTCTTTCTTTCTTTCTTTCTTTCTTTCTTTCTTTCTTTCTTTCTTTCTTTCTTTCTTTCTTTCTTTCTTTCTTTCTTTCTTTCTTTTTATCCCCCCCAAAAAAATCTTACATCAAGGTAACTCTGGGCAGCTTACAATCATAAGAGGTAAACAGTGTATGAACTAAAACATAAATGAATAATAGTCGTAAGTTACTTTTTTTCACACGGTTGTGACTTCTAATGGTCCCTAAAGAAACGGCTATTAAGTCGAGGACTGTAGATCGTTACGCTTTCTAGCCTATCCTTTGCCACCAAAACTTTGCAGCCCTGACTACCTCGCAAGGTCATTGTCCAGGAAATTCAAAGGAGGAAGCGCTGCTTTCAGCTCCAAAATCAAAGACGGGATACAGATATTCCTCGCTGGACGGCTGGACATTTTATGACCGTACAAAGTTACCACAGCAGCAGAATTGCTGCTTTAAAGCAGCCTGAGTTGTCTTGCCCTCTGTGGTCACATGACCGCACATCGGATGGGGAAGTTACACAACCTGTTGTGGTGGTGTTAATAAGGTTCCAAAATCCAGCTTGGTCTAATGGTGAAGGTGCCAGGCCAGAAACTGGGAGACCATGAGTTCAAATCCTGATTTAGGCATGAAAGTTGACAAAGTTGACTTTGGGCCAAGCACCAGGAGATGGTGAGTTCTAGTCCTGCCTTAGGCATGAAAGGCAGCTGGGTGACTTTGGGTCAAACACCAGGAGGCTGTGAGTTCTAGTTCCACCTTAGGCATGACAACCATCTGGGTGACTTTGGGTCAACCACCAGGAGGCTGTGAATTCTAGTCTTGCCTTAGCACAAAAGCCAGAGTGAGTTTGGACCAATCCACAGGAGATGGTGAATTCTAGTCCCGGCTTAGGCAGGAAAGCCCACTGGGTGACTTTGGGCCAATCACCAGGGGACAGTGAATTCTAGTTCCTCAGGCATGAAAAGCCAGCTGGTGACTTTGGGCCAATCACCAAAAGATGTGAGTTCTAGTTCCACCTTAGGCATGAAAGCCAGCTGGGTGATTTTCGGTCAGTCACCAGGAGGCTGTGAATTCTAGTCTTGCCTTAGGCATAAAAGCCAGAGTGAGTTTGGACCAATCACCAGGAGATGGTGAGTTCTAGTCCCGCTTTAGGCATGAAAGCCGGCTGGGTGACTTTGGGCCAATCACCAGGTGATGGTGAGTTCTAGTTCCGGCTTAGACAGAAAAGCCCACTGGGTGACATTGGGCCAATCACCAGGAGATGGCCAAGTTTGAAGACCCCCTGACTTACGATCACAACTGGGACCAGAACTTCCGTTGCTAAGCAAGGTGGATGTTAAACGGGTCACGCTTGCTCTTGCGACCTTTGTTGAAATTGCTGCCGCTGTTCAGTGAAGCATGCGGTCGTTAAGCGAATCTGGCCGCTCCCATTCATTTTCCTCATCGGAAGCCGGCTAAGAAGATCGAAAACGGTCATCACACACACACACACCCCGGGATGCTGCAACCGTCGTAAAAAAACAGATCGGCTGCAAAGTAGCTGAATTTTGATCAGGTGACCCTGGGAACGCGCAGTGGGCCTCAAAGACGTGGTCCTAAGTCCCTTTTTTCCCAGGGTCACTGTTAACTGCGAACGGGTCGCTAAAGCAAGCGGTTGTAAGTCTGGGATGCTAAAATCATTGCTGCCGATTGGCTGAGCTTCCGTGATGTCACAGGATGCTTCGAAGCATTCCGGCATCCTGGAATGTGATGTCCCAAAAGGTTCGCAAGCTTTGGAAGCCGCGAAACCGCTTTGCTGTACGGCGAGTCCTCGACTTAACAAAAGTTCGCTTACTGGCCGTTCGAAGTTGCAACGGCACTTCTGTGACTTATGCCTATTTTTCCACACGGACGACCGTTGCAGCATCCCCCGTGATTGTGGGATCAAAATTCAGACGCTTGAAAAGTGGTTCGTACTTATGACCGTGGCTGTGTGTCCCGAGATTACGTGATTCCCCTTTTTGCGACCTTCCGACAAGCAAACCCGGGTTCATTTAAAAACCGAGTTACTAACTTAACCCCTGCGGTGCTTCTTCCCTTAACAACGGTGGCGAGAACGGGGGTAAAAGGGGGCGAAACTCACTTAAGAAATGTCTCGCTTAACAACCTAAATTTTGGGCTCAGCTATAGTCGTACGTTGAGGACTGCCGGTATTTGCGGCCTCGGTTTTCAGACGGGGGAGGAATTAAGGGGCTGGCGTTTAAATCTCCAGCGCTTGCTTAAAGCCAAAGCCAGACAAGGACAGGTAATCCTTAACACTTCGTTTAGTGACCGTCCCAAGTTACGACGGCACTGAAAGAAGTGACTTAGGGGCAGTTATCACAGCTACGACCTTTGCGGCAGCGGCTTCATTTGCACCAGCGGAGAGACCCAAAACTGGGAGAATTTGCATCAGGCTTTTCAAAAAATAAAATAAAATTCATCAATTACAGATAGTCCTCGACTTACAGCCCTTCGTTTAGTGACCATCCCAAGTTACAACGGCACTGAAAGAAGTGACATGACTCGTTTTTCACCCTTACGAACTTTGCAGCATCCCCACGGTCACGCAATCAAAATTCAGACGCTTGGCAACTGACTCACATTTATGACGGCTACACGCCCCCGGGGATCACGTGATCCCCTTTTGCGATCTCCTGACAAGCAAAGTCAATGGGGGAATCCTGATTCGCTTAACAACCAGGTTACTAACTTAATCAACTGCGGTGATTCACTTAACAACGGTGGCCAGAGAGCTGGTTAAATGGGGCAAAACTCCCTTAGCAAATGTCTCGCTTAACGGCAGAAATGTTTTGGCTGAATTGTGGTCATAAGTCCTATATTTGCAGAACTAGGTTTTAAGACGGGGGAGGGGGGGAGTCAACTGGCTGTCATTTAAATCTCCAGCACTTGCTTAAAGCCAAACGAATATTATTATTATTATTATTATTATTATTATTATTATTATTATTATTATTATTATTAATAATAATAATAATAATAATAATAATAATAATAATAATAATAATAATAATAATAATAATAATAATAATAATAATAATAATAATAATAATAATAATAATAATAATAATAAAGTTAAACTGCTCTGGGACTTCGGAATTCAAACAGACGAGCACCTGCAACATAACACCCCAGACTTAACAATTGTCGATAAGACAGACCAACAAAAGTCTGGATAGCGGACGTGGCAGTGCCTGGAGACAGCAGAATAGACGAGAAAGAACTGGAGAAGATAACAAAATGCAAAGACCTACAAATAGAGACAGAAAGACTGTGGCAAAGGCAAGCCAGGGTGGTACCAATAGTCATAGGCCCCTTGGGTGCCATCCCAAAACAACTGGAGCACCACTTGGACACCATCATCGGCATTGACAAATTCGCCATTAGTCAATTGCAAAAGGCGGCCTTACTAGGAACGGCTTCCATCCTGCAACGAGATCTGTAATGCCATCAAACATCCACATCTGCCTATCCCAGTCGTTGGTAAGGACTCGATAGGTAGACAAAAATGCCAAATCCAGTCTGAACATCTGGTTGACTGTGTGATGATGATGATGATGATGATGGTGATTATTATTATTATTACTATTGGTAAGGACTCGATAAGTAGACAAAAATGCCAAATTCAGTCTGAACATATGGCTGACTGTGCGAATAATAATAATAATAATAATAATAATAATAATAATAATAATAATAATAATAATGCAAATTAAAAACTCAAAAGGCCAAGAAACAAAACCAGGATCCAAATTCAAACGGCAGGAGAAACAGTTGGGGGTGGGGAAGGGAAAAAAAAAAGACTCAAGAATAACAAGCACACCCAAAACCAATAATATTGTATTTCACTTGTTGATTTGAATTAGTTATCCAATTTCTTAGCTGCAGGCTAATTTCACCCTATCCGGAATGGCTCTCCTCAAATGATTGGTGTGTATGACATAAACCATTATCCCTATCAAACACTTTGTAATTAGTCAGGTATTCCCCCCCCCACACACACACACACGCACACCAACAAACACACACCCGCGTAAAGCGGTAATCCTATCCGTGCCAAACTCAAGGAAATCCCTTTGAACTCCAGAAAAACATGTAGGATTAGATGCTTAAGGTGCCTAGAATGATTATAGTTCCGTTACGAACACACGCGTGCACCGGCTATGCAAAAGGCTCTATGGATTTAAAATGAGCCGATTTAAACGAAAAAGGCCGTTTAAAATAGGGTGGGGGGGGAAGCTTGCTCCAATCCAAATAATGGGGGGGCTGGGGAAACCATGATTTTCAAAATGAGCCGATTTAAACGAAAAAGGCCGTTTAAAATAGGGTGGGGGGGGAAGCTTGCTCCAATCCAAATAATGGGGGGGCTGGGGAAACCATGATTTTCTTTGCTTTTTTTTTAAAAAAAAGAAAGGCGAATATGACGATGCTCCAAATGCATAACACAATAGGGGGGAAAAAACGGTTCCACCCCAAATTTTAAATATTCCCATTGCACGCCCCCCCACCCCCTTAAGCCTGTGTTCCTTCTGCATCTCCTGGTCCTTTGTTTGTGCCAGTGGTAGCCCAGCAGCAATGCTCTAAAAAGCCACCCACCGCCAAGCATCATTGGGCTTGTAGTCCTCTACTTGGTCCATGCGAAAGCTTCGCTTGCTTCTTTTGGGGATAAGGGGACACACACACACACACACACACACACACAGACACACACACACAAGCAATCCATCTCAGGGTATCTCCTGGTCCAGCCAGCCAACCAAGCACTCCCCCACCCACTCATGCCATTCCGATAGGCCTCAAGAAAGAAAGATGGCGTCTCACCTCCAGGATCCAGGAAGGTCAGCCAAAGGAGACGCTGGCAGATGCTCGGAGCTTCTGGACCGGATCGGTTGGTATCCGTTAGTCCCAGGTGGCCAAAGGGCACCTTCGGGGGGGGGGGTAACAGAGAGAACAGCTGGAGAAGGGGAAGGAAAGAAGGAAGGAAGATAATGGGAAGGAAGTAGGCAGGGAAGGAAGGAAGGAAAGAAGGAGGGAAGATAATGAGAATGAAGGAGGGAGGGAGGGAAGGAAGGAAGGAAGGAAGGAAGGAAGGAAGGAAGGAAGGAAGGAAGGAAGGAAGGAAGGATGGATGGAAGGAAGGAAGGAAGGAAGGAAGGAAGGAAGGAAGGAAGATAATGGGAATGAAGGAAGGAAGGAAAGAAGGAAGATAATGAGAATGAAGTAGGGAGAGAAGCAAGGAAGGAAGGAAGGAAGGAAGGAAGGAAGGAAGGAAGGAAGGAAGGAAGGAAGGAAGGAAGGAAGGAAGATAATGGGAATGAAGTAGGCAGAGAAGGAAAGAAGGAAGGAAGGAAGGAAGGAAGGAAGGAAGGAAGGAAGGAAGGAAGGGAAGGAAGGAAGGACCCCAACCAACCTCTTTTCCCGTGCCCACAGGGATGCCAAGGCGGTGGCCGGCCAGCAGCGTTGCCAACAATGCCTCGCCTCCCTCCTCTTCTTTGCAGAGTGCCAACCTCAGGGATTCGGCTCACGTGCCAGCCGGGGCGATGCCAGCCCCCACCAGCTTTGACTTGGTGCCAAGTTCAGGCGGGCACAAGGGTGCCAATGGGAAGGAACCTGGGGGGAAGACGGTGCAGGCGGAATAGACCGGGGGTGCCAAGGCCCACTTCTCAGGGGCTTAGCCAAGCAGCTTTCACCATCGCCCAGTCCAGGCGATGGCCACCCGGCGTGCCCGCGCCTGGGGTTTGCTTTCCCAGTGTGAGCTACGCCTGTGTCTCGCTTCCCTCCCTGCCTTGTGGCATCCCTCAATCCTCGTCCCAAGTCCTTGCGCTGCTCCGGGGGCACCGCCTCTCATGCCCGTCGGCGCTCCGAGCCCTCCGCCGTTGCACGGGCACCCTCTTCCCCACCCTGCCTGGCTCTCGCCAGCTGCCGGCTGGTGCCCAAGTCTCTTTGTAGCCGAGGCCGGGGTGGGGTGGGAGGCACAGTGCCAAGGCTCCTCAAACGTCCCGGAAGACCTGCCAGCCTCCGCCTGGATGCCAAGTCTCTTGTCCCGGCCTTCTCTGCCTCCATCTGCCTGGCGGGCACCGCTGTGCCAGCTGCTCTCTTCCCCTCCCCTCCGTGACGGATGCCCCCCCCTCCCTAGGCTGCAATTTGTGCACCAACCTGGCATCTTTCTCGCATGCTGAACCCCCCCCACCCGCCCAGTTGGCATCGGCGATGGTGAGCAGAACGAATGCCGCAGAAAGGAGGGGGGGAGGGAGGGGAGGAGGGAGGGGAGGGTGGCAGGGCGGGCGGCTGTTCCATGCCAGCTGTCATCACCCCTCCCCTCTCTCCTGGTATCCGGCTGGCATACGCCACCTCCCCCTGCCATCTTCCTCTTTTCCTTCCATCACCGGCGTCCTCGCTCAAACCATCTTCGGCTTCTCTGCCCGCGTTTTCTCTCTCTCTCTCTCTCTCTTTTTTCCCTCTCTTCCTACTTTCCCTGAGACCTCTGGGCAACATTCTCCTGCCTCCACTCCTCCTTTTCCCTCTTTCTCCATCACCCCATCCTTTCTCTCTCCCACCGACCCTTTTCCCTAGCGCCAACCTCATTCCGGCATCCCATTCCCAATGCCAACCACGGGCAAGGGCTGGGGGGGGGCGTGTGTGTGTGTGTGTGTGTGCGTGTGTGTGTGTGTGCGTGTGCACGGCCACGTCTAGCATCCTTCTCGGGGAAACGACACTCCCCCCACCCCAATGTACGCACATAACAGAGAGTCTTTTGGCTTTCATCTCGCCCGGCCCCGCCCGCCGTGGAAAAGTGGCACTCTGCCAGCCCATAAACAGCCATCTGTGCCCCAGTCTGCAGCCCCCTTCCCCCATCGCACCACTAATTGGCAGCTGAATTAATTAAGTCCGGGTTGCTAATTAACATTCCTACGGTGGCGTGTGCAAGGGGAAACTTGCTACCAGCATCGCAGCAAAAAAAAAACAACCCACAAAAAAACAAAAAAACTGGGAACGAAGCACCGGGCGGGCGGTGAGTTGGCAAACGGTGGCTTGATTTGCACCAGCGGAGAGACCCCAAACCAGGAGAACCTGCATCAGGCTTAAAAATAAAGTGAAAACGATCAAGTGCAGGTAGTCCTCGACTTAAAACGCTTCGTTTAGTGAGCGTTCCAAGTTACAACGCCACTGGAAAAAAGCGACTTACGGCTTCGTTCTTCACAGTTATGAATGACTCTTGCAACATCCCCGTGATCACGCGATCAAAATTCAGACGCTTAGCAACCGACTCATATTTATGACAGTCGCAGTGTCCCGGGGTCCAGTGACCCCCTTTTGGAAACTTCTGACAAGCAAACTCAATGAATAGAATAGAATAGAATAGAATAGAATAGAATAGAATAGAATAGAATAGAATAGAATAGAATAGAATAGAATAGAATAGAATAGAATAGAATAGAATAGAATAGAACAGAACAGAACAGAATAGAATAGAATAGAATAGAATAGAATACAGAATAAAAATAATGGAATGGTCTGTAATAGAATAATGGAATGGAATGGAATGGAATGGAATGGAATAGAATAGAATAGAATAGAATAGAATAGAATAGAATAGAATAGAATAGAATAGAATAGAATAGGAGAATAAAAATAATGGAATGGTCTGGAATTGAACAGGACAGAACAACAGAACAGAACAGAAATAATGGAATGGTCTGGAATAGAATAGAACAGAATATAATAGAAATAACGGAACGGAATGGAATAGAATAGAATAGAATAGAATAGAATAGAATAGAATAGAATAGAATAGAATAGAATAGAATAGAATAGAATAGAATAGAATAGAATAGAATAATAGAATAGAATAGAATAGAATAGAATAGAATAGAATAGAATAGAATAGAATAGAATAGAATAGAATAGAAATAAGAAATAAAATAGAACAGAACAGAACAGAATATAATACAATACAATAGAGAATAAAAACAATGGAATGGTCTGGAATGGAACAGAACAGAACAGAATATAATAGAAATAACGAAATGGTCTGGAATAGAATTAGAATAGAATAGAATGGAATGGAATGGAATGGAATGGAATGGAATGGAATGGAATAGAATAGAATAGAAGAATAGAGAATAAAAATAACGGAATGGTCTGGAATAGAATAGAACAGAATAGAGAATAGAAATAATGGAATGGTCTGGAATAGAATTAGAATAGAATAGAATAGAATAGAATAGAATAGAATAGAATAGAATAGAATAGAATAGAATAGAATAGAATAGAATAGGAGAATAAAAATAATGGAATGGTCTGGAATTGAACAGGACAGAACAACAGAACAGAACAGAAATAACGGAATGGAATGGAATGGAATGGAATAGAATAGAATAGAATAGAATAGAATAGAATAGAATAGAATAGAATAGAATAGAATAGAATAGAATAGAATAGAATAGAATAGAATAGAATAGAATTAAGAAATAAAATAGAACAGAACAGAACAGAATATAATACAATACAATAGAGAATAAAAACAATGGAATGGTCTGGAATGGAACAGAACAGAACAGAATATAATAGAAATAACGAAATGGTCTGGAATAGAATTAGAATAGAATTAGAATAGAATAGAATAGAATAGAATGGAATGGAATGGAATGGAATGGAATAGAATAGAATAGAATAGAACAGAATAGAGAATAGAAATAATGGAATGGTCTGGAATAGAATAGAATAGAATAGCAGAGTTGGAAGGGACCTTGGAGGTCATCTAGTCCAACCCCCTGCTCAGGCAGGAAACCCTATACCGCAGGTGTCACACTCGCTGCGTCACGTGACGTGTCGCGACGTATCGTGACTTTTTCTGCATTGCGGGAGCTGGGGTGGGCACGGCCTCCGTATGATGCCACCGGCCCAGGGGCTGGCAGTTTGACACCCTTGACCTAGAGACCAAGGGTAGGCAACCTCGGCTCTTTTACGACTCATGGACTTCAACTCCCAGAATTCCTGAGTCAGCTGACTCAGGAATTCTGGGAGTTGAAGTCCATGAGTCGTAAAAGAGCTGAGGTTGCCTACCCCTGACCTAGACCATCTCCGACAGATGGCTGTCCAATCTCTTCTTAAACGCTTCCAGCGATGAAACTCCCACCACGGGGGCAAGCCAGATTCATTTAACAACCGGGCGCTCGCTCGGGGGTCGTAATTCGAGGACTGCCTGTATTCCAGCAAAGGTATAAATTAAGCGGCAAATTTTTGGCTGAAGCTCAACGCCAAACACAGAGCGAACGTCTCGAAGTTGGAGACCTGATACAGTTAGTCCTCGACTTACGACTGCTCTTTAGCCCAACGTTTCCATGGTTAAGCGAGACAGTGGCTCAGCGGGCTTTGCCCCATTTTACGACCTTTCTTGTCAACAGTTGTTAAGGGAATCACTGCAGCTGTTATGTGAGTCACACGGTCATTAAATGAATCCGGCTTCCCTGTTGACTTTGCTTGTGAGAAGGTCGGAAAAGGGGACCACGTGACCCCGGGGAGGGGGACACTGAAACAGTCGTAAGCACATGCCAGTTGCCAAGCCTCTGAATTTTGTTCCCGTGATCTTGGGGATGCCACAATGGTCGCAAGTGTGAAAAAACGGTCAGAAGTTCACTTTTTTTGAACTAAATGAAAGCTTGTCAGTCGAGGGCTAAATCTCTCAAATCTTTTTTCTCCCAACATCATTGCTTTAATAAGGACAGTTAAAAAGAAATTCGAAAAGCTATTTCAAAGTTAGTATAGTGCAGAGCGGTGTTATGCAATCTCGGCAACTTTAAGGTGGGTGGACTTC
This sequence comes from Vipera berus, assembly GCF_964194415.1. Taxonomy (NCBI): domain Eukaryota; kingdom Metazoa; phylum Chordata; class Lepidosauria; order Squamata; family Viperidae; genus Vipera; species Vipera berus. The sequence continues at coordinate 72,650,632 of NC_138210.1, read as the reverse complement.
AACTCCCAGAATTCCACAGCCAGCAATGTTAGCCGAGGAATTCTGGGAGCTGAAGTTCACCCATCTTCAATTCATTAAGGTTCCTAACAGCCATATTGGCTGGGGTATTCTGGGAGTTGAAGTCCGAGCATCTTAAAGTTACTAAGGTTGCTAACTCCCATCCTGACTGAGGAATTCTGGGAATTGATGATCTCCTGATGATTGGCTCAAAGTCACCCAGCCAGCTTTCATACAAAAGGCGGGACTAGAACTCACCATCTCCTAGTGATTGGCCCAAAGTCACCCAGCAGGCTTTCATGCCAAAGGTGGGACTAGAACTCACCATCTCCTTGTGATTGGCTCAAAGTCACCTAGCTGATTTCTTGGCTAAGCTGAGACTAGAACTCACCGTCTCCTAGTGATTGGCCCAAAGTCACCTAGCTGGCTTTCTTGGATAAGGAGGGAGTAGAACTCACCGTCTCCTTGTGATTGGCCCAAAGCCACCCAGTCGGTTTTCATGTATTATGTAGGAAGAATTATTATGTATTAATACAAAGATGGTATTCAGTTCATTCAATGCAGTCTCCTCATTGTTTCAAGCTGTGTGGATTTAGTCACTGTAGCTTATTCAACAAACCATAAAGGTAAAGGTAAAGGTTCCCCCGCACATGCATGCTAGTTGTTTCCAACTCTAGGGGCCGGTGCTCATCTCCGTTTCAAAGCCGAAGAGTCAGCGCTTGTCCGAGGACGTCTCCATGGTCAAGTGGCTGGCATGACTAGATGCCAAAGGCGCACAGAACGCTGTTACCTTCCCACCATAGTGGTCCCTATTTTTCTACTTGCATTTTTACGTGCTTTCGAACTGCTAGGTTGGCAGAAGCTGGGACGAGTAACAGGCGCTCACTGTTACGCGGCACTCAGGATTCGACCCGCCAAACTGCGGACCTTCTGATCGACAAGCTCAGCGTCCTAACCCACTATTCTGGAGAAAATGTATGTGGTCACTAAGAGTTGACAGTGGCTTTTGGGCACATAAGTTCATCAATCAGTTATTATCTATGGAGTCCGGCTCCCAACTCTCTCTAGCCACAGGTGGGGGATGAAATCTTGGTGGTGGTTAAGAAAAATAATGATAATTACATTGATGATGTTCCCCAGTCGGGTAACGAAACGTCTGCAAGAAAACAGCCAAGCTCATTGAGCAGCGAGGACCCCACAGTCATAACGCTTTATATATTGTCGTCCACTGAGCCACCGCGTCCCTCTCAACAAACCATGGTTGCAACCAAACCAGATTGCAATGGTTGAAACTCTGATGCGGGGTGTGTATGTGTGTGTGTAACTAGCTAGGATAGATAGATAGATAGATAGATAGATAGATAGATAGATAGATAGATAGATAGATAGATAGATAGATAGATAGATAGATATTGTCCATTCAATAGTAGGTTAAAACTAACCCAGCACTTTCAAATGTGGAATCAATTCTTGCAAACTTCATGGGACTCTCATCCCCATGTGTCCCAGCTCACCTGGCCCAAAGACTGTGGATACTGGGAACTAGAGTCCACTAATCCAGGGAGAGCCACTTTCAGGCCTTGCCACACCAAACCAGGGTTCAGATAACCTCTTAGCCACAAACCTTGGCTGGTTGATCTTAGAATTGGTCTTTCCAGGCCTGGCCTACTTGTCAGGTCTTCCTCCCACCCCCCAGCCCAAGATATAATAAATAATAATAATAATAATAATAATAATAATAATAATAATAATAATAATAATAATAATAATAATAATAATAATATGATGATGATGATGATGATGACGATGATGATGATGATGGTGGTGGTGGTGGAATGGTGGGAAAAATTGATGGCTGGCTATCAGATTCACAGGCCAGGCTACCCCACAGGCTCCAACTTCAAAGCAAGCCCATAAAGCAAATTTTTTCAACCTTGTCAGCTTGAAGAGGTCTGGACTTCAACTCCCAGAATTCCCCAGCCAACACAGCGGAATTCTGGGACCTGGAGTCCAGACCTCTTCGAACTGTTGAGAAAGTTTGAGAGATAACAGCCATAAAAATCAATCAATCAATCAAGATATAATTATTTTTGGCTTGCTAGCCATGCATCCTAGCAAAGTCCAGCATATTTAGGAATAGCCAACAGGGGTGTCTTTCGGGAATTAAAATCCCTGGATTTTCACCCCGTTCTTTTCATTAGCCCCCTCCCCAATTCCTTTGCTCCCCTCCCTCTTGCTCTGTCGAATCCCCCGGTGGAATTTGACATACAGGGGGAAAGAAAAGGAAAAAAAAGATGGAAAGGGGAAACAGAGGCAGGGGCAGAGAAATTACATGCAGAAAAAAAATGGCAGGCAGGTGGAAAAATGGAGAGGAGGAATAAAAAAGGAGGATGGGGAGGAAAAGAGGGGAGAGGGCTGGTTAGGGGCTGCAGCGAGGGAGACACGTCGCGGCGCTGAATGGCGGCGCCAAATTAATTTGAGGAGTGGGAGGCTGCGTGGTCGGAATGAAAATGAGGAGGGGGAGAGCGGAGGAATCGGGGTGCAGGGAGCCCCCTGCAGGCCGAGATGGATAAACGCACAAAAGATGGTGGCTGGAAGTAATTCGACCCCCCCACCCCAAAAAAATGCAGATGGACTCAGGAGGGCGGGTGGGAGGTCAATCTTAAGACCCCTCCCCTTTCTCCAGGTGAGTCTGCCCTTCAGACTCCCATCAAAATAGGATCCTTGTCCTGACACCTGGGCTCTGGCACCACCAACCCCATCATCCCCTCCCGTTTCTCCTTAGGAGCGAATTCCGCCGCTTGGGCACGTTTCGAGGAGCTTTTGTCTGCTTTTGCAGCCAGTGGAAGGATTCTACAAGCGGTTATCGCCCGGGAGCCGAGTTCAGATCCTGCTTCGGCCACAGCAACCGACAGGACGACTGGTTTTTTTTTTGTTGCTGTTGATTTTTATCCAACTTTTGTTCCCCCCCCCCACAAGTCAAGGCAGGTTGTCTGTGAGGTGGGTTGGGCTGAGAGGGAGGGGTTGGCCCAAAATCATCCAGCTGGCTTTCATGCTTAAGGCAGGACTAGAACTCACTACCTGCTGGTGATTCGCCCAAAGTTACCCAGCCAGCTTTCATGCCTAAGGCGGCACTAGAACTCACCGTCTCCTGGTGATTGGCTCAGTCACCCAGCCGGCTTTCATGTCTTAAGGCAGGACTAGAACTCACTGTCTCCTGGTGATTGGCCCAAAGCCACCCACTTGGTGTTCATGCCTAACGCGGGACTAGAACTCACCGTCTCCTGGTGATTGGGCCAAAGTCACCCAGCTGGCTTTCCTCATTAAGGAAATTATGAGTTCTAGTTCCACTTTAGGCCCAAAAGCTGGCTGGATGAATTTGGAATAATCACTAGGTGATGGTGAGTTCTAGTCCCACCTTAGGCCTGAAAGCCGGCTAGGTGACTTTGGGCCAATGACCGGGAGACTGGAAATTCTAGTCCCACCTTAGGCACAAAAGCTGGCAGGGTGTTTTGGGGCCACGCCCTCTCCCTCAGACCCACCCACCTCACAGGGTTGTTGTTCTCGAGAAAACGCAGAGGAGGAAGGTGCGTTGGATATGTTCACCGCCTTTATTTATAAAAATAATTAAACACGGGACCCAAATAAATAACATTAAACTAAACCATCTGGCCGGGGGGGTGGGTGGGTAGGAAGAGTGGAGAAGCCCTGTTGGGGGCACTTTTTCACCCCATCCAGACAACGCCCCCCAAAATTAAAAAAAACAAAAAACCCCAACAACTCCCTGCAATCTGGTGCTCTTTCTCCATTTCTATCTTCGTGGTTTTGTTTTTTTCCCCTTTTGCCCGCTGCTCCCCCCCTTCCCCGATTCCTCGAGCGTGTTAAGCCATCGATTCCCTCCTCGTGTTTATCGGATTCCACTTAGCCCGATCAGAGTTTAAAACAGGCGAGGATTCCCTTCCGAGCTCCGTCGCGGCCTCCCCTCAGCCTGAGCTTGGATCAATGCCATTGATTTTGCCAGTCACTTTAAAGGCAGACGAGGGGGGTGGGGGGGCGGGAGAGAGAAAGAGACGGAAACGTAGGGATTCCCACATTAAGGAGGTCAATCGCAAAAAAAAGGAAGGAAGGAAGGAAGGAAGGAAGGAAGGAGCGAGGGAAAGAAGGAAGGGAATAGGAAAGGAAGGAAGGAAGGAAGGAAGGAAGGAAGGAAGGAAGGAAGGAAGGAAGGAAGGAAGGAAAAGGAGGGAGGGGGAAGGAAAAGAAGGAAAGGGAGAGAAGGAAGGGGGGAAGAAGGAAGGAATAGGATAGAAGGAAGAAAAGGAAGAAAGGAAGGAAGGAGAGGGAAGGAAGGAGGGAAGGAAAAGGAAAGAAAGAAAAGGAGGGAGGGAGGGAGGGAGGGAGGGAAGGAAGGAAGGGAGGGAAAAAAGGAAGGGAATAGGAAAGGAAGGAAGGAAGGAAGGAAGGAAGAGAGGGAAAAAAGGAAGGAAGGAAGGAAGGAAGAGAGGGAAAAAAGGAAGGGAATAGGAAAGGAAGGAAGGAAGGAAGGGAGGGAGGGAGGGAGGGAAAAAAGGAAGGAAGGAAGGAGCGAGGGAAAGAAGGAAGGGAATAGGAAAGGAACGAAGGAAGGAAGAGAGGGAAGGAAGGAAGGAAGGAAGGAAGGGAATAGGAAGGGAAAGAAGGGAATAGGAAGGGAAGGAAGGAAGGAAGGAAGGAGCGAGGGAAAGAAGGAAGGGAGGGAAGGAAGGAAGGAGCGAGGGAAAGAAGGAAGGGAATAGGAAAGGAAGGAAGGAAGGAAGGAAGGAAGGAAGGAAGGAAGGGAGGGAAAAAAGGAAGGGAATAGGAAAGGAGGGAAGGAAAGAAGGGAATAGGAAAGGAAGGAAGGAAGGAAGGAAGGAAGGAAGGAAGGGAGGGAAAAAAGGAAGGGAATAGGAAAGGAAGGAAGGAAGGAAGGAAGAGAGGGAAAAAAGGAAGGAAGGAAGGAAGGAAGAGAGGGAAAAAAGGAAGGGAATAGGAAAGGAAGGAAGGAAGGAAGGGAGGGAGGGAGGGAGGGAAAAAAGGAAGGAAGGAAGGAGCGAGGGAAAGAAGGAAGGGAATAGGAAAGGAACGAAGGAAGGAAGAGAGGGAAGGAAGGAAGGAAGGAAGGAAGGGAATAGGAAGGGAAGGAAGGAAGGAAGGAAGGAGCGAGGGAAAGAAGGAAGGGAGGGAAGGAAGGAAGGAAGGAAGGAAGGAAGGAAGGAGCGAGGGAAAGAAGGAAGGGAATAGGAAAGGAAGGAAGGAAGGAAGGAAGGAAGGAAGGAAGGAGCGAGGGAAAGAAGGAAGGGAATAGGAAAGGAAGGAAGGAAGGAAGGAAGGAAGGAAGGGAGGGAGGGAAAAAAGGAAGGAAGGAGCGAGGGAAAGAAGGAAGGGAATAGGAAAGGAAGGAAGGAAAGAAGGGAATAGGAAAGGAAGGAAGGAAGGAAGGAAGGAAGGAAGGAAGAGAGGGAAAAAAGGAAGGGAATAGGAAAGGAAGGAAGGAAGGAAGAGAGGGAAAAAAGGAAGGAAGGAAGGAAGGAAGAGAGGGAAAAAAGGAAGGGAATAGGAAAGGAAGGAAGGAAGGAAGGGAGGGAGGGAGGGAGGGAAAAAAGGAAGGAAGGAAGGAGCGAGGGAAAGGAAGGGAATAGGAAAGGAACGAAGGAAGGAAGAGAGGGAAGGAAGGAAGGAAGGAAGGAAGGGAATAGGAAGGGAAAGAAGGGAATAGGAAGGGAAGGAAGGAAGGAGCGAGGGAAAGAAGGGAGGGAAGGAAGGAAGGAAGGAAGGAGCGAGGGAAAGAAGGGAATAGGAAAGGAAGGAAGGAAGGAAGGAAGGAGCGAGGGAAAGAAGGAAGGGAATAGGAAAGGAAGGAAGGAAGGAAGGAAGGAAGGAAGGAAGGAGAGAAGGAAGGGAATAGGAAGGGAAGGAAGGAAGGAAGGAGCGAGGGAAAGAAGGAAGAGAGGAAAGGAAGGAAGGTAAAAGGAAGGGAATGGGGAGGAAGCAAGGAAGGAAGGAAAGAGGGAGGGATGGAGAAAGAGAGGGAGGCAGGGAGGAAGAAGAAAGGAAAAAAGGGAAGAAACGAAGGAGGAAAAGAAGGAAAGGAATAGGGAGAAGGGGAAGGGAGGAAGGAAAGAAGAAAGGAAGGAAAAAGGAAGAAAGGAAAGGGAATAGAGAGGAAGGAAGGAGGGAAAGAAGGGAATAGGGAGAAAAGGAAGGTAAAAAGAAAAGGAAGGGAATGGGGGAAGGAAGCAAGGAAGGAAGGGAGGAAAGAGGGAAGAGAAAGAAAGAAGAAAGAAAGAAAGAAAGAAAGAAAGAAAGAAAGAAAGAAAGAAAGAAAGAAAGAAAGAAAGAAAAACAGCTCGAAGCACATGTTTTGCGTTTCCCCCGCAAAGGGTAAGTCCTCAAGTCACGACCGTAAGGGAGCCTACCCATCATGGCCATCAGTCAGGACGGTGGCAAAGCAAGTTGGTTCTGTGACTGACCCATTTGAACACCCAATTTGGGGAAGGGGGGGCAGTCATCAAGCGAAGGTCAGGGTTGTTAAGCAAAACAAGGGTTTTGCCGAAATCGGAAGCGAAAGCCGTTTTTCCCCCCCAGAAAAACGGTCTTAAAATGAGGTCACGTCACTGTGGGAATGAGGTAAACAAGTGATAAATGTAGCCGGATTTTTGAGTGCCCAAAGTTTGGTCAAGTGACCGTTGGGCGGGATGGCATTGGACATTCAAATCCAGGGTGTACGTACAGGTCGTCCTCGACTTAACGACCACAACGGAGCCCACCTTTTTTGTGGCCAAACGAGACGTTAAGTGAATTTTGCCCCACTTTACGACCTTTCTCGCCACAGTTGTTAAGTGAATCATGGCAGCTGTTAACTTAGTAACACGGTTGTTGAGTGAATCTGGCTTCCCCGTTGACTTTTACTTGTCAGAAGGTCGCAAAAAGGGGATCACAGGGAAACTGCAACCGTCATAAATATGAGTCAGTTGCCAGGCGTCTGAATTTTGATCACGTGACCGTGGGGAACGCTGCAACGGTCGTTAAGTGTGAAAAATGGTCATAAGCCACTTTGGTCAGTGCCGTTATAAGCTTGAACGGTCACTAAATGAACTGTGGTAACCCGAGGACTGTCTGTACTTGAAAGATAGATTGGTCAGAACTTTGAACAGTCGCTAAGCAACAGGCCATTAAGTCGAGGATTACCTGTATGCCCAAAACATGCTATCCCAGGGGTCTTCAAACTTGGCCCTTTGATGACTTGTGGACTTCAACTCCCAGAATTCCTCAGCCAGCGTGCCTAGCTGAGGAATTCTGGCAGTTGAGGCCTACAAGCAGGGGCCTTCAAACTTGGGCCTTTGATGACTTGTGGACTTCAACTCCCAGAATTCCTCAGCCAGCATGCCTAGCTGAGGAATTCTGGCAGTTGAGGCCTACAAGCAGGGGCCTTCAAACTTGGGCCTTTTATGACTTGTGGACTTCAACTCCCAGAATTCCTCAGCCAGCGTGCCTAGCTGAGGAATTCTGGCAGTTGAGGCCTACAAGCAGGGGCCTTCAAACTTGGGCCTTTTATGACTTGTGGACTTCAACTCCCAGAATTCCTCAGCCAGCGTGCCTGGCTGAGGAATTCTGGCAGTTGAAGTCTACAAGCAGGGGCCTTCAATCTTGGGCCTTTGATGACTTGTGGACTTCAACTCCCAGAATTCCTCAGCCAGCGTGCCTAGCTGAGGAATTCTGGCAGTTGAGGCCTACAAGCAGGGGTCTTCAAACTTGGCCCTTTGATGACTTGTGGACTTCAACTCCCAGAATTCCTCAGCCAGCGTGCCTAGCTGAGGAATTCTGGCAGTTGAGGCCTACAAGCAGGGGCCTTCAAACTTGGGCCTTTGATGACTTGTGGACTTCAACTCCCAGAATTCCTCAGCCAGCGTGCCTAGCTGACGAATTCTGGCAGTTGAGGCCTACAAGCAGGGGCCTTCAAACTTGGGCCTTTTATGACTTGTGGACTTCAACTCCCAGAATTCCTCAGCCAGCGTGCCTAGCTGACGAATTCTGGCAGTTGAGGCCTACAAGCAGGGGCCTTCAATGACTTGTGGACTTCAACTCCCAGAATTCCTCAGCCAGGCAAGCAGGCTGAGGAATTCTGGGAGTTGACGTCCACAAGCCATCAAAGGCCCAAGTTTCAAGACCCCTGTGCTATGCTTTCAGAAAGCAACCTGAGATGGGGGGGTGAATTGCAGAAACGGTGAAGAAAAATTGAGAAAGGGACAAACCCTGATCGCCCGTCGGGAACCGGTTTAATTAACTATGTTAAACTTTGAATGCTTTGATATTTTTTTTCTCACCCCCCCTCCAGCTGACGTCACAGGAAAGTTAAAAAAAAAAAAGCAAACCAGAGTTTAAAGAGGAAAAGATGGCCCTTCAGCTTTATTATTAATAATGAATAACTGTTAATTGTTACAGGATAAATCGAGGTGTCGTTCCCAGCTATTGGGGATCTGCAGACCTCGATCCCAATTAGGGAGGTTTATCGTCTCTTGCGGAAACCTGGAGGGTGAGGGAGGGAAAAGAAAGGAAGAAAGAAAGGAAGGAAGGGAATGAATTTAGTGCAGAAAAAAAATGTAGCTTCGGGTAGGAAGAGGTTGGCTTTCTATCAAGAGGCTAGACCTCAGTAAGGACCACAATGGAGCCGAAAATTTCTGTCGCTAAGCGAGACTTTAGCTAAGAGAGATCTGCCCCATTTGACCACCTTTCTTGTCACAAGGTGTTAAATAAATAACTACAGTAGTTAACCCGGTTGGTTAAGGGAATCTGGCTTCTCCCCATTGCCTTGGTCACACACCCCGGGACCGTCATATGTGACCATCATAAATTTGAACCAGTCGCCAAGTGTCTGAATTTTGATCACGTGACCACGGAGATGCTGCAACGCTTGTGTGAAAAATGATCCTAAATCCCTTTTTTTTCCCAGTTCCGTTGTAACTTCAAACGATCACTAAACAAATTGCCGTAAGTCGAGGACTTTACCTGTGCTTTACAGCAAATTTAGAGGGGGAAAAAAATAGCCTAGTAACTATTTGGGACTTTCGATTTTTGGGGCTTCCTTGCTTTGCACAAGTCCAGATTTTAATCTTTTCACAAGGGAAGAATTTGAACTGAGGTTTTGCCCTTCGCTTCCTAAACCGCCACCGGAGTCAGCCGGAATTTGGGGTGGCAGGCAGGAAGTTTGCTAAACTTCCTAATTTTCTGATTTGAAGGGGTAGGAGGAGGAGGGGGGGGGTAGAAAGAGATCGCCCACTTTGAATTCAGCACTTACCTTTTTTCTTGCCCCGTTTCGTGCTGATCTTCTTCCTTCTCTTTTTGGGCGGATTCAAGTCCTGTAAAGGAGGAAGCGAGAGAAGAAAAAATGGAGATCAGAGGAAAGAGAAGATCAGAACGCAGAGGGGAATCTAAGGATGGAGAAGGGAATTCCGCACTTCAGGAGATAGTCCTCAATTAAGGACGGCAACAGAGCCTGGAATTTTGGTCGTAAATCATTGCAATTGTTCAGCAGATCACCACGGGACCCGATTCCATTTTACAACCGTTTAGTGAGTCACTCCCACAATTCCCCAGCCAATACGGCTGTTAGGAGCCTTAGTAAATTGAAGATGGGTGGACTTCAACTCCCAGAATACCCCAGCCAATATGGCTGTTAGCAACCTTAATAAATTGATGATAGGTGGACTTCCAACTCCCAGAATTCCCCAGCCAGCATGGGAGTTAGCAACCATTGTAATTTTTAAAATGGGTGGACTTCAACTCCCAGAATTCCATAACCAGCATGGGAGTTAACAACCATTACAATTTTTAAGATGGGTGGACTTCAACTCCCAGAATACCCCAGCCAATATGGCTCTTAGCAACCTTACTAATTTTAAGATGGTGGACTTCAACTCCCAGAATTCCTCAGCTAACATTGCTCATCTTAAAGTTGCTGAGGTTGAAAAACACCACCCCAGAAGCCACAGACAAGAAAAGTTCTGATGATCCCCTCCATGGCTAAGGGGATCCACTCCCAGTTTGCAAACCATGGTAAGTAGGAAGATCAGCTACTCCAAGGACCTAAGGATAGAAAGCAGGAGATTACAAGTTCAAGTCCTGCCTTAGCATGAAAGGTGGCTAGGTGACTTTGGGCCAATCACCAGGAGACAGTGAGGTCTAGTCCCATCTTGGGCACCAAAGCCAACTGGGTGACTTTAGGCCAATCACCAGGAGACGGTGAGTTCTAGTCCCACCTTACACATGAAAGCCAGCTGGGTGACTTTAGGCCAATCACCAGGAGACGGTGAGTTCTAGTCCCACCTTACATATGAAAACCAGCTGGGTGACTTTGGGCAAATCACCAGGAGACGGTGAGTTCTAGTCCCACCTTACACATGAAAGCCAGCTGGGTGACTTTGGGCAAATCACCAGGAGACAGTGAGTTCTAGTCCCGCTTTAGGCATAAAAGCTAGTTGAGTGACTCTGGGCCCATTAACCTGGAGACAGCGAGTTCTAGTTCCATCTTAGGCACCAAAGCCAGCTAACTGACTGTGAGCCAGTCACCAGGAGACAGGGAGTTATAGTCCCGCCTTAAAAATGAAAGCCGGCTGGGTGACTTTGAGCCAATCATCAGAAGATGGTGAGTTCTAGCCCCACCTTAGCCCAAAAGCCAGCTGGGTGATTTTGGCCCAATCACCAGGAGACAGTGAGTTCTAGTCCTGACTCAGGCAATAAAGCTAACTAAGTGACTTTGAGCCAGTCACCAGGAGTTCTAGACCCGCCTTAGGAATGAAAGCCAGCTGGACGACTCTAGCCCAATCACCAGGAGACAGGGAACTCTAGTCCTGTCTGAGTCCAAAAGCCAGCTGGGTGGTTTTGGCCCAATCACCAGGAGACGGTGAGTTCTAGTCCCTCCTTAGGCATGAAAGCCAGCTGCGTGACTTTGGGCCAGCCCCTTCCTGTCAGCCCAACCCACCTCGCAGGGTTGTGGGGGAAAGAGGAGGAGAAAGGTTTGCCGGATACGTCCACCCCCTTGAGCGAGTATAATTTTAAAAAAACTAAATTTCTCCAATAACCAAGAGGAGACCAGGCCCCCAAGGAGCCTCCGGTGCACAGGATTTATGCATCCCATAATGTTTCACAAAAATGGGCCCCCTTCCCCTCATCCCTGCAAGACGTGGCTCACTCGCGTCGAGCTACCTTTCCTATTTCCTGCCGGTCGCCAGCCCCCGCCAACCCCTTCCCGTCTCAACGATAAGGCAGACCCTGTAAACTCACTTCTCCCAGAGCTGGGGTGGCCCCCGTCAGGGCGCTGATGTCCCGGAAGTGGGTGAGGGAGCTGAGTTGGGAGCCGAGGACCCCCCCTCGTCTACGACGGGCTTTCTCCTTCCGGCTCACGTTGAGACGGACCATCATGCTCTCCTCGTAGTTGGTCCTGCCACAAGAAGATGGGGAGACGTTTGGAAAGCAGAGGTGAAAGGCGGCAGCCTGGCGGATGGTGTGCCAAGGTAGGTTGTGTCTGCCTCTGGAGGCTCCACCCTGTACAACTGAGGCTCCTGCTTCAAGGTCTGGTGAGGCCTCTCCTTTGGGTCCTTCCACCGTGCTCTCCCTTATCAGAGCCTGGGCCCCCACCCCATACACCTTCTAATTGGGGGGGGAGAGGGGTTGGAGTAGATGACCTACCAGATCCCTTCCAACTGCTATTCTATTCTATTCTATTCTATTCTATTCTATTCTATTCTATTCTATTCTATTCTATTCTATTCTATTCTATTCCTTATTCTATTCTATTCTATTCCTTATTCTATTCTATTCTATTCTATTCCTTATTCTATTCTATTCTATTCCTTATTCTATTCTATTCCTTATTCTATTCTATTCCTTATTCTATTATTCTATTCTATTCTATTCTATTCTATTCTATTCTATTCTATTCTATTCTATTCTATTCTATTCTATTCTATTCTATTCTATTCTATTCTATTCTATTCTACTCTAGTCTACTCTATTCTTTATTTCTATTCTATTCTATTTTATTTTTCCAATCTTGCCAGAAAAATTGAGATCCCCCCATTCCTTCTCTCAAGTCCAAATATATTTTGGAAACTTTAACACTGGATGTTTTCATTGCACGCCTGGAGATGCACTGTAGAGTATTTTAAGTTAAGGAAGTTTGGCGCACCAACCCTCCTGGAAGCCAGTTGGGTCTAGTGGTGAAGGCACGGGGCTAGAAAGCAGGAGACGGTGAGTTCTAATCCAGCCTTAGCCATGAAAGTCGGCTGAATGACTTTAAGCCAATCACCAGGAGACAAAAGAATTCTAGTTCCATCTTGGGCATTAAAGCTGGCTGGTAACCTTGGGTAAATCACCAGGAGGCGGCGAGTTCTAGTCCGGCCTTAGGCATGAAAGCCAGCTGGGTGACTTTGAGCCAATCACCAGGAGACGGTGAGTTCTAGTCCGGCCTTAGGCATGAAAGCCAGCTGGGTGACTTTGAGCCAATCACCAGGAGGCGGCGAGTTCTAGTCCGGCCTTAGGCATGAAAGCCAGCTGGGTGACTTTGAGCCAATCACCAGGAGACGGTGAGTTCTAGTCCCACCTTAGCACAAAAGCCAGCTGGGTGATTTTGGCCCAATCACCAGGAGACGGTGAGTTCTAGTCCCGCTTGCGGCATGGAAAGCTGACTGGGTCAATTGCTCTCTCTCTCTTCAATCCAGCCCACCTCACAGGGTTGTTATTGTGAGGAAGCTGGGAGGATGAAAGTGTATTTTTGTCTGGAATTATTTGTAAAAAAAAAATGACACAGGCCGGATCCAATAAATAAATGAATACGTAAAGTAAATAAAAATAAATAAAAAAGGAAAGAAAGAAAGAGAACGAAGGAAAGAAGAAAGGAAGGAAGGAAAAAAAGAAAGAAGGAAGGGAGAGAAAGAAAGAAAGAGAAAGGAAGGAAGGAGAAAGAAGGAAGGAAAGAAACAAAAAAAGAAGGAAGGAAGGAAAGAGGAAGGAAGGAAGGAAGGAAGGAAGGAAGGAAGGAAGGAAGGAAGGAAGGGAAAGAGAAAGGAAGGAAAAAGAAGGAAGAGGAAGAGAAAGGAAGGAAGGAAGGAAGGAAGGAAGGGAAAGAGAAAGGAAGGAAGGAAAAAGAAGGAAGAGGAAGAGAAAGGAAGAAAGGAAGGAAGGAAGGAAGGAAGGAAGGAAGGAAGGTCTGACCCTTCCCTCCTTCCTCACTAACCGGTGCTCATCCTCCCGGTTCTGCCGGGCCGTGTGGGCGTGATGCCCTTCCCGGATCTCTTCCGGAGCGTCGGAATACTGCTCCTTCAGCTCCCGGATGATGGAGCTACTAAGCGCTCGCTTTTTGGCTTGTTCGGCCATCTTCTTCTCTCTCTCCATCTCGGTTTCATCTGCGAGAGACAGACAGAGACGTTTGTGCCGGATATGGCAACCCGGTTTGTTCTTCCTTACGCCGCGACGCCAAACTCTGCCCTTCCCTTTGCTCAAACCAGGTTGCCTTCTTACTGTAATGCACGGGGACCAGGCGAGGTGGGACGTATTTCCGGATGCCTCCTTTGGAGACATCTTTCCCAGGAGTCTTGGCGGCACCCCCGACATCCTCTTCCTCTTCTCCGTCTTCCGAGTCACTGAGCTGGGAACGGGACAAGAAAATCGGGCGGGGGGGGGGGGGTTGGACTAGATGACCTACAAGGTCCCTTCCAACTCTGTTAATTCTAATTGCAAGGGATTGGTTGAATTTAGGAGTAGAGCAATGTTTCTTAAGTCTGGGTAATTTCATGAGGTGGGGACCTCAATTCCCAGAATTCCCCAGCCAGTGGGTAGATCGCAGCCAGCATTTGTGGATTTCAACTCCCTCACTTTGGGCCAATCACCAGGAGACAGTGAGTTCTAGTCCCGCCTTAAGCATGAAAGCCAGCTAGGTGACTTTGGGCCAATCGCCAGGAGACGGTGAGTTCTAGTCCCGCCTTAAGCATGAAAGCCAGCTAGGTGACTTTCAGTCAATCACTAGGAGACGGTGAGTTCTAGTCCCACCTTAGGCATGAAAACCATCTGGGTGACTTTCAGCCAATCACTAGGAGACAGTGAGTTCTAGTCCCACCTTAAACATGAAAGCCAGCTAGGTGACTTTGGGCCAATCACCAGTAGATGGTGAGTTCTAGTCCCACCTTAGGCATGAAAACCACCTGGGTGACTTTCAGCCAATCACTAGGAGGTAGTGAGTTCTAGTCCCGCCTTAGGCACAAAAACCGGCTGGATGACGTTGGGCCAATAGCCAGGAGACGGTGAGTTCTAGTCCAGCCTTAGTCACGACAGCTGGCCTGGTGATTCCGGGACATTCATGAGAAGATAAATAAAGATAAAAGGAAGATAAAAAACATTTTTGGAAGGACAGAAAACTTTCTCCTAAGCACCACCATGACTTTTTCTCAAGTCACAAGGGCCGAACTGCCATTATTAGGCCAACATCTCCTTTTCTCCTAGCAATGATCAAACCATCTTCCAAGCTGGCTTAAAACTGGTTTCAGCTCAACCTCAATCAAAAGGTAAGATGATTAATATTAAGCCCCTGGTTATTTTCCAGAGCAGGGGTAGGCAACCTTGGCTCTTTTAGGACTCGTGGACTTCAACTCCCAGAATTCCTCAGCTAGCCATGCTGGCTGAGGAATTCTGGGAGTTGAAGTCCACGAGTCCTAAAAGAGCCAAGGTTGCCTACCCATTCCAGAGTATCTCTTTCCAAACAGCAGTTCTACCTCATCAAAGAAAGACAGAAGAAGGGACCTATTCGCACATTCCCAGATGTATGCAAAATATCCCCGTCTATTTTAAATCTTCCGGAAATGTTCCTTTTTCTCAAAACGTGCCGGTTTTTTTTTTTTAGAGTCGGACGTTTCCATAAATGAACCGTCTGCAGCCTTCCTACCGAATTCGAAGACCGAAAAAGCGGAGACAAGAAACAAAAGATCGAGAAAAACTCCGGAAGTCACAACAAGCGCAAAAATACATTTTGCAAATTTGATTTGAAAATAAAAATTAACTTTCTCCAATCTTAGACATCACCCACATCCACTGCTCTGGGGGCTGTCACACAGTCTGCGGACGTTTGACCCCAATTCATTTTTGCTCTGGAGCCCCAGCCAGGCTATAAGGAGCCCTCAGTTTACGACCGTTTGTTGAGTGACTGTTGGAAGTCACATTGGCGCGCTGAAAAAGGGACTTTATGACCGGTCCTCACACTTATGACTGTCAAAGCGTCCCCACTCTCACGTGAATAAAATTTGGGCGCTTGGTAAAATTTGTCGCAGCCAGCTTCAGACAAGCCAAGTCAGTGGGGAAAGCCAGATTCCCTTAATGACCGTCTGATTCGTTTAACAACTGCAGGGATTTGCTTCCCAACCGTGTCAAAAAAAAAAAAAGGTCGTAAAATAAGCACAGCTCATTTAATAAACCGCCATGCTTCACAATGGCAATATTGGGGCCAAATGCGGTCGTAGGTCCAGGACCCCTCTCCCACAACTCATTTTTGCTCGACTTACAGCCGCAATTGGACCCAAAATGGCCGTTCGAGCTAGTCCTCGACTTACGACCCCAATCGAGCCCCCAAAGTTTTGTCGTTAAAGTGAGACGTTTCTAAAAGGGGTGCTGTCCCACTTTACGACCTTTCCCGCCACAGTTGTTAAGCGAGTCACTGCCGTTAACTGAGCAACACGGTCATGAGGTACATCGGGCTTCCCCGTCGACTTTGCCTGTCAGAAGGTTGCAAAAGGTGGTCCCGTGACCCCAGGGTCCCGCAACGGACGTAAATATGAGTCACTTGCCAAGCGTCTTGTTTTTGCTGATATGATCGTGGGCAGGGGTAGACAACCTTGGCTCTTTCAGGACTCGTGGACTTCAACTCCCAGAATTCCTGAGCCAGCATGGCTGGCTCAAGAATTCTGGGAGTTGAAGTCCACGAGTCCTGAAAGAGCCAAGGTTGCCTACCCCTGATCATGGGGATGCCACCACAGTCCTAAGTGTGACAAATGCTCCTAAGTCACATTTTTCAAATGGTCACTAAACAAACTGCTGTAAATTGAGGACTACCTGTGTTCCAGTCTTTCTCTTTTCCTACCTTACTGATCAAGTTATCCGGATTCGGTTTGAATTTCAAGGGATCGTTTTCATCTGAAAGGAAAGAAGCCGGTTTAAGATGGCTCTACTTAAAAGGGTCCAATTTGCACCATTTTTCCCCCCAACACACCCTTCCAAACCCCTCGTGACTTACCCAGTCCCCCAGTAACAGCTGCCTTCACAAGTTTGTCTACCTGGTATTTCAATTTCTGCTCAATCGGACGCATCTTCTCCAGCACCTATGCCCCCCACCCCCAAAAAATATTTATTTAATTTAAATATATCAGTCTTTCTCAACCGTAGCAGCTTTAAGATGGGAGGACTTCGACTCCCAGAATTTCAAAGCCAGCAATGTTAGGTAGGGAATTCTGGGAGTTGACGTCCATCCATCTTAAAATTACCGAGGTTGCTAACAGACTTGCTGGCTGTGGAATTCTGGGAGATGAAGTCCACCCCTCTTCAATTTATTAAGGTTTCTAATAGCCATATTGGCTGGGGAATTCTGGGAATTGAAGTCCACCCATCTTAAAGCAGCCACGCTTGAGAAACTGATTCATGTCATCATGAGATTCTGAGTGACTTATCAATATAAAACATCTCCAATTTTAGCTTTAGCCTTAAATCACACCTAACAGCTCAGAATGTTATTATTTTGATGATTTATTAGATTGTTATTCAGGAATTCAAGGCAGCCTACACAGCTTCACCTCCCCGCTCCCATTTTCCACCACAATGATCACCCTGCAAGGTAGGCAGGTCCAAATAAGGGTGATTGGCTCACAATGTTTGGGAAAAAACAGGAAGGGAGCAATAAAAATTATTTTGGAAGCTGCTTAAGATCTGATTGTGGTCGTAAGTTGAGGACTACCTGTAGTCTCTTAGCCATCCTACCTTGCAGGGCTGTGGTGAGGCTGGAAAGGCTTGGTTTGCTATATAAAATGGAGGATTAACCTCTAGCAAATATATAAGCACATATAAATATTTTTTTAAAAAATAACAAACATGCATTCAAGATTTTTATTTTTGAAAAATATCTTATTCCTTGAGAAGAGCTGTGCCAGCCAATTGCAATCACACAACTTTCCAATATCTGGACTTCAACTGCCAGAATTCCCTAGCCAGCAGGAAATTCCCAGAATCCTCCTCCTGAACTGGCTGGGGAATTCTGGGAATTGAAGTCCACCTATCTAATGGACCAGATCTCCCTGCAAGAAGTCCAGGATGGCTCATACCGTCCTCGTTTCCACCAGCCGCAGTAAGGCAGGGTGATTGGCCACAGACCGTCCCGAGGTCTTCTCCAACATCAAGTGTGAGAGATCTTGAAGGTAGAGGAGAAGGAGATGGTCCTTGACTTCCAGGAAACTGAGGCCCTGATAAGAAGAGAAAAGGAGGTTGGTGAACCACGGGGAAGATTTGGGACTTTGAGGGGAGACTCTGGGAACAGAAGTCAGGTATGAAATGCCACCACAGAAGGAGGCACTGGAATGGACCCAGTGTGGGGAGAGAATGGAATGGAATGGAATGGAAATAAGGAATAGAATAGAAATAAGGAATGGAATAGAATAGAATATATGGAATGGAATGGAATGGAATGGAATGTAGAATAGAATAGAATGGAATGGAATAGAAAAAAAAGAAACAAGGAAATAGAATAGAATAGAAAAGAAAAGAAAATATGGAATGGAATGGAATAGAATGGAATAGAAATAAGGAATAGAATAGAATAGAATAGAATAGAATAGAATAGAATAGAATAGAATAGAATAGAATAGAATAGAATAGAATAGAATAGAATAGAATAGAATAGAATAGAATCAAAAATATGGAATGCAGTAGAGTAGAATCGAATCGAAAATATGGAATGGAATAGAAATAAGGAATAGAATAGAGTAGAGTAGAGTAGAATAGAAAATATGGAATGGAATGGAATAGAATAGAATAGAATAAGGAATAGAATAGAATAGAATAGAATAGAATAGAATAGAATAGAATAGAATAGAATAGAATAGAATAGAATAGAATAGAATAGAATAGAATAGAATAGAATAGAATAGAATAGAATAGAATAGAATAGAATAGAATAGAATAGAATAGAATAGAATAGAAAATATGGAATGGAATAGAATAGTATAGAAATAAGGAATAGAATAGAAAATGGAATGGAATAGAATAGAACAGAACAGAATTAAGAATAGAATAGAAATAAGAATAGAATAGAAATAAGAACAGAACAGAATATAGGAAATATGGAATAGAATAGAATATCTTTACTGTCATTGTATAACTCACAACAAAATTGCCGCCCACAGTGCACACTACACACAAGTAAAAACCACAAATAAGAACACACATTATATACACACATATCCTTCACTGCTTTATAAAACCCTAGCGAGGCCACACCTGGAATACTGCAGCCAATTTTGGTCACCATCTCACAAAAAAGATATGGAGAGTTTGGGAAAAGTTCAGAGTAGAGCAAGTAAGAGGATCCAAGGCCTGGGGAAAACATACGAAGAATGGCTGCAGGACTTGGGTTTGGCCAGTCTATAGAAAAAAAAGAAATAGGGGAGACATGATAGCAGCATTCCAGTATCTGAGGGGCTGCCACAAGGCAGAAGGGACCAGGTTGTTCACCAAAACACAAGAGGGAAGGACAAGAAACAACGGATGGAAGAGAGAAACAACCTGGAATTAAGGAGAAACTTCCTGACAGTGAGGACAGTTAACCAGTGGAACAGCTTGCCACTAGAAGTTGTGGGCGCTCCATCGCTGAAGAAGAGACTAGACATTCATCTGTCTGTTGACGGTATAGGTTCTCCTGCTTGAGCGGGGGGGCTGGACTAGAAGACCTCCAAGGTCCCTTCCAACTCTATTCTATTCTATTCCTCCTACATTCTACTATAAGCTCTGGTCTTAGTCATGTCAATTGGCTGCGGAGACCTTGCAGATAATTAAAAGTTCACAGTAGAAGCACTACAGATAGTCCTCGACTGACAACAGTACGTTTAGTGACTGTTTAAAGTTACGACAACACTGGAAAAAAGTGACTTACGACCTTTTTTTAACACAACCGTTGCAGCATCTACATAGTCACGTGATCAAAATTCAGACCCTGGGCAACTGACTCACATTTATGACGGCTGCAGTGTCCCGGGGTCATGTGGATCCCCCTTTTGCAACCTTCTGACTAGCAAAGTTCACGGGGAAGCCAATTTCGCTGAACCAGCAACCGTGTCACTCAACAGCCACGGAAAGAAAAGTAGTAAAATGGGGCTATAGCTCACTTAACAACTGTCTCGCTTAGCAACGGAAATTTTGAGCTCAATTGTGGCTGTAAGCCAAGGATTACCTGTAGCTTCCATATTTACCTGTAGTTTCCATATTCCTTCCAGAAGCTTACCTTCTCGGTGGGGTACTCTCCTGCTCGTACCTTCTGCACTAAACGTTGTACATGATGGGTAACTGCAACCACCTACATCCCCACCAAGGAAGGAAGGCAGAAGAAAAATCAAATTTTAGGAAGGCAAAGAAGAAACACTGCCAGCTGCAAAAAAAAAAAAAGCTAGGAAACGGGGCAGAACAACAATTCAGGTAACAGTAAAAATTAAAAGCTTTATCTCACCTGTTCTTGGAGAGATTTGAAGAGGGTTAGGGCTGCAGGTAAGTCAGCTTCCACAATATCCTAAAACCGGGAAGAAAATAAGGGGTGGGGGGGAATCAATTTCTGTGTTCCAGAATTGTTCCATCTTATTACCACCTTCCATATTACTCCAGGTGAATGGACTCCAGGTAATCTACAATTTCTGCCTGCAGTGATAGAGGTCTTTTTCCCCCTCTCTGTTTAATCATGTCAATCAGTAACGCAATAAATTTCCTTCGTCAATTTACCTGAAATGGTATAAGGCAGGGGTAGGCAACCTCGGCTCTTTTATGACTCATGGACTTCAACTCCCAGAATTCCTGAGCCAGCCAAGCTAGCTCAGGAATTCTGGGAGTTTATTGAGATTTAAGATTTATTGAGATTTTTATACCGCCCTTCTCCCAAAGGGACTCAGGGCGGTTCACAGGGCATAAATATAAACAACAGTACAGACATTAAAAGATAATTAAATTAATGCCCAAGTTAAAACCAGAATAATAAAACAAACCTATAAAAAACCCAAGTACCCCCATCAGGCCAGACCCGCTAGTTCGAATAAATGGGTCTTCAACCCGCGACGGAAGGATCGGAGGTCTGATGCCATCCGGAGCTCAACCGGCAGTTGGTTCCATAACGCCGGAGCACCCACAGAGAAGGCCCTCCCCCTGGGGGCCACCAGTCGGCATTCCCTGACAGGAGGCACCCTGAGGAGGCCCTCTCTGTGGGCGCGCACAGGGCGGAGGGGAGTCGACGCCGGCAGCAGGTGGTCCTCGAGGTATCGCGGACCCATGCCATGTAGGGACTTAAAGATCATAACCAAAACCTTGAACCTTACCCGGAAGACAACTGGTAACCAATGCAGCTCACGGAGCAAAGGTGTAACATGGGAGTACCGGGAAACTCCCAAGACAACTCTCGCGGCCGCATTCTGTACCAGTTGGAGCCTCCGAGTAGTCTTCAAGGGAAGTCCCATGTAGAGAGCGTTACAGTAGTCTAGGCGAGAGGTCACGCCTAGTGAAGTTGAAGTCCATGAGTCATAAAAGAGCCGAGGTTGCCTACCCCTGGTATAAGGGATTGGACTATATGACCAATAGGGTCCCTTCCAACATTTATTACTATATTATTATTACTATTATTACTACTACTACTACTACTATTATTATTATTATTATTATTATTATTATTATTATTATTATTACTATTATTATTATTCTTAGAGGAAATAAGAGTGGAAGAACACACACACATAACACATACACACAGCTCATAGACACGCACCTACGCATACATACAAAAACACAAATACATTACAATGCACAAATACATTAATATATTTAATTGCATTAAATATATTAAATTAAATAAACTCAGTTCTGCCCTGATCACACACTCAGGACAAAGAGGATCTGTTCAGACAAAAGGCATTGTCGACCCGTGTTCAACACGTGTGCGTGCGCCTCTCCTCCCTCCCAGGCCCCTTGCTCACACGCGAGTCCATCAATTCACACGGCGGAGGCAGCCGCTCCGCCATCGCTCCGATTCCCACGTGTGGAAAAGCCGCGTTAGTTCCTGCTGGGAGAAATCCCGCCTTCTTCAATCGAGTTGTCCAATCCGAGGTGACGCCCGCCTCAGTGGCACAGACCTCTAGCCAATGGTTGAGCGACGCGGAAGCCTCTCAGCCAATCACGCCGAAGTCTAACGAGGTTTTTTTTTTAAAGGAGCACACGGAAGTTTTAAAAGCGGACCTCTCCGCTTCTTTGACGAAGGTAAATAGCCAATAGCACTTAAGAGCCCACCTCCTGCGGAATAGATGTGGCCAATGAGAGGAGGAGGCGGGGCCTCCCCTTTGGAACGTTGACCAATCCAAAACTTTAAAAGGGTTATAAACAGGTTCTTGCTGAAGCCCCGCCTCGTCGGATCCAACAGCCTTTCAGAATTTGAACCTGAACCATCCGCGAAACTTTTGGTCCAATCAATGAGCTCCTCTTAACAATTTTCATTCATAAAATTTTTCACTACACCGTCCTTTATAATTGATTATATTATAGAGAGCCTGGGTTTTTTCCCCATTTCTAATTAGTAGATATCATACAGACCATCCAAAGGCTTCTTTTGTATCTCCTATTATCACCAGCCAGGATGATAGGCATTGTAATCCAACGATCTGGAGACTTTAGGTTGAAAAGGGTTTTTGAAAAAAAATATACTCTAAACCGGTTTTGTTTCAACTTTGGCAACTTTAGCATGACTGGGGAATTCTGGGAGTTGAAGTCCACAAATGGTGCCTGGGGAATTCTGGGAGTGGAAATTCAGGCATTTTAAAAGTGGCTAAGATTGAGAAACACTGCTGTGGGGATTGCAGCAGAATGCCTAAATATATGCCAGTGGCCAAGCCCCCAAATTTTGATCATATGACCATGGGGAACGCTGCAGCGGTCATAAGAGCAAGGACTGGTCGTAAGTCACTTTTTCAGTGCTGATTTAACTTCGAACATTCGTTAAAGAAGGGTATGCTGGAACGGACTCAAGATGGCTGTTCTTGCCTTACTCTACATCAGGGTCTTGAAACTTGGCCCTTTTATGACTTGTGGACTTCAACTCCCAGAATTCCTCAGCCAGGATGCCTTCCATTTCTTCCCCATTTATTTGCCAGGAATTGAGAGGGCCGGATGCCATGATTTTGGTTTTCTTAATGTTAAGTTTCAACCCAAGTTTTGCACTCTCCTTCTTCACCCGCAACAAGAGGCTCTTTAGTTCCTCTTCACTTTCTGCCATTAGAGTGGTATCATCTGCAATAAAAATTTAGACGCAGGTAAATATAGGAGTCCAGCTGAGAATGTGTTGGACAGCAGGGATTCCCTGTGTGTGTCAGGAAGGATTCCCGCAATTTGGCTGGGCTTCCACCTGCCTTTGGAATCTGGCTCTCTATTGTTCCAAACATTAGCTTTGAGTAAAAGAATTTTACTCTATTGTTGCTCTTCCTGACTGCTGCCTCAGCTCTCCTCCTGCAGCTCATTTCTGGCTGACTCAGCATCATAGAACAGGTAGTCCTTGATGGACGACCGACTTCGAAGTTACAACAGCACGGTTTCCCCACTTAGCACGCTTGCAAGCATTCCCATGGATATGGGCTTTACATTCGGAGGCTTGGCAACTGACTCACACGGTGTTGCCGTTGTCACCAGGGTCACAGGATCCCCTTTTGCCAGCTTTTCTGCTCAGCAAAGTCAATGGGGGAGCCAGATTCACTTAACAATAATGTCACAAACTTAACCACTACAGTGATTCGTTTAACGAGCATGGCAAAAAAAGTCACACAATCGTGTATGGTCACAGAATGCCTGCCTTGATTATTATGATTATCCTTGTTCTATGATGATGGTGGTGATGATGATGATGATTTCTTTGTTGTTTTGCAACTACAATGAGAGCTTATGAACCAGATTCCTTGTGTATTTAATGAGAGTCCCTGTCATAAGGTTTTTTGTATGTTTTTTTGATCCCATTTATATCCCGCCCTTCTCTGAAGACTCAGGGCGGCTTACAATTTAAAGCACAAATCAATGTGCTTAGCAATAGCCTTCATTCTATGTATATGCCTGCTTATTAGGGCTTTCACACACCCCCAAGCGGCATTATTACAAAGTCAGCTTAATTGCCCCCAACAATCTGGCTCCTCATTTTACCTACCTCGGAAGGATGGAAGGCTGAGTCAACCTTGAGCCTGGTGGGATGCGAACCTGCACTAATTGCAGGCAGCTGGTGTTACTTAAGCAGGCATTAGCCCACTGCTCCACCAAGGTAGTTGAGCACTACCTGTACTTCATTTGTGCTATTAATATTTGGACTGTTACTCGTAAAGCATCAGCTTTGTGATGACCACGCTGAACGGTCAACAGCCTGGAGCATTGTGTTTGCAGAGAAATGTCGCCTCTACCTCCAGGAAACACGTAACAATAAATCAGGGGCCGTTTTGAAACTCGGCTGTTCTCCAACAATGCGCAGCTCGGCTACTCGGAGTCGGCAACAATAGCTGGAGCACGCCAGGGAAGGCAGCCAAAAAGCGGGTGGCATCCCTTTGTCTTATTCAAAGTTTCCTCTTTCTAATCCAGGGATGCCATTTTCACCTGCCTATTGTTACTAAAAACCCAGGGCGGATAATGGCCGGCACATTCCTCCTCTTTAAAGTTGGACTCCTTCAGCACTTTCTCTTTCTCTCTCTCTCTCTCTCTCTCTTGTTTCCTGCCTCTTCCTTTTTTAATTGTGCCAATTACATGCCCAGCCGGACTTCGAAGGCACCAATCCTACCACAGGTGCTCCTCGACTTAATAACCACTCGTTTAGTGACCGTTCAAAGTGACAACGGCGCTGAAAAAAGTGACTTACGAGTGTTTTCCACACTTTAGAAACCGATGTCGCATCTCCAAGGTGACGGGATGAGAATGTGGACGCTGGGCAAATGACTTGTATTGATGACCAGTTGCACTATTCCAGGGTCACGTGATTTTTTTTTTAAAAAAATAATTTATTATTATTTTTGCTTCCTGTTCCTTTTTTATTTTTATGTTGTGTGTTTGAGTATATATGTTTGAATATATTCAACACAATGTACATAGTGACATTGATAAGGATACTACATTTGCAACATTCTACATAATAATTCTTTATCAAAATGACATACGTACTAAAAGAGTACTTAGAAAGAGTACAAAGAAGAGCAACAAAGATGATTAGGGGACTGGAGGCCAAAACATATAAGGAACGGTTGCTGGAATTGGGGATGTCTCTAGTTTAATGAAGAGAAGGACGAGGGGTGACATGATAGCAGTCTTCCAGTATCTCAGGGGCTGCCCCAAAGAAGAAGGAGTCAAGCTCTTCTCCAAAGCGCCTGAAGGCAGGAGAAGAAGCAATGGATGGAAACTCATCAAGGAGAGAAGCAACCTAGAACGAAGGAGGAACTTCC
Organism: Vipera berus; assembly: GCF_964194415.1. Classification (NCBI taxonomy): domain Eukaryota; kingdom Metazoa; phylum Chordata; class Lepidosauria; order Squamata; family Viperidae; genus Vipera; species Vipera berus. The sequence goes on along the minus strand of NC_138210.1, from coordinate 72,625,889 downwards.
TGGCAGTGAGAACAATTAACCAATGGAACAGCCTGCCTCCAGAAGCGGTGAATGCTCCAACACTGGAAGTTTTTAAGAAGAGACTGGACAGCCATTTGTCTGAAATGGTATAGGGTTTCCTGCCTGAGCAGGGGTTTGGACTAGATGACCTCCAAGGTCCCTTGCAACATTATGATGATGATGATGATGTATGACAGAAAGGAATGGCAAATACAGTCTTTTCCTTAAGTACTCTATATTATAATTTCTTCTTTAATTATATAAGATGCAGAGCTATATTGTGACTGTTGTGTCACACTTAACGGCCGTCGTAGCATCCCCATAGTCATGTGACCAAAATTCGAGCACTTGGCACCTGCATGCATTTACGACAGTTGTGCTGTCCCCGGGGGTCATGTGATCCCTATTTGCGGCCTTCCCACCTGGCTTCTGACAAGCAACGGGGGAAGCTGGGTTCACTTAACAACCGCATGGCTCCTTTAACAACCGCAGGGATTCGCTTAACAACTGTGGCAAAGAAAGGTTGTAAAGTGGGACAAATGGAAATGTGGGAGCTCCATTGTGGACTACCTGTGTTAGCCTTGCTCAGGGCTAGGCCACCTTGGCTCTTTTATGACTCGTGGACTTCAACTCCCAGAATTCCTGAGCCAGCCACGCTGAGGGGAAAGGGAGAGGTTTCCAAGCTGAGCCATGCTGGCTGAGGAATTCTGGGAGTTGAAGTCCACGAGTCATAAAAGAGCCCACGTGGCCTACCCCTGGCCTAGCTGGAATGTGGTTGTCATGGAAACGCCTGCTGTGCCCACCAGGCAGAGGAATAAAGAGCTGGTTAGGGCTAGCTAGGAGAGAGCAGAGGGAGTTATGGGTGGTGGAAATGAAGTGCCAAATTGAGGGAACCATGAGGACTAGTGGCTTGACTGGAATTGGCTGGGGAATTCTGGGAGTCGCAGTCCACCCATCTTCAAGTGGCTGAGGTCGAGAAATACTGTCCCAAAGGTGCTTTTTTTCAGGAGGCAGCTGGACTTTTCTTGTTTTTCTTCGGAGGCGTTTCGCTTCTTATACAAAGAAGCTTCTTCACCTCTGACTGGATGGTCAGTAGCTCCTTGGAGGAGGAGAAGCGTAACGTCTTCAAAAAATAAAAATAAAAATGAGAAGGTCCAGTTGCCTTCTGAAAAAGTAACTTTGGGACAACCAGGGCCTTTTTTGTCATTGAACACTCAGAACGGAGTTCCGGCACCTTTTTTGGATGGAACCTTGTAGGGTAGGCAAGGCGGGTTGTATGAAATGTGAGAGTTCCGGCACCTTTTTCTTTTACAAAAAAAGCACTGGGGACAACCATGACCAGGATGACTGAGCATAGACATTGAGAAATACTGAGATTTGGGGAAGGAATGGGGCTGAACGGGTGGAACGAAAGGGGGAGAAACGATATGGGGGGCCGTGTTTGAGATGCAATCTAGTGAGGAAAGGATTGGATCAAGGATCACGGTGTAGGCAGGAGGGTTACGGAGATCCAAATTCAAAATAAGGAGGATTTTCCTGTCTCAAGAGAGCTACGGCATTGGAGAACAGCTTCCCCCAAGAATCATGAGGTTCTGTCACGGGAGATTTTGAAGCAAAGAGGTTGTTTGGGATCATCTGAGGATCCCTGCCTTGGGAAGCGGGAGGATCTCTAGAGCCCCTCCCAACTGTAAGGTTCCAGGAATGTGAGCAGTGGGCGCTTCTTGCCTTGGGAAGAGGGTTGGACTAGAGGACCTCTAAGGCCCCTTCCAACTCTATGGTTCCAAGAATATGAACAGTGGGCACTTCCTTTCTTGGGAAGAGGGCTGGGCTAGAGGACCTCTAAGGTCCCTTCCAACTCTATGGTTCCAAGAATATGAACAGTGGGCACTTCCTGCCTTGGGAAGAGGGCTGGGCTAGAGGACCTCTAAGGTTCCTTCCAACTCTATGGTTCCAAGAATATGAACAGTGGGCACTTCCTGCCTTGGGAAGAGAGTTGGGCTAGAGGACCTCTAAGGCGCCTTCCAACTCTATGGTTCCAAGAATATGAACAGTGGGCACTTCCTGCCTTGGGAAGAGGGCTGGACTAGAGGACCTCTAAGGTCCCTTCCAACTCTATGGTTCCAAGAATATGAACAGTGGGCACTTCCTGCCTTGGGAAGAGGGTTGGGCTAGAGGACCTCTAAGGTCCCTTCCAACTCTATGGTTCCAAGAATATGAACAGTGGTCACTTCCTGCCTTGGGAAGAGGGTTGGCAACCCACTCACATTTATGACGGTCGCAGCGTCCCGAGGTCACGTGATCCCCCTTTTGCGACCTTCTGACAAGCAGAGTCAACAGGGACGTCCACTTAGCAACCGCACCACTAACTTAACAACTGCAGTGATTCCCTTAACAATTGTGGCAAGGAAAGTTCGTAAAGCGGGACAAAGCTCGCTTAACTGCCCTGTTAGGCTCATATTTACGATGGTGACAGTGTCCCGGGGGTGTGTGTGTCATGCGATTCCCCCCAAGTCAATGCGGAAGCCAGATTCACTTAACAACCGGGTTAGTAACTTATCCACTGCAGTGACTCACTTAAAACAGCCGAGGCCAGAAAGGTCACAGAATGGGACAAAACTCACTCAACACATTTTCTGCTTAGCAACATCGGTTCCGCTGTGGTCGTAAGTGGAAGATTAGTTGTATTCCCGCACCTTTCTCCTCCTGTTCTTTTTTTCTTCTTCATCCCTTCCTTTGGCGCCTGGCCTTTCCTCGCCCATCATGACAACGGCCCTTGTCCCTGGTGGCATTTCCCACCCCAAATGTCAGCTTCTCCCCTCAAAACCCCCCCCTCGAAAGAAAAAAAAACCCTAGCCATCCGCCTGGGCAGTGTCACCCGATCCGGCCTTTGACGTGTTTGTCACTCGGGCCCGAACAAAAGGCCAAAAAAAAAAAAAATTGCAGAAGGAGAACGGGGCGACCTTGCTGGCCGACTCCGGTCCTTATATAGCAACGCTGCCTCTACACAAAGACGTCTTATTTTAGCCACAATGGGCTGACCGGCCCTTGCAAAAGCGCCTGGAATAGACCCCAGGCATCTCGGGCGCCCGGTTGACACTGTGGCACACCCGGTCAAACAGCAAGATCAGCTTGCAAAGAGGAAAAACAAAAAAACAGATTTTCTGGGGTTGAATTTTGAGCATTCGGAAAGGAGAAAAAAAACGGGATGGGGGTGGGTGGGCTTTCTCTTTTGGGGGTACCCACTGGGAGGTGTTTTGGGGGTTGAGGGTTTGCCCGGATAAACATGGTTTTAGGTTTAATATCCTCCTGCACGCTCACCCTGGGGACAAAATTAGGGAGGATCAAACAGGATCCGTAGGAGATTTTCTCGGAATTAAAGCCTCATCCAGAACACGCAAAGGGCCAATGTAGAAATGGGATTTTTCCTCCTGCTCGACAATTGAGACCAAAATTTCCGTTGTTAAGCCAGATAGTTGTTAAGTGAGTTTTGCTCCATTTTGCGACCTTTCTTAATAGAAATAGAATAGAATTAGAAATTAGAATAGAATAGAATAGAATAGAATTAGAAATTAGAATAGAATAGAATAGAATTAGAAATTAGAATAGAATAGAATAGAATAGAATTAGAAATTAGAATAGAATAGAATAGAATAGAATTAGAAATTAGAATAGAATAGAATTAGAAATAAGAATAGAATAGAATTAGAAATTAGAATAGAATAGAATAGAATTAAAAATTAGAATACAGTAGAATTAGAAATAAGAATAGAATAGAATAGAATTAGAAATTAGAATAGAATAGAAATAGAAATAAGAATAGAATAGAATAGAAATAGAAATAAGAATAGAATAGAATAGAATAGAATAGAATAGAATAGAATAGAATAGAATAGAATAGAATAATAGAGTTGGAAGGGACCTTGGAGGTCATCTAGTCCAACCCCCTGCTTGCCACAGTTATTAAAGGAATCCCTGCAGTTGTTAAGTTAGTAGCACAGGTTATCAAATGAACCCGGCTTCCCCATTGAGTCTGCTTGTCAGAAGGTCACAAAAGGGGATTGTGTGACACCACCACCACCACCCCGGGACACTGCGACCGTCACAAACATGAGTCAGTTGCCCACTGTCAGAATTTTGATCACGTGACTGTGAGGATGTTGCAGCGGTTGTTAAGTGTGAAAAACCGGTCATAAGTCACTCTTCCCGGTGCCGTTGTAACTTCAAGTGGTCGCTAAACGAACGGTTGTAAATCAAGGATCGCCTGAACTCATTCCAAGCTGAAAGAAGGCCATTTTGCCCTAGCTTTCCCATTTTTGAAAAAAAAAACAATTAGAAGAGAGAATATAAAAGTCACTTCGGGTTGTTCCCTTCTACTAATGGCTCACTTATGCAACATCAAGTCTTTTTTTTATCTCCCAACTCACCTCGTACCTCTCGGATCTCCTCATGGTCTCCCATCCAAAACTAAATCTCAGCTTGCTTAGCCCGGAAGCCCAGCCTGGAAGAATACGACAGGGTAATTGTTCCACTTACAAACACTGCCGAGGCCTCCATTTCTGCACCGCGGCAAATCGAACGGAATGAGTTGGACCAGATTTTACAGCTTGCTTTTTTTTTTTTAAACCGGTGAAGCCCTATCGCTGAAGTTGTTAAAGGAATCACAGCGTTGTTAAGAGGATCCGGCTTTCCTCACTGACACGGTTTGCCAGGAACCAGCTGGGAAAGTCACGATCATGTTAACCCTGGGAGGCTGCAACCGTGGGAAATACATGCCCATTGCCAAGCACCCAAATTTTGGTCACCTGGCTGTGGGGATAACAAGAAGAATAGAGCTGGAAGGGACCTTGGAGGTCATCTAGTCCAACCCCCTGCTCAGGCAGGAAACCCTACACCATTCCAGACAAGTGGCTTTCCAGTCTCTTCTTAAAAACCCCCAGTGATGGAACACCTACAACCTCTGCAGGATGCTGCGACGGTCGTAAGTGTGAGGACTGGTCGCAAACCACTTTTTTATCCCGTGCTGACGTAACTTTGACCGCTAAGTGGGTGTTTGTAGGTCGAGGATTCCCAGCATATATCATCCCAGCTCGTTTCTGCCAGAGTCAGCAAGTTTCCCCCCTTTTGAAATCAAGACAATCGCTTGCTAAAGAAGTGGGGGGGGGGAAAGCCTTACCAGATAAGCTTTGCTTTTCATTATCGGCGAAACGACAATACTCATTACAGATACGGTGTGTTGTTTTGCAAGCTTTGGCACCGCACAAAACTAGTCCTTCCCCCCCCCCCCGCTACTAACTCCAAAATGCCAGAGGGGGTTTTGCGGTGCATGTAACACCAAGAATATATTTTTGCCCCGTTTCAGAGGCTATCCCGCTTGTGTCTAACTTCTTCTGAATTTCGCAAAAGATTTATGGAGTAAAATCGGACGGAGAAAGATGCATTAAAAAAAAAGATTGCATTTTCAGAAAGAAAGAAAAAACCCAAGCAAGTTTATTAGTCCAGATTATCGTTTTATTTTCACGGACTCTAGCAAACCATTTCTCAGCTTTAACTTCCCAGTTTGCAGGGACCACAACTGAGTCCAAAGTTTAGGTCGCTAAGCGAGACAGCCAGTTTTGCCCCATTTTGCTAACTATCTTGCCGGGGTCGTTAAGCGAATCACTGCACTAGTTAAGTCAGCCAGGCGGTTCTTAAGTGAATCCGGCCTTCCCCATTGACTTTGGCTCGTCAGGAAGGCCGCCGAAGGGGATTCCCCTGACACCCCCGAGGGACGCTACGACCGTCGTAAATACGAGTCAGCTGCCGAGCATCTGAATTTGGAGCGCCTGGCCTGGGGAGACGCTGCAAAAGTCGTAAGTGTGTGTGTGTGTGTGTGTGTGTGTGGGAAAAACGGTCATAACTCGCTTTTTTTTTCCGGGCCGTTGCAATTTCGGTCACTTAAAAGGTCGGTTGTAAGTTGAGGCGTAGCTGTAACAAGAACAACACCTAGTACTGCTTGCTCTAAATCCGAGGGAGGTCATTTGGATCACAGATGCGGGATCACAAGAGATATTGTTAAACTGTCATCACATACCACTTCCTATTTTAGAAGCCCTTCCAGGTTGCTATTATTGGTTCCTGGGGGTGGGGGGGTGGGGAAGGTATTTCTATCAGACCAGGCCCCCCCTCCCCCCCACACATACCCTTCGTGGGGATTTAAGCTGGGGAATGCCAAGTGGAAATCTGAAACAATTAAGATTTGTAACTCTGCCGGAATTGGGACTCCCTTGCAGTTTAGATCTAAGAAAGTTGCAAATAACTCTTAATTAACGGTGTAAAAAAACCCGGGAACAATAGGATAATATGAGATACAGACCCATAGCAAACGTAGAGAGATTGAAAACGAAGAAATAACGATCTGTTAGGTGGTAGTCCTTGATTTACGACCGCAATTGACCCCAAATTTTCTGTTGCTAACCAAAACACTCGTTAAGTGAGTTTTGTCCCATTGTACGACCTTCTCTTGCCACCGTTGTTAAGTGAATCACTGCAGTTGCTCAGTTAGTAACACGGTTGTTAAGCGGCTTCCCCTTGCTTGTCAGAAGGTCGCCGAAGGGGATCACGTGACCCTGGGACACGGCAACCGTCATAGGTACGTGCCAGTTGCCGAGCATCTGAATTTTGATCATGTGACCGCAGGGAGGCTGCAACGGTCGCTAAGTGTGAAAAAACAGGCATGTCACTTTTTAAAAAGGTCACAAAGCAAATCGTTGTCAGTCGAGGATTACCTGCATTGCAGGTCAAGTCCAACAAGAATAGGATATTTAAAATGAAAGCACCAATTCTGGAGCATTGGAACCCCATCGGCGTTGACAAATTCAGAATCTGTCAGTTGCAGAAGGCAGCTCTGTTTGGAACGGCTGACATCCTGGGATGTTATTTGTAACACCATCAGTCAACCACATCTGCCTCTTCTCAATAGGTGTACCAAAATGCCAATTTCGGTCCAAACATCTGGCTGACGGTGCAACGAAAAATAATATAATACGACGGTTAAACGGGATGATGCTCTTCAATATTTTTTCCTCTTCTTTTCCCGTTGTTTTACTCTGAAGAAGAATGGGAGGGTTAGTTTCAGCTTAAAGCTCTTCACAACATCCAGTTCTCTCATTTGGAAAGCAACCCTTAAAAATGATAGTATTAATTTCTACGCCCAAGTGACATCAGGGGTCCAAATTTATATAACTGGAATAACATAAATACAGAGAGGATGATGTATAACTAGGCCGCAATGCTCCCCGTGTCCAGAAGGGGGCAGTATGAAACAGATGTCTGCTGCCATCTAATGGGCATCTGGAGCAATGATGTTGGATTTTAAATTCCAGAACTGGGAGAGTATCTGTAATAATCAAGTTGTGTTTTTTTTAGCTCGGGTGAACAAACAAAACATCGGGACTCAACTTCAGTTTCCATCAAGAATGTTGTAGGTGTTTCAAAGACCTTTTAATTCACTATACAAATAGGGATAATATGACTGTGAAAATTTATGATGCTCTTGAGGTGTTTTCCCCCCTATTTTCTTAGTTTTTTACACCCAAGAAACACCGGAGGTTAGTTTCAACTTGATGGGAATGGAACTCTCCACATTATCTGAAACTCTTCACATTATCCAGTTCTGTCATTTAAAAGCACTCCCTAAAAAATGCTACTATTCATTTCTATGTTCAAGTGGCATCAGTGCTCCGAATTTATAACGAGAATAATATAAAGATAGAGAGAATGATGTACAGCTAGGCTGCAATGTTCCTCATGACCATGAGAGGGCAGTATAAAGCACTATCTGCAGCCCTCTAGTGGCCAACTGGAGCTTTGCAACCCAGATTTGATACCTTCAATGTAACTAATTCTTTTCGCTTTAGATAACTTGCAAAAAGGGACACAGTGGCTCAGTGGGTTAGGACGCTGAGCTTGTTGATCGGAAGATCGGCAGTTTGCCGGGTCGAATCCTGAGTGCCGCGTAGCAGAGTGAGCGCCTGTTACTCGTCCCAGCTTCTGCCAACCTAGCAGTTAGAAAGCACGTAAAAATGCAAGTAGAAAAATAGGGACCACTCCGGTGGGAAGGTAACAGCGTTCCGTGCGCCTTTGGCGTCTAGTCATGCTGGCCACATGACCACGGAGACGTCCTCGGACAAGCGCTGGCTCTTCGGCTTTCAAACGGAGACGAGCACCGGCCCCTAGAGTCGGAAACGACTAGCACGCATGTGCGGGGGAACCTTTACCTTTACCTAACTTGCAACTACAAGGGTTGCATGCAAGGAGAGGATTCTGTAGCAAAGCCAACAAATTTATATAACTGGAATAATATAAATATAGAGAGGAAAATGTATAATTAGGCTGCCATACTTTTCATGTCCACGAGAGGTCAGTACAAAGCATCGTCTGCAGCTCCTCTGATGGGCCTCTGGAGCTTTGCAGTTTTGGTACCCGCAATGTAACTTAACTCTTTTCGTTTTGTATCAATCGCAACGGCAATCTTGGCGCGAGGTGACAACGTAAAGGGAAGATTCTGTAGGTCAAGCCAACGAGCCATCGGAGCTGCAGATTGATATAACTGGAATCATATAAATATAGAGAGAGGAAGGTGTAGAACTTGTTCTGAGTCCTGATGTCAAATATGTGTCCACTAATTCTCATGTTCCTAGTTTGTCCCATTTGTCCTACACAGAACCCAGAGGGTCATTGCTGAAGATGATGGCATACATCACATTAGACGAAGAGCACGTGAAAGCATGTCTGATCTTTTCTATGTACTTATTGGGGCCTGTTATGATACTGTTGATGTGGATGTGGGAGCAAGACATCTAGGTTGCTGCAGGTCTGGCTCCCACCAGGCTCAAGGTTGACTCAGCCTTCCATCCTCCCGAGGTAGGTAAAATGAGGACCCAGATTGTTGGGGGCAATAAGCTGACTTTGTAATAATGCCACTTGGGTGTGTGTGTGAAAGCCCTAACAAGCAGGCATATACATAGAATGAAGGCTACTGCTAAGCTTGTAAGCTGCCCTGAGTCTTTGGAGAAGGGCGGGATATAAATGTAATAAAATAAATAAATAAATAAATAAATAAACAAACTAGGCTGTCCTACTCCAGGCGTCCAGGAGAGGGCGGTTACTTTAAAGCATCATCTGCGGCCCTCTAGTGGCTATCTGGAGCTTTGCAGTTCCGGTACCTGCAATGTAAGCTGCTGATAAATCTGCAACTGCAGTCTCGGTGTGAGCTTGCATTCTCTTACGAAGCCAATGAGCCGTTGGGGGTAGCCATTGCACGAATTCTCTCCCCATGTCTCGCCCTCCCGGGACCCCCCTGCTCTCCTTCTCCCCCTCCCTCTGGAATCTCAGCCCTGTTGTTCCAAGATATTTGGATGTCTCTCTTGCCCCCCCTCCCCTGAACCTGTTCCTATTCTTCATACCACGACAATGACGAGAGATTCCAATTGTTCGGGGCCAGGCTGGAGATGTGTGGGGAGAGGGGGTGGGGTGGGGGGTGGTGGATGGGTCTGCCTGTCCATATGAGGCTGGCCAGGAGGAGGGGGCGGGGGGGGATCGGGGATTTATAACCAGGGTCCTGAGCCAGGCACTCTGCTTAGAACCCCACCCCTTCTGTGCTGGTCTCAGGTAAGACACACACGCACACACACACACCGGTTGCAGCCCTCCAGCCCCCCAAAGTGTGGGGTGAGAAATATCCCAATGCACGCTTCAGGCAAAGGGCGATGCTTTGGGCGTAAGGAGTTATAAACGCGGGTCTGACTGGGGGTTGTGGGAATGGGAAGCGTTTCTTGAAGACCAGGTTGCACAGGGGTGGGGTGGGTGGCCGATGCGAGGTCTACGTGCATCGCCCCCCCCCCTGAATTTTAGGGAGGAGGGAGGAAGTGGCTCTCAGGGGTAATTTGGTAATAGCCGCCTCCGCTGGGGGGGGGGGTCTCTGGCACCTGCTGGGGTTAGGGATGTTGCCACCTGTAAGGCAGCCGGTATCCTTCGTTTCTCCAGCCGAAGCTTTCCCCCAGCTGGGGAGAATGGGAGATGTAGTCCAGTTCAGCTGGAGGAGCCAGGCAGGGGAAGGATGATTTAGCAGCACGCTTTTTGCAAAGAGGAGAATTCTCCTCTTGAAAACACTCACTTTTTGCCAGGAATATTCTACATTTTCACACCCTAGCCTAGCTTTTAATTCAGAAATATCTTTCTTTTCCTTTCCTTTCCTTTCCTTTCCTTTCCTTTCCTTTCCTTTCCTTTCCTTTCCTTTCCTTTCCTTCTTTTCATTGCAATCTCCTTTCCTCTTTCCTTCCTTCCTTCCACCCTCCTTCCTTCCCCTCCCTCCCTCCTTCCTTCCTTCCTTCCTTCCTTCCTTCCTTCCTTTCTTTCTTTCTTTCTTTCTTTCTTTCTTTCTTTCTTTCTTTCTTTCTTTCTTTCTTTCTTCCTTCCTTCCTTCCTTCCTTCCCTCCCTCCCTCCCTCCCTCCCTCCCTCCCTCCCTCCCTCCCTCCCTCCCTCCTTTCTTTCTTTCTTTCTTTCTTTCTTTCTTTCTTTCTTTCTTTCTTTCTTTCTTTCTTTCTTTCTTCCTTCTTTCTTCTTTCTTTCTTTCTTTTCTTTCTTTCTTTCTCTTTTTTTCCTTCCTTCCTTCCTTCCTCCCTCCCTCCCTCCCTCCCTCATCCCTTTAATAAAATTGTCAGAAAAGGCACTCCGAGACCTCTTCTTTTGCTCCCAGATAGTTGGGAGTAAAACTCCCATCTCTTTGAGATACTGTCTGAAGAACATGGTCTTCGTAATCCTTGGGAACAAATGGCGGTCATGCTTGACATGTCTGACTGGGGGGAAAAAACCACTTTTGCGAGGATTTAGCTCTTTCCTTAGGGAAAGCGTACATTGAGGAAATATACCTTAGAGGCTGATCTTTCATAACATATTTGAAAATCTATATATTGCAGCTTCTCTCCTCCCGATAGTTTTTTCCCCTCCTTAAAATAAAATATAGCGGATTCATCCTGGCAGGAACCATACCTGGGGAAAGGATTGGGGTGTATTTTATACTAACACGGCCCTTTTCCATGACAGGAGTCCGACCTGAGGTGTCCCAGTTCTTCTCCTCAGCAATCCTCTAAAAACAAAGGTAACTATCATAAGTATCTATTTCTGACTAAGAGAACAATCTATATCTAGTAGTATATCTATTTACACTTCAGCTGCAGCTGTTCTGGGTGCATCCTTGCCTAAAGCTGGTTTCTAAAGGGTGCACTTCTGATAACACCCAGCGGGGGGCAGCATATATGCACTGGAAGGAGAGGGATTAAATAAGGTGCCATTCCAGTGTTGTACACCAGGGGGAGGGGGGAAGCAGCACTATTCAAACCTTGGCCTAGCTCAGGGCCCCCTCTGGTGGATCCCTTCTGAACGACACGATGCAGATTCCCTCGCTTTAGCACACTCATAGTAGCCCTGATGACGTTGCCTAGTTGGGCTGTGAAACGTCTGCAAGAAAAGCACCGAGCTCAGAGAGCACCCTCGTTAAAACTTTCCCCAAGGCTGCGGGTGTGAATCATGCCCACCGGGAGAGCATCACAGCCTGTAGAGATGACATTGGACCTGGTTTCGTTGCAGCTCCCACCATGGAAGCCGAGGTATCTGATTTCGGGGCCGCCGCCCCTTTCTTGCGCATGTCGGAAAAGAGCCGCATCGAAGCTCAGACGCGGCCGTTCGACTTGAAGAAGGATGTTTTTGTCCCGGATGACAAGGAGGAATTTGTGAGAGCCAAGATCATTTCCAAAGAAGGTGGCAAAGTCACCGCGGAAACGGAAAGCGGCAAGGTAGGCATCATTCGAAGTCAGATCTTCAGACTGCAAAAATACAGAATAACAGAGCTGGAAGGGACCCTGGAGGTCTTCTAGTCCAACCCCCTGCTCAAGCAGGAGACGCTATACCAGCGGTCTTCAAACCTGGCCCTTTTATGACTTGTGGACTTCAGCTCCCAGAATTCCTCAGCCAGGCACGCTGGCTGTGGAATTCTGGGAGTTGCAGTCCACAAGTCATAAAAGGGGCACTTTAGAAGACCCCTGCTTGTGGACTTCAGCTCCCAGAATTCCTCAGCCAGGCACGCTGGCTGTGGAATTCTGGGAGTTGAAGTCCACAAGTCATAAAAGGGCCAAGTTTGAAGACACCCCCCCCCCCGGCCCTATACCTTTCCAGACAAATGGCTGCAACCATTCCTCCAGATCTGAAAGATCTAAATTCTTGGCATCGTCCCTCCAGGTGTGCTGTAAAGCGGGTCTTCGTAGTGCTGGCTGAGGATGATGGGGCTTAAAGTCCAAACTGTCTGAACTATACCAATCAGAGAAGGGTAGAGAAGCCGAGAAGAAATAATAGTAGAGGGCACAGAGCAACTTTACTCAACTGTGGCCATTTTAAGAGGTGCGGACTTCAACTCCCAGAATTCCCCAGCCAGCTATGCTGGCTGGGGAATTCTGGGAGTTGAAGTCCGCACCTCTTAAAATGGCTGTGGTTGACAAACACTGGACAACAGGAACAGCTGCTACCAAAACAATGGTTAGATAAGGGGGGGGGGGGATTTGAGCCCTGGCCAAGAAAATGAGGACATATTTCAGACAAGCCCCTCCCCAATTCGCATAAAGGGAAAGGAGGGGAAGGGGACATCTTCAGGCTGTTAGGGCCATTACTATAGCTATTACAATATTACATTTATATGGTAATATTGTAATGCTGACCTAAACATGGTATGGGCCTTCTTAATCCGGTCTAGCCTGTTGGGAGGACAGTGATAAATCTTCCAGGGGGTCAAGCACCGTTGTTCTCTTTAGAGTGTGTGTGTGTGTGTGTGTGTGTGTGTGTGTATGTTAATGTGTGTGGATTCCTGGCAGCTGCCTGGACAAGTCCCTGGAGTTTTCCTGCAAACATTTCGGAAGTGGTGTGCCATTGCTTGCTTCCTAGGGCTGGGAGAGAGGGACTGGCCCAAAGTCACCCAGCCGGCTTTCATGCCAAAGGCGGGACTTGAACACTCCGTCTCCTGGTGATTGGACCAAAGTCAGCCAGCCGGCTTTCATGAGGCGGGACTAGAACTCTCCGTCACTCAAAGTCACCTAGCTGGCTTTTGTGCCTGAGGCAGGACTACAACTCTCTGTCTCCCGGTGATTGGCCCAAAGTCACCCAGCCGGCTTTCATGCCTGAGGCGGGACTAGAACTCTCCATCTCCTGGTGATTGGCCCAAAGTCAACCAGCCAACTTTCATGAGGCGGGACTAGATCTCTCCGTCGCCCAAAGTCACCCAGCCGGCTTTCGTGCCTGAGGCAGGACTAGAACTCTCCGTCTCCTGGTGATTGGCCCAAAGTCAACCAGCCGGCTTTCATGAGGCGGGACTAGATCTCTCCGTCACCCAAAGTCACCTAGCTGGCTTTTGTGCCTGAGGCAGGACTACAACTCTCTGTCTCCCGGTGATTGGCCCAAAGTCACCCAGCTGGCTTTCATGCCTGAGGCGGGACTAGAACTCTCCGTCTCCTGGTGATTGGCCCAAAGTCACCCAGCCGGCTTTCATGCCTGAGGCGGGACTAGAACTCTCCGTCTCCTGGTGATTGGCCCAAAGTCACCCAGCCGGCTTTCATGCCTGAGGCGGGACTAGATCTCTCCGTCGCCCAAAGTCACCCAGCCGGCTTTCGTGCCTGAGGCAGGACTAGAACTCTCCGTCTCCTGGTGATTGGCCCAAAGTCACCCAGCCGGCTTTCATGCCTGAGGCGGGACTAGAACTCTCCGTCTCCTGGTGATTGGCCCAAAGTCAACCAGCCGGCTTTCATGCCTGAGGCGGGACTAGAACTCTCCGTCTCCCGGTGATTGGCCCAAAGTCACCCAGCCGGCTTTCATGCCTGAGGCGGGACTAGAACTCTCCGTCTCCCGGTGATTGGCCCAAAGTCACCCAGCCGGCTTTCATGCCTGAGGCGGGACTAGAACTCTCCGTCTCCTGGTGATTGGCCCAAAGTCAACCAGCCGGCTTTCATGAGGCGGGACTAGATCTCTCCGTCGCCCAAAGTCACCCAGCCGGCTTTCGTGCCTGAGGCAGGACTAGAACTCTCCGTCTCCTGGTGATTGGCCCAATGTCAACCAGCCGGCTTTCATGAGGCGGGACTAGATCTCTCCGTCACCCAAAGTCACCTAGCTGGCTTTTGTGCCTGAGGCAGGACTACAACTCTCTGTCTCCCGGTGATTGGCCCAAATTCACCCAGCTGGCTTTCATGCCTGAGGCGGGACTAGAACTCTCCGTCTCCTGGTGATTGGCCCAAAGTCACCCAGCCGGCTTTCATGCCTGAGGCGGGACTAGAACTCTCCGTCTCCTGGTGATTGGCCCAAAGTCACCCAGCTGGCTTTCATGCCTGAGGCGGGACTAGAACTCTCCGTCTCCTGGTGATTGGCCCAAAGTCAACCAGCCGGCTTTCATGCCTGAGGCGGGACTAGAACTCTCCGTCTCCCGGTGATTGGCCCAAAGTCAACCAGCCGGCTTTCATGAGGCGGGACTAGATCTCTCCGTCGCCCAAAGTCACCCAGCCGGCTTTCGTGCCTGAGGCAGGACTAGAACTCTCCGTCTCCCGGTGATTGGCCCAAAGTCACCCAGCCGGCTTTCATGCCTGTGGCGGGACTCAAAGCATCATGGGCCAGGGATGGGTTCAGCAAAGGGAGCCCCATTCTTGTGGTGAGGCCTACCAGACCTCAAGATCCGATTCCATCTCGTTGGCAGACGGTGACGGTCAAAGAAGATCAAATCATGCAGCAGAATCCGCCCAAGTTCGACAAGATTGAGGATATGGCCATGCTGACTTTCCTGCATGAACCGGCCGTGCTCTACAACCTGAAGGACCGCTATGCCGCCTGGATGATCTACGTAAGCCCAAAGGAATGGGGAGAGAAGACTTTGCACGGAGGACCTGATTCTTACCCCGCAGATATCTGGGGGTGATGAGCAAAACAGAATCAGAATCTGAATAGAAGCTGGAAGGGACCTTGGAGGTCTTCTAGTCCAGCCCCCTGCTCAAGCAGGAGACCCTAGGCCAGGGGTAGGCAACCTCGGCTCTTTTATGACTCGTGGACTTCAACTCCCAGAATTCTGAGCCAGCCATGCTGGCTGAGGAATTCTGGGAGTTGAAGTCCACGAGTCATAAAAGAGCCAAGGTTGCCTACCCCTGGCCTAGACCATTCTAGACAAGTGGCTGTATAGTAGTCTCTTCTTAAAAATCTCCAGCGATGGAGCACCTGTGTCTTCTGGTGGCAAGCCGTTCCACTGTTTAATTGTCCTCACTGTTAGGAAATTCCTCCTTAATTCCAGGTTGCTTCTCTCCTTGATTAGTTTCATCCGTTGCTTCTTGTAGTAGTAGTAGTAGTAGTAGTAGTAGTAGTAGTAGTAGTAGTAGTAATAATAATAATAATAATAATAATAATAATAATAATAATAATAATAATAGTAATAATAATAATAAAGTTGGAAGGGACCTTGGAGGTCATCTAGTCCAACCCTCTGCTCAGGCAGGAAACCCATTTCAGGCAAATGGCTGTCCAGTCTCTTCTTAAAAAACTTCCAGTGTTGGAGCATTCACAGCTTCTGGAGCAGGTTGTTCCACTGGTTCATTGTTAATCTCCTTAGTTCCAGGTTGCTTCTCTCCTTGATTAGTTTCATCTGTTGCTTGTAGTAGTAGTAGCAGCAGCAGTAGTAGTAGTAGTAGTAGTAATAATAATAATAATAATAATAATAATAATAATAATAATAATAATAATAATAATAAAAAGTTGGAAGGGACCTTGGAGGTCATCTAGTCCAACCCCCTGCTCAGGGAGGAAACCCTATACCATTTCAGGCAAATGGCTGTCCAGTCTCTTCTTAAAAACTTCCCGTGTTGGAGCATTCACCACCTCTGGAGGCAGGTTGTTCCACTGGTTAGTTGTTCTAACTGTCAGGAAGTTTCTCCTTAGTTCTAGGTTGCTTCTCTCCTTGACTAGTTTCCATCCGTTGCTTCTTGTCCTGCCTTCGGGCGCTTTGGAGAATAGCTTGACTGCCTCTTCTTTGGGGCAGCCCCTGAGATACTGGATCACTGCTATCATGTCTCCCCTCGTCCTTCTCTTTATTAAACTGGACATCCCCAATTCCAGCAACCGTGCCTTGCATGTTTTGGCCTCCAGTCTCCTGATCATCTCTGTTGCTCTTCTCTGCACTCTTTCTAGAGTCTCAACATCTTTTTGACATCGTGGTGACCAAAACTGCCTTCGGGTGCTTTGGAAAAGAAAGGTTGACCCCCCCCTTCTTTGTGGCAGCCCCTCAAATACCAGAATGCCGCTATCATGTCCCCCCCTAAGTCCTTCTTTTCTCCAGACTAGCCAAACCCAAGTCCTGCAACCGTTCTTCCTATGTTTTAGTCTCCAGGCCTTTTAATCATATTAGTTGCTCTTCTCTGCACTTTTTCCCCAAAAGTCTCCACATCTTTTTTGTGTGTGTGTGTGTGAGACCAAAACTGGACGCAGTATTCCAGGTGTGGCCTTAAAACACAAGGTGTGTGTGGGGGGAGGTTGTGTGTTCAGAAGTCATCTCCAGGGCTTTTTTTCCTCATAGAACGCTCAGAACGGAGTTCCGGCACCTTTTTTGGATGGAACCTTGTAGGGTAGGCAAGGCGGGTTGTATGACGTGTGTGAGTTCCGGCACCTTTTTCTTTTACAAAAAAATGCACTGGTCATCCCAGTTACGGGAAGCATCACAGGTGGTCCTCAACTGACAAGCATCTCCCAGCGTCGTTGGCCCCGGGGGAATTCTGGGAGTTGAAGTCCAGGGTCTTCAAATTCCCAAGGTTGAGAAAAGACTTCTCCAGAAGAGGAGGTGGGCGTTCCTGTGGTGAAGAAGTCAACTGTCCTCTTTCTAGGGCTTTGAGGTTCCTCCACGGACCAGGATGGACCTTCGGAAGTTCACTTCTCCTCCCTCTCTTCTTCTCTAGACCTACTCAGGGCTGTTCTGTGTGACGGTCAACCCCTACAAGTGGTTGCCGGTCTACAACGCTGAAGTGGTGGGCGCTTACCGAGGGAAGAAGCGGAGTGAAGCCCCTCCTCATATCTTCTCCATCTCCGACAACGCCTATCAGTACATGTTGACAGGTAAAAGGACCTTGCAGGTCAAGGAAGACGTGGGGATCCAGAAGAGGGGGGATCCTGGTAGCCATGAGAGAAGAAGAGATGTTGAAGGCTTCAGGAACCCCACTGGGGCTTCTCCTTTTACCCTTCTTCCTCTTCCTCTTTGTCGTCTTCTTCTTGTCTTCCTCCTTGTCTATCATCTCCTCCTCGTCCTCCTCCTCCTTGTCTATCTTCTTCTCTTCTTCCTCTTCCTCGTCTATCTTCCTCTTTTCCTCCTTGTGTATTTTCTCCTTCTTGTCTTTCGCCTCTTCTTCGTTGTCAATCTTCTTCTTCTTCTTCTTCTTCTTCTTCTTCTTCTTCTTCCTCCTCCTCCTCCTCCTCCTTGTCCATCTTCTCCTCCTCCTTCTCTTCTTCCTCCTTGTCCATCATCCCCTTTTCCTCCTCTTCCTCCTTGACTATCTTCTCCTTTTTCTCCTCATCTATTTTCTGCTTCTCCTTCTTCTCTTCCTCCTTGTCTATCTTCTACATCTTCTTCCTCTTCCTCCTTGCCTATCTTCTCCTTCTTTTCCTCCCCTTCCTCCTTGTCTATCTTCTTCCTCCCTCCCTCCCCTTCATCCTTGTCTATCTTCTCCATCTTCTTCCTCTTCCTCCTTGTCTATCTTCTCCAACTTCTTCCTTTTCCTCCTTGTCTATCTTCTCCATCTTCTTCCTCTTCCTCCTTGTCTATCTTCTCCTTCTTTTCCTCCCCTTCCTCCTTGTCTATCTTCTTCCTCCCTCCCTCCCCTTCCTCCTTGTCTATCTTCTCCATCTTCTTCCTCTTCCTCCTTGTCTATCTTCTCCATCTTCTTCCTCTTCCTCCTTGTCTATCTTCTTCTTCCCTTCCTTCTTGTCCATTTTCTCCTTCTCTTCCTCCTTCTCTTATTTCCTCCTCCTTTCTCATCTTTCTCCTTCTCCTCTTCCCTTCTCTTCCTCCTTGTCTATCTTCTTCCTCCCTTCCTCCCCTCCCTTCTTGTCCATTTTCTCCTCCTCCTCCTCCTCCTCCTTGTCTTATCTACTCCTCCTCCTTTTCTTTCTCGTCCATACTCTCCTTCTCACGTCCCCTTCTTTCTCTTTCTCCTTCTCTACCTCCTTCTCCTTCCGCTCTTCCTCCCTTGCTTTCATGTCTCTCCCTTTCTTTTCAAATCTTCTTTTTTCCCCCTTCTCTTTTCTAGATCGGGAGAACCAGTCCATTCTCATCACGTAAGTTCCAACTCTTGCCTTGACCTTTCAAACTACTATTTTGTTATCAAAATACTCTTTAGTTATCTTACCAACCCCCCTGGAACTTCTGTTCCATTTTGATTGGGGGATTGTCTCCTTCTCATAGTGAAACTAAAGTGGTTTTTCTTCAGTCTTTGACCTAGCAGGAAGCTATAGGGACACAACATGGGATAGGATAGGATAGGATAGGATGGGATGGGACGGGACGGGACGGAACGGAACAGAACAGAACAGAACAGAACAGAATAGGAATTGGAATGGAATGGAATGGAAGAGAAGAGAAGAGAAGAGAAGAGAAGAGAAGAGAAGAGAAGAGAAGAGAAGAGAAGAGAAGAGAAGAGAAGAGGAATTGGAATAGAATAGAATAGAATAGAACGGAACGGAAAGGAACAGAATAGAATAAAATAATATTACAATGGAACAGAACAGAACAGAACAGAACAGAACAGAACAGGAATAGAATAGAATGGAATGGAATGGAATGGAATGGAATAGAATAGAATAGAATAGAATAGAATAGAATAGAATAGAATAGAATAGAATAGAATAGAATAGAATAGAATAGAATAGAATAGAATAGAATAGAATAGAATAGAATAGAATAGAATAGAATAATATTAGAATGGAACAGAAGAGAACAGAAGAATAGAACAGAACAGAACAGAACAGAACAGGAATAGAATAGAATAGAATAGAATAGAATAGAATAGAATAGAATAGAATAGAATAGAATAGAATAGAATAGAATAGAATAGAATAGAATAGAATAGAATAGAATAGAATAGAATAGAATCTGGAAGGGACCTTGGAGGTCTTCTAGTCCAGCCCCCTGTCCAGCAGGAGAACCTACACCATCTCAGACAAGTGACTGCCCAGGTTAAGCCCACATAAAAGAGAAGAATTGGTAGGATCAACTTAAGACCACAGTTGACCCTCCAACCTTCTGTTATTAAGTGAATTTTGCCTCAAGTATTAAGTGAATCGCTGCGGTTGTTAAGTGGGTCACACTGTCGTTAAGTGAATCCGGCTGCCCCCACCCTGCCCAGATCAAGTTTGCTTGTCAGGAAGCTGCCTAGGCAGGTCGCCACTGGTGATCTGATTTACGTCCATGCAAAAGCTGTCCCATAAATCAGGCATTAATTAAGATTGTGTTGGTTTTTTTCCCCTCCCTGTAGCGGAGAATCCGGTGCTGGGAAGACTGTGAATACCAAGCGGGTCATTCAATATTTTGCAGTCATCGCTGCGATTGGTGATCGTAGCAAGAAAGAACAAGCGGCCGCAACGGGGAAGGTGAGCATCCAATTGGGCGGCGTTATGTTAACCTTGAGAAGTTTAAGACAGACGGCTGGACTTCAGCTCCCAGAATTCCCCATCCAGCATGGCGGGATGCCCAGGTTGGACACCCCTAGTTCAATAATTCAGACGATTGGATCCTAAACCTGGGCAACTTGAAGAGTTAAGTCTTGTGGACTTCAACTCCCAGAATTCCCCAGCCAGCCATGCTGGCTGGGGAATTCTGGGAGTTGAAGTCCACCTGAAAAACACTGCTATACAGTTACATATTTAAAGCTGGGCTACATGTTACACCACTTGTAATCAACCAGATGCTACTTCTATTAATCCTAAGCAGATAGCCCAGTAGTAAGGGCTATTAATTAATAATTAATTAATTAATTGGTATTAATCAGAGCAATTAATTGGTATTAATCAGAGCAATCACTTAATCAGTATTAATCAGAGCAATTAATTGATATTAATCAGAGCAATCACTTAATTGGTATTAATTAGAACAATTAATTAGTATTAATTTGAACAATTAATTAGTATTAATTAGAACAATTAATTAGTATTAATTAGAACAATTAATTAGTATTAATTAGAACAATTAATTAGTATTAATTAGAACAGTGGTGGCCTCTGGTTATCTTGCACTAAGACTTCCAACCCTCCTTAGAATATATAGAACAGGGGGTCTTCCAACTTGGCCCTTTTATGACTTGTGGACCAACTCCCAGAATTCTTGAGGCAGGGCACGCTGGCTGAGGAATTCTGGGAGTTGTATTCCAAAAGTCATAAAAGGGCCAAGTTTGAAGACCCCCTGATACAAAATAGCAAAGTTGGAAGGGACCTTGGAGGTCTTCTAGTCCAACCTGCTATACCATTCCAGACAAATGGTTGTCCAATCTCTTCTTCAAAACTTCCAGTGTTGGAGCACCCACAACTTCTGGAGGCAGGTTGTTCCACTGGTTAATTGTTCTCACACTCAGGAAGTTCCTCCTTAGTTCTAGGTTGCTTCTCTCCTTGACTAGTTTCCATCCGTTGCTTCTTGTCCTGCCCTCAGGCGCTTTGGAGAATAGCTTGACTGCCTCTTCTTTGGGGAAGCCCCTGAGATACTGGAACACTGCTATCCTGTCCCACCTCGTCCTTCTCTTCATTAAACTGGACACACCCAATTCCAGCAACGGTTCTTCATATGTTTTAGCCTCCAGTCCCCTGATCCTCTTCGTTGCTCTTCTCTGCACCCTTTCCAGAGTCTCAACACCTTTTTTTTAATCTTTATCTTGTTCTAATGCAGGGGTCTTCAGTCTTGGCCCTTTTTATATTGACTTGTGGACTTCAACTCCCAGAATTCCTGAGGCAGGCACGCTGGCTGAGGAATTCTGGGAGTTGAAGTCCACAAGTCACAAAAGGGCCAAGACTTGAAGACCCCTGGTCTAATCCTTCCACCCCACCCATCCACAGGGCACCTTGGAAGATCAAGTCATCCAAGCCAACCCAGCTCTGGAGGCCTTCGGCAACGCCAAGACTCTAAGGAACGACAACTCCTCTCGCTTTGTAAGTATGGATGCAAGGAGAAGGTGTGTCCTTCTTGGGATACCACCACGTCTAACCTTTGCAAACCTTCTACCTGCTCTCAGTCCATTTCTCCTTTCTTCTTCAGGGTAAATTCATCCGCATCCATTTTGGGGCGACAGGCAAGCTGGCGTCCGCCGACATTGAAACCTGTGAGTGTCGAGTTTCCAGAATTCTCAAATCTTTGATGGATTCTTTGCAAGTTCTTGGATTGTTCTTCTGGACTTTTCCCGCTTGTTCACCCTCTCGGCATCTTTGTCGTTCTCCGCTTTTCCATCTTCTTTTCAGATCTCCTGGAAAAGTCCAGGGTCATCTGCCAGCTGAAGTCGGAGAGGAATTATCACATCTATTACCAGATCTTGTCCAACAAGAAGCCGGAGCTACTGGGTGAGTTTTGCTCCATGAATTATCCCACCAAAGCTTCCTTCGGACCAGTCCCAAATTTTGGTGCATTGTTTTCGAGGTTCAGATGAACCTGTCCCAAAACGGGTTCAGATAAACTACATCTCTCCCACCTTGACCTTGTACAGGTCTGAAGGGTTCATATATTTGAAGTCAGGAAGGCTTCGTTGAGCCCAGGTTGGCGAATAATAATAATAATAATAATAATAATAATAATAATAATAATAATAATAATAATAATAATAATAATAATAATAATAATAATAATAATAATAGAAGAAGAAGAAGAAGAAGAAGAAGAAGAAGAAGAAGAAGAAGAAGAAGAAGAAGAAGAAGAAGAAGAAGAAGTAGTAGTTGGAAGGGACCTTGGAGGTCATCTAGTCCAATCCCCTGCTAAGGCAGGAAACCCTCTACCATTTCAGACAAATGCCTGTCCAGTCTCTTCTTAAAAACTTCCAGTGTTGGAGCATTCACCGCTTCTGGAGGCAGGTTGTTCCACTGGTTAGTTGTTCTAACTGTCAGGAAGTTTCTCCTTAGTTCTAGGTTGCTTCTCTCCTTGACTAGTTTCCATCCGTTGCTTCTTGTCCTGCCTTCAGGGGCTTTGGAGAATAGCTTGACTGCCTCTTCTTTGGGGCAGCCCCTGAGATATTGGTACACTGCTATCATGTCCCCCCTCACCCTTCTCTTCGTTAAAGTAGACATACCCAATTCCAGCAACCGTTCCTTATATTTCTTTTAGCCTCCAGTCCCCCAATCATCTTTGTTGCTCTTCTCTGTGCTCTTTCTAGAGTCTTGGTCTCGTTGAGTTGGCCCTTCTTCTTCTAGTTACTATTAATCAGATTTTCTTGAGCTGAATTGTGTCGCTCTTCACTAGTTCCACTTGATTGTGCTGGGACTTTCCCATCCTTATTAAGACCAAAGAAGACTTGATCGGACTACTGCTTGATGCCTTGATCCACTTAGTCTGAAGTTCATCTTTGTCTCCAACGTCGAAGACCCGGTTGATAACGGGAGATTCTCCTTTACATCCAAAGAATTGAGAATACCGTACCTGATCTTGTGGGCTCCTGGATGCTCTCTGAGTGTGGTTGTAAGAGAGCAAAAACAACAACAACAACAACAACCCCTCCCTTCTAGCAGTGATGAGGATACCTGGTGGGATCATGAGATGTCTGCCAGAAAACAGCCAAGCTCAGAGGAGACTCCACAGTCCTCCTCCTCCCCCCTTCGCGTCCTTCTCCTCTTCCTCCTCCCCCCTCCTCCCCCTTCTCTCCTCCACTCCACAAACCCCACTCCTTTCTAGCACTGATGATGTTACCCAGCTGGGTCATGAAACATCTGCAAGGAAACAAGCAAGCTCAGAGGATTCCACAGTCCTCCTCCTCCTCCTCCTCCCCTTCTCCTCCTCCTCCTCCCCTTCTCCTTCTTATCCTTCTCTTCTTCCCACTCCTCTCTTTTTCTCCTCCACTCCACAAACCCCTCCTCCCTTCCAACACTGATGAAGTTACCTAGTTGGGTCATGAAACATCTGCAAGGAAACAGGCAAGCTCAGAGGATTCCACAGTCGTCGTCGTCGTCCTCCTCCTCCTCCTCCTCCTCCTCCTCGTCCTCCTCCTCCTCCTCCTCCTCCTCGTCCTCGTCCTCCTCCTCCTTCTCCTTGTCATCATCATCGTCCTCCTCCTCCTCCCTTCTTTTCATCCTTCTCTTCCTCCCACTCCTCTCTTTTTCTCCTCCACTCCACAAACCCCACTCCCTTCTAGCTCTGATGATGTTAGCTAGTTGGGCCACGAAACGTCTACCAGAAAACAACCAAGCTCAGAGAGCACCAAACCCAGGCTACAGATTATTATTCTCTCCTCTCCATACCTGGTCTCCTCTGTGGTGACGCTTGTATTCCAAAACAGCCTCTTCCTGTGAAACGCAAGTGGTGGCCATGATTGTTGAAGAGCTCTCTCCGAGAACGTAGGACAGCTTGTTCTGATTGCACGAGAGGGTTTTTCATTGTTCGATCGTCAGCTCTTTTGAGATTTACGGCAGGGCTTTTCAACCTTTTTACCCACTGGACCACTTTTAGGATATGGCAACGTCCGAGGACCACCAGTCGACTAGCAAGGGGTCAAAAACTTGATGACCAAAAAAAAAAAGGAAAAAAGTGATGAAGTACAGGTAGTCCTCGACTTACAACAGTTGGCTTAGTGACCGTTTGAAGTTACAATGGCCCTGAATAAAGGGCCCCCCAAGCCACAGCCGAGCAAGACATCTGCCTGCCCGCCCGGTGCCACTCTTCCTCCTGTCCGAGGTTTTCATGGTTGTGAGCATTTCTGTTGAGGATTGGCAGCGGGGGTGGGTGGGTGAGGTCGGTTTTTTATTCCCCCTCCCTCTGTTGGGTGGTTGCCGCAGGTTTTGGTCACTTCACATGACCCTGGGACACTGTGACCGTCATCAATATGAATCAGTTGCCAAGCATCTGAATGTAAATCACAAGACCCTGGAGATGCTGCAACATTCCAGCTGATCGGCGCTTCTTCTGGGCTCAGCAGAAACACCGGGATCAGTGCCGAGCTCCAAATGGATCCTGGCGCTGATCCTGGCACTTCCACTGAGCCCCGACAGCCCTGCAGCTCCAGCCGTCTCTCGCTCAGGCTTGTGCGGTGCTGCCACCGGTTCAGCTCCTTCCCCTCCCCTGCTACCACTTTTCTAGGATGGTCACGTACCACCTGCCAGATGCCAATGTACCACAGGTGGTACCCGTACCGCCGGTTGAAAAGCCCTGATTTACAGCATTGGGAAAGTGCCATTTGCATTTCAGAGCCGTCCTTTTGACCTCTTCTGGTGATGGAAGAACCACTGAAGAAGAGAAGATTTGGCCATGTTGTGTCAATGCCTGGCTTCTACCATCTTCTACTAGTAATGGTGTTCAAAGCCCTACATGGCATGGGTCCGGAGTACCTTAGGGAGCACCTGCGGCCGGCGTCAACTTCCCTCCGCCCTGTGCGCTCCCACAGAGAGGGCCTCCTCAGGGTGCCATCGGTCAGAGAATGCCGATTGGTGGCCCCCAGGGGGAGATCCTTCTCTGTGGGCGCCCCGGTGCTATGGAATCAGTTACCGGTTGAGCTCCGGATGGCGCCCGATGTTCGCTTCTTTCGCTGCGATCTAAAAACATATTTGTTTGAACAAGCCGGCCTGGCCTAATGGGGGATTGGTGGGGTTTTTATTGTATTTCATTGGGGTCTTTTTTAACTATGTATTAATTGTTTTTAATGGGCATTTATTTAATTATTTTTTAACTTTTGTAATTCTGTTTTTTATTCTTGCCCTGTTCACCGCCCTGAGTCCTTCGGGAGAAGGGCGGTATAGAAATATTAATAAATTAAATTAAATCTCTTTCTCTTTCCAGATATGCTGTTGGTCACCAACAATCCTTACGACTACGTCTTTATCTCCCAAGGAGAGACCACGGTGCCCTCGATCGATGATGCAGAGGAACTGTTAGCAACTGATGTGAGTTGTTGAGGGCAGAGTAATATTCTACGCGTTCTCCAGCTTGGCTACTAGATCAGGGGTCTCCAACCTTGCCAACTTGAAGACCTGTGGACTTCAAATCCCAGAATTCCCCATCGAGCACGGCTAGATGCCCAGACTGGACACCTCTAGTTCAATAATTCAGACTATTGGACCCCTGAACCTGGGCAACGTGAAGACCTGAGACTTATGGACTTCAGCTCCCAGAATTCTCCAGCCAGCATGGCTGGCTGGGGAATTCTAGGAGTTGAAGTCCACAAGTCTTCAAATTGCCAAAGTTGGACGCCCTTAGTTCAAGATATTTTGGACTATTGAACCCTGAACCCATGGGACTTGTAGTCCAACCTACATCTGAGAAGCCCGAGACTGGAGATCAATTTGCTGGAATTGAATAGCTGGCTTTTGGTTGAGCTTGGGGAGATACTCGTCAACTATTTTTTGTTCCCTCCAAACCCAGAATGCCTTCGACATCTTGGGCTTCACGCAGGAGGAGAAGAACTCCATCTACAAGTTGACGGGGGCCATCATGCACTACGGCAACATGAAATTCAAGCAGAAGCAGCGGGAAGAACAGGCTGAGCCTGATGGCACGGAAGGTCAGGCGAAGAAATGACCATGCCCACCCAATTATCCATAGGAGAAATAATCTTGCAAAGATTTATTAATACACGGTTAACGATAAAACGGACGCCGGCAATCCTCCACTTAACGAGACAGTTAAGTGAGTGGCGTCCCATTTGACGACCTTCTTTGCCACAGCCGTTCAGCGAATCTGGCGTTCCCCCCCCACCCCTTGACGTTGCAGGCCAGAAGGTCACAAAAGGGGATTATATGACCCCAGGAACGCTGCAACCGCTGCAACCGTCATAAATGCATATGGGCAGGAAATTACTCCTTTCTAGGTTGATTACTCTCCATCCATTGCTTCTCATGCTCTTCTCCATCCCTCCATTCCTCACCCAAGACCCCAGGAACCCCTCAAGCAATGTTTCTCAACCTTGGCAACTTGAAGATGGGTGGACTTCCAACCTGGGTGACGTGAAGATGGGTGGACTTCAACTCCCAGGGTTCCCCAGCCAGCTAAGCTGGCTGGGGAACCCTGGGAGTTGAAGTCCACCCATCTTCACGTCACCCAGCTTGAGGAACACTGCTCTAAAGTAAGGAACTGTGATAACTCCCAGCTAGTATTTTGCAAAATGTCTACTTCGGATCTTGGGAAGCAAGAATTGGAAACGCCAAAGTTTCCGCGTCTACGTTCTCCTCTCCTCTGTGGTTTTAAAGATGTCCAGGTGGAGATCTTCAGGCAGGCAACTCCATGTTTCGGTCCTCCAAAACGTGTGTCAAAAAACCCCAGAACATTCAGCCCACTTTCTGTTGACAAGCACGTTTTTTTTTACGGATTGGGTCTTGCAACTACAACAAGCTGGCAATCAACCACTCGAGTCCCCTTTCCAACCGGTCCACCCTATGCAATAGCGGTGGATATCTGTAGCTTAAGATACAGGAGGATCTGGACAGACTCGAACACTGGGCGCTATCTAACAAAATGAAATTCAGTGGTGAAAAAAGTAAGGTTCTACATTTAGACAGGAAAAATCAAACGCACAGGTATAGTATAGGTGGTACCTTGCTCGATAGTAGTAACTGTGAGAGGGATCTCGGAGTCCTAGTGGACAATCCCTTAAATAGGAGCCAGCCGTGTGCTGCAGCTGCCAAAAAAGCCAACACAGTGCTAGGCTGCATTAACGGAGGGATAGAATCAAGATCAGGTGAGGTGTTACTACCACTTTACAATGCCTTGGTAAGGCCACACCTGGAATACGGCATCCAGTTTTGGTCACCACGATGTAAAAAAGATGTTGAGACTCTGGAAAGAGTACAGAGAAGAGCAACAAAGATGATCGGGGGACTGGAGGCTAAAACATATAAGGAACGATTGCTGGAATTGGATATATCTAATTTAATGAAGAGAAGGACGTGGGGGGGGGGACAGGATAGCAGTATTCCAATATCTCAGGGGCTGCCCCAAAGAAAAGGGAGTCAAGCTATTCTCCAAAGCACCAGAAGGCAGGACAAGAAGCAATGGATGGAAACTCATCAAGGAGAGAAGCAACCTAGAACTAAGGAGAAACTTCCTGACAGTTAGAACAATTAACCAGTGGAACCACCTGCCTCCAGAAGCTGTGAATGCTCCAACACTGGAGGTTTTAAGAAGAGACTGGACAGCCATTTGTCTGAAATGGTGGAGGGTTTCCTGCCTGAGCAGGGGGTTGGACTAGATGACCTCCAAGGTCCCTTCCAACTTTATTATTATGATTATGATTATTATGGGGGTGAAGTTTTGTCCTCCGAGCTTGTGGGTTGGTTTCCCGAATGGTTCGTTAACCAGGGTAGGCAGACGTTTACGGGACGTCCGTATCAGTGTGCTTCTGTTTATAAGGGCCTGAGGTGTGGGTGTGTCAAGTGAGGCTCTTGTCCAAAACAAGAACGTTAGGGTTTTAATGGGTTTTATATTGTGATTGTTTTAATTGGGCAATTATTTAATCCTTTTTTAACTTTTGTATTTCTATTTATATGCCCTGTTCACCGCCCTGAGTCCTCCAGGAGAAGGGCGGTATATAAATTTAATAAATAAATAAATAAATAAATAAATAAATAAATAAATAAATAAATAAATAAACCGCACAGTCAGGCAGAGACAGCACGGACCCTCACCATCTTGGGCAATCCCCTCCCCGTCTCCCACCAGTTCAGCTCCCAATGACCCCATCGCAAGACCCATCACAAGCCTCTCACTGACGTCTCGCACCTGACCCATTACCTCTCTTGACACACCCACACCTGAAGCCCTTATAAACAGAAGAACGTCGACATTGACATCCCCTAAAAACTCCGCTGAAGACGTTTTCTAGCCCGGTAACGCAACGTTCGGAAGCCGACCCACAAATCGGACGGTGAACCTTCACCCCATCTTCTTTAACCCAAGAGATGGGCTTCTGCTGAAAATCCCCATCCTGGCTCTTGCAGAAGCTGACAAGTCGGCGTACCTGATGGGACTGAACTGCGCAGACCTCCTCAAGGGACTTTGTCACCCGAGGGTCAAAGTGGGGAACGAGTACGTCACCAAAGGGCAAAATGTCCAACAGGTAAGAATTCCACCTGTCGAGAGAACGGGGGGGGGGGGGCGGGGAAACAAACCCCAAAGTCTTGGTCCAAACTCTCAGAAGAAAAATAAAGAAGGACCCAGTTGTCAAATTTGGGCTCAGCCTGGACATATAATTTCTTTGATTTCTTTCTTTCTTTCTTTTTTTTAAATGTGGCGAGATGTTCTTATGCACACGTCCCCAGGCAGGCTCAGATTGTCTTCTTGGGTGTCTAATTCAAATTCCTTGTGCGTCTAATCATACTTGGCCAATTAAGTATTCTATTCTATTCTATTCTATTCTATTCTATTCTATTCTATTCTATTCTATTCTATTCTATTCTATTCTATTCTATTCTATTCTATTCTATTCCTTATTTTTATTCTATTCTATTCCTTATTTTACTATTCTATTCTATTCTATTCTATTCTATTCTATTCTACTCTACTCTACTCTACTCTACTCTACTCTACTCTACTCTACTCTACTCTACTCTACTCTATTCTATTCTATTCTATTCTATTCTATTCTATTCTATTCTATTCTATTCTATTCTTATTCTTATTCTTCTATTCCATTCCGTTCCAATTCCTATTCTATTCTATTCTATTCTATTCTATTCTATTCTATTCTATTCTATTCTATTCTATTCTATTCTATTCTATTCTATTCTATTCTATTCTATTCTTATTCTTATTCTTCTATTCCATTCCGTTCCAATTCCTATTCTATTCTATTCTATTCTATTCTATTCTATTCTATTCTATTCTATTCTATTCTATTCTATTCTATTCTATTCTATTCTATTCTATTCTATTCTATTCCATTCCTTATTTTATTATTTTACTCTATTCTATTCTATTCTATTCCATTCCTTATCATTTCATTCCATATATTCTATTCTATTCTATTCTATTCTATTCTATTCTATTCTATTCTATTCTATTCTATTCTATTCTATTCTATTCTATTCTATTCTATTCTATTCTATTCTATTCTATTCTATTCTATTCTTGTTGAGCTTTGCCAAAGAATTTAGGAAGGGAACAAGCTTTGTCTCCCCATAACTTCCATTTCCTCCATAGGTGTGCTACTCCACTGGTGCTCTGTCCAAGGCTGTCTATGAGAGGATGTTCATCTGGATGGTCATGAGAATCAACTGCACCCTGGAAACTAAGCTGCCCCGACAGTATTTCATTGGGGTGTTGGATATTGCTGGCTTTGAGATCTTTGATGTGAGTCATTCCTTCTTGAGTCGTGGGTTTGTTTTGTTTACTTGATGTATCAACCTTCTCCAAGTTGCTTCTCCAATGTGTTGGGACTGCAGTGCTCGGAGTTTCCCAGGCAGCAACTGGGTAGAAGTTGAGATAGATGGATGGATGGATGGATGGATGGTGCCCCCATCTTGGTTTTTGGACCAAAGGCCATCTTGTTGAGCTTTTACCATTCACCCATCCATCCATCTTTCCATTCTTCTAACCCCCCCAGCCATTCCCCCATCTATTCATTCATCCATTCCTCCCTGACTTCGTCCCATCCATCCATCCATCCATCCATCTTTCCACCCTCCATCCATCCTTCCCTCCATCCATCTCTCCTTCCTTCCTTCCTTCCTTCCTTCCTTCCTTCCTTCCTTCCTTCCTTCCTTCCTTCCTTCCTTCCTTCCTTCCTCCTTCCCTTCCTCCTTTCCTCCTTCCCTTCCTTCCTTCCATTCACCCTTCTTTCCTTCCTTCCTGCCTTCCACTCACCCACCCATCTTTCCACCCACCCACCCACCCACCCATCCTTCCCTCCATCCATCTCTCCACCCTTCCTTCCTTTTCCTTCCTTCCTTCCTCCTTCCCTTCCTTCCTTCCACTCACCCTTCTTTCCTCCCTTCCTCCCTCCCTCCCTTCCTTCCACTCATTCACTTACCCATCCATCCATCCATCCTTCCTTTTCCTTTCTTCCACTTACCCAACCGTCCATCCATCTATCCATCATCCTCCCTTCCTCCCTCCCTCCCTCCCTTCCTTCCACCCACCCACCCACCCACCTATCCATCTTTCCATTATTCATCCCTCCCTCCCTCCCTCCATCTACCCACCCTTCCTTCCTCCCTCCCTAATTTCCTGGAGCCTTGACCTAACTGTAGTGGTCCCTGCTGAAAAAAAGAAAAAAAAAGTCTGATCTTCTGGAGATGCTCACCTGCACGAAGGTCCATAACTTCCTTTCCCCTCCCCCCCCTCCAGTTCAACAGCTTTGAGCAGCTCTGCATCAACTTCACCAACGAGAAGCTCCAGCAGTTCTTCAACCACCACATGTTTGTGCTGGAACAAGAGGAGTACAAGAAGGAGGGCATTGAATGGGTCTTCATTGACTTCGGCATGGACCTCCAGGCCTGCATTGACCTCATTGAGAAGGTACCTCAGTCTTCTCCATGCGCCTTCCTTAAAATACCAACTTTCCTCATTCGTCCCTGATTCTGGCCAGTGGGTGGTGGCCCCCTCCAGAGCCAGGAGGAAATCTTATTGAAGGAGTTCACAGTTCCATATTGAAGTGATAAGATGGATCGCAAGTTGGGCTAGTAGTTCTCAAACGTTTTTAGGGTCAACATCAAGCTACTCATCTGAATAACGTCTTCGGTCAAAATGAAAATTTTTAGTAAGGCATAGAGTCAAAGAGTCAGAGCAATGTATGAACTCTTGCAGGGGTTTCTCCCCAGAATGAGAGGTCTCCGTTTAATAAACTTTGGTCCAGTGGCCATGATTTAACTTAAACGAGATTGGCTGGAGCCATTTCCCCTTCGTTTTCGGTTGCCACAGAATTGGGAGGAGTGTTTTAACTTAGACATAACAATAAATTGTTCTGTGGGAACCAAGGTCATCGCTAGCTGCATTTTGATGGGCTGTATATTTTGTTAGAAAGACCGGGCAAGTAATTAATTGGTCTCATCTATCGGAACCATGACGTTAACCTTTTTACACATCTTGTTAACAGAATAACAGAATTGGAAGGGACTTTGGAGGTCTTCTAGTCCAGCCCACTGCCAAAGCAGAAAACTCTATACCATTTCAGACAAAAGTTTGTTCAATTTCTTCGTAAAAGCCTCCAGTGTTGGAGCACCCACAACTTCTGAAGGCAAGCCGTTCCACTGGTTAATCATTCTCGCTGTTAGAAATTTTTCCCTTAGTTCCAGGTTGTTTCTCTCCTCGATTAGTTTCCATCTTGTCCTGCCTTCAGGTCTTTTGGAGAATAGCTTGAGTCACTCTTCTTTGCGGCAGCCCCTAAAACACTGGACCATTGTTATAATGTCACCCCTAGTCCTTCTTTTCATACCTAATTCCCGCAACTGTTCTTCATAGGTTTTAGCCTCCAGCCCCTTAATCATCTTTGTTGCTCTCCTCTCCACTCTTTCCAAAATCTCAGCATCTTTTTTTATAGCGTGGTGACCAAAACTGGATGCAGTGTTCCAAGTGTGGCCTTACCAGGGCATTACAGAGCGCTATTAACACTTCACATGAGATTTCTTAACTGGGAGAACAATTAACCAGTGGCACAGAAGTTCTGGGTGCTCCATCAGTGGAGGCTTTTAAGAAGAGATTGGACAGCCACGTGTCCGAAATCGTATATGGTCTCCTGCTCAAGGAGCTTCCAGCTCTGCTCTGACGTGATCTTGATTCTGTCCCTCTGTTAGCGCTGCTCACGTTAACCCTTGGTGAGATATTGAAGGACAGACCTTCTCCGTCATAATACCTTGGTCTTCTTCTTCTCCAGCCCATGGGCATCATGTCCATCCTTGAAGAGGAGTGCATGTTCCCCAAGGCCACCGACATGACCTTCAAGGCCAAGCTGTACGATAACCACCTGGGCAAGTCGGCCAATTTTTGCAAAGCACGGGCCATCAAAGGGAAACCCGAGGCACACTTTGCCTTGATGCACTACGCCGGCACCGTGGACTACAATATCATTGGCTGGCTCCAGAAGAACAAGGACCCTCTCAACGAAACGGTGGTGGGCCTCTACCAGAAGTCAGCTCTGAAGCTCCTGGCCAACCTGTTTGCCAACTACGCTGGAGCCGATGCACGTAAGAAATAACCCTTTGAGATTTTTAGAAATAGTCAGACTCCGCTTTGGATCAAGGCTGAGGCTCTGGAGGTGGTCAACGGTGTTAAGTATCTGGGGAGGGGTGTGTGTATGTGTGTGTGTGTGTGTGTGTGTGTGTGTGCATGCAGATCACTAACAATCTGACTTGTTCTCTTTGTACGTTGGCCTTAGTGAAGGGTGCAAGCCAGCGTTGGCATTTGCTGCATCGGGTGAGGAGAGCACCTTTCTCCTTCTGTCCTCGCCATTTTTTACAGAGGTGCGATTGAGAGCGTTGTAGCCAACTGCATCACGGTTTGGTTTGGGGGGTAGCAGAGCCTCAGATGGAAGGTCCGTGCAAAGAGTGGTGAGGACAGCTGAAAAGTTTATAGGAAGTTCACTTCCCCTTATTCAGGATACGGCTGATAAGCGCTACGTACTTAGAGCTCGGAGCATTGTTAGAGACCCCACTCACCGCCACTTCACAGTCTGTTTCTGTTGCTGCCCTCTACGAGGAGGTCTCAAAGTATTTATAGCAGGACTGTGATATTCTGCAACAGCTTTGTTCCCTATGCCATCCGTCTGGTGACGTCGCACGATTCGTTTTTCTCGCCATGTACAGTATATGTATACATCTAAACAAACTCTGTTGTTTCTCTGGGCCATATCAGAATCAGGATAACAGAGTTGGAAGGGATCTTGTAGGTCATCTAGTCCAACCCCACCCCCAAACAGGAGATCCTACACTATTTCTGACAGATGGCAGTCTTTTCTTGAAAGCTCCCAGTGATGAAGCTCCCACAACTTCAGAAGGCAGCCTGTTCCACTGGTTGATTGTTCTCACTGTCAGGAAATTTCTCCTTATTTCTAGGTTGAATCTCTCCTTGATCGGTGTGTGTGTGTGTGTGTGTGTGTGTGTGTGTGTGTGTACAGGTATAAGCATAATTATTGTAATTATTTTTGTCTTGTTTATGCAGTGTGCATGGGAGGTGGTGACAATAAAGTTATTATTATTCTAAACAAAAACAAATATGGGCATAGGGAGAAACAGAGAGGAGTTCCTGATGCCTTCAAACCACTTCCTGGTTTAGGAGATGAAGGCCAAGCCGAATTACCACAACTCAAGATCACGTGAAGTGTTAATACCACTTTATAAGGCCTCGGTAAGGCCACACTTGGAATACGGCGTCCAGTTTTGGTCACCATGATATAAAAAAGATGTTGAGACTCTAGAAAGAGTACAGAGAAGAGCAACAAATGTGTTTAGGGGACTGGAGGCTAAAACATATAAAGAACGTTTGCTGGAATTGGGAATGTCTGGTTTAATGAAGAGAAGGATGAGGGGGTGACATGATAGCAATCTTCCAGTATCTCAGGGGCTGCCCCAAAGAAGAGGGAGTCAAGCTATTCTCCAAAGCACCTGAAAGCAGGACAAGAAGCAATGGATGGAAACTAATCAAGGAGAGAAGCAACCTAGAACTAAGGAGAAACTTCCTGACAGTGAGAACAATTAACCAGTGGAACAACCTGCCTCCAGAACTTGTGAATGCTCCAACACTGGAAGTTTTTAAGAAGAGACTAGACAGCCATTTGTCTGAAACGGTATAGGGTTTCTTGCCTGAGCAGGAGGTTGGACTAGATGACCTCTAAGGTCCCTTCCAACTTTATTATTATTATTATTATTATTATTATTATTATTATTATTATTATTATTATTATTATTATTATTATTATTATTATTATTTATTATTATTATTATCACCATCATCATCATCCGCCCTCAGAGTAGGGAGTGTGGTAGCCAGTGTGACTCTATGGAACGTGGGATGGGTCCTGACCAGGGGATAGGCAACCTTGGCTCTTTTATGACTCGTGGACTTCAACTCCCAGAATTCCTGAGCCAGCCACGCTGAGGGGAACGGGAGAGGTTTCCAAGCTGAGCCATGGCTGGCTCAGGAATTCTGGGAGTTGAAGTCCATGAGTCATGAAGGGGCCAAAGTTTCCCTCATGCTAGCTGAGGAATTCTGGGAGTTGAAATCCACGAGTCATGAAGGAGCCAAAGTTTCCCTCATGCTGGCTCAGGAATTCTGGGAGCTGAAGTCCACGAGTCATGAAGGAGCCAAAGTTTCCCTCATGCTGGCTCAGGAATTCTGGGAGCTGAAGTCCACGAGTCATGAAGGAGCCAAAGTTTCCCTCATGCTGACTCAGGAATTCTGGGAGTTGAAGTCCACGAGTCATGAAGGGGCCAAAGTTTCCCTCACGCTGGCTGAGGAATTGTGGGAGTTGAAGTCCACAAGTCATAAAAGAGCCCAGGTTACCAACCCCTGGTCTAGATTAAAGAGAGAGATGGGTTCAGATTCTGGATAAAGCACACTCGTTGCCCTTAGGAGAGCAGCGTGGCCTACCTCGCAGGGAGGGCTCTGATGAGGTTAACGGGAAGTGGTGACTTCCAGAGGTGTTTTTCCCAAAAGGCAACTGGATTTCCTTTCGCTTTCCATCCAAGCAGCTCCTTCGGTTCTGACTGGATGGTGGGGAACGGAAGGATTTATATTCTTTGCCAAATAGAATTATCTTTTCCTTCTATTCGTTTGGAAAAGCACCAGGTTAAAAAAAAAGTAAAATGAGGCAAGACTCACTTAGCAAGCTTCTCACTTAGCAACATACATTTCAGCCTCGGTTGTCGTCGAAGAGACTAGACAGCCATTTGCCTGAAATGGTATAGGGTTTCCTGCCTGAGCAAGGGGTTGGACTAGATGACCTCCAAGGTCCCTTCCAACTACTTCTTCTTCTTCTTCTTCTTCTTCTTCTTCTTCTTCTTCTTCTTCTTCTTCTTCTTCTTCTTCTTCTTCTTCTTCTTATTATTATTATTATTATTATTATTATTATTATTATTATTATTATTATTATTATTATTATTATTATTATTATTATTATTATTATTATCATTAGCTGAACACGCTGGGTGCCCAGGGCCCAAATTCTGATCACGTGACCGCAGGGAGGATGCGACGGCCATAAAAGCGAGGACTGTCCAGAAGTCCCTGTTACCCAGCCTCCTCGAAACTTTGAGCAGTCACTAAATGAAGGGTCCTAAGTTGAGGACCGCACGTTCAGCTAACGTAGGCCGAATGTCAGACCGTTGCCTCTGTCTTCTGGATTAAGTGGGTGGCTTTGCTTTTACCAATCCGTAAAAATATAACTTCGCCTTCCCTAGCAGTGGGTCCTCCAGATGTGGGGAATTCCACCCCACGTCTTCTCCAGCCAGCCCACCTTTGGGCCGGCTTTGAGATGATGGGAGTCGTAGTCCGAGAGTCAGCTTGCCAATAGCTGGAATCCACCGGGCTCCGAAGTTGCTCTTCAGCTAGATCCTTCTGCCTTTCTCTCCTCGCAGCGCTGGAGACCACCAAGGGGAAGACGATGCACAAGAAAAAGGGGTCTTCCTTCCAGACGGTGTCGGCCTTGCACAGGGTAAGGGGAGTCCAAAGGTTGGGGGGGGAAAGGGTCTTTCAAGGACCCTTCTCGGAGGGCGGGGGGTCATCTCGCTTTTACTGTTCCCTGTTTGCTCTGGACCGTGGACTTCCGTCCAGGCAGGCGTCGTCTGATCTCTTGTCAGCTGCGCCCAGGAGGAAACAAGGGGGCTGGGAGAAGGATGTCCCCCCCCTCTGGGGGTGGGGGGGCTGGGCAAAATCTAGGTGGCCCTTTCAATGGGGTCTCGGCCCATGCTGGTTCCTGCGGAGTTTGACTTCAGTGGGGATTATTGAAAAGATTCACACAAGGATTCTTTGCGGCGCCCGCCTTCCTTCCTTTCCTTCTTTCCTTCCTTCCTCCCTCCCTCCCCTCTTCTCCTTCCTTCCTTCCTTCCTCCCCTCTTCTCCTTCCTTCCTTCCTTCTTTCCTTCCTTCCTCTCTCCCTTCCTTCCTTCCTCCCTCCCCTCTTCTCCTTCCTTCCTTCCTCTCTCCCTCTCCTTTCCTCCCCTCCCTCTTCTTTCTTTCTTTCTTTCTTTCCTTCCTCCCTTCCGCCCTCTCCCCTCCTCTTCTTCCTTCCTCCCTCGTTCTCCTCTCCTCCCCTTCCCCTCCCCTCTTCTCCTTCCTTCCTTCCTTCCTCCCTTCCGCCCTCCTCTCCCGTCCTCTCCTTCCTTCCTCCCTCGTTCTCCTCCCCTTCCCCTCCCCTCTTCTCCTTCCTTCCTCCCTCCCTCCCTCCCTGTCCTTTCCTCCCCTCTTCTTCTTTTTTCCTTCCTTCCTCCCTCTCTTCCCCCTCCTCTACCCTCCTCTCTTCCTCCCTCCCTCCTTCTCCTCTCCTCCCCTCCCCTCTTCTCCTTCTCTTCCCTTCCCTTATCCATCCACCCCATCTGTTTATCTCCCTTCTTGCTTGCCTAATTGAATTTCTCCCCACCAACCTCTATACCAGGGGTCCCCAACCCGCCCCCCCTCCAGTCCATGCCAGCAACTGGTCCGCACAAGCAAGCAAAGCCCCATCCACAGGATGCAGGCAGCACACGAAACCAGACCCCATCCGGTCCGTGGAAAAACCTGTCTCCACAGAACTGGGTCCCTGATGCCCAAAAGCTTGGGGGGGGGCTTTGCTCTACACCACCTATTTTCATATTCCTTCCCTTTTCTCCTCCACCCTTCCTCTGCCCTTCCTCCGTTTTCTCCCCCAACCCATTAATCCTCTTTTCCCTCCAAACTGAAAACTCCCAACTTCTTCTTCTTCACCAGGAGAACCTCAACAAACTGATGACCAACCTCCGTTGCACCCACCCCCACTTTGTCCGTTGCATCATCCCCAACGAGACCAAGACCCCAGGTGAGACACACACCCCACACACACATCCCACCCTCGAGGGCCACCCGATTTATTGGTTACGTCCTCCTCTCACGGCCGCCCATTTTAATTTGGTAACGCTGGGCGGCCAACAATACATAAATCTAAGATACTGTAAGTACAGTCGTGAGGCATTGCAGTCGAGGATCCTAAAAAAAGAAAACCTGTTTCAGAGCTAAGGGCCGATCCCTTAAATAGGAGCCAGCCGTGTGCTGCAGCTGCCGAAAGAGCCAATGCAATCCTAGGCTGCATGAAGAGAGGGATAGCCTCAAGGTCACGTGAAGTTCAAGGACCGCTTTCTATTGAATTGGTAAGCCTTACGGGTAGCATCAGATTAGGAAAATGTCCTGGTTCCGACAGATGAAACTCTTCAACAGAACTTCGAGGCATCGTTTACCTTAAAGGATCTTTTATTCGAGTCGCCTAATATTGGCACTTACATAATCGAAGCCAAAAACTGAATTCCACATAGTATCCAAGCACAATTCCCTCCTCCAATTAACAGTCATAAATCACATTCCCCAATCAGCTTGAAGCGCGGACTTCCTCTCCAGCTCTCCAGCCTGCCAATTCTTTATCAGCTCTGGGCTCAGTAACCTTGATTCTCACCCTAAGTTTTGTGTTGTTATGTCTAGCTAGACTCTCATTCATATTCCCCCCCCTCCCAGCTTCATCTACAGGGAAAAAGATGGCTACATTTCCATCTGTTGTCAATGCAAAAACATCCGAGGTTAGCAGCATTGACAGAAAGCTCACCTCACCATCTTCCGATACTTCCTCAACGAGGACTAGCTTCTTAACTTTTGTACATGCCGGCTTTTTCTCCCTCTTCCCCAGGGATGATAGACAATCGCTTGGTCATGCACCAGCTGCGTTGTAACGGAGTGCTGGAAGGGATCCGGATCTGCCGGAAAGGATTCCCTAACCGGATCGTCTACGGGGATTTCCGGCAAAGGTAGGCCTGAACTTCACGAGTTTGGGGAGGGGCTTTCAAGACCCTTGGAAAAGTCAGACACCCCCCCCTCTCAAAAAAATAAAGAGAAAAAAACCACAATGACTTTTGTTTCTACTTGGAAACCACAACTGGACTTTGGGCTCGAGGGGGGAGGAAAACTGAAACTTTGATTTTGGGTTTTACCGATTAGATAGTTTGTTGTTATGGAAATGGCTACCTTAGCTCTTTTATGACTCGTGGACTTCAACTCCCAGAATTCCTGAGCCAGCCATGCTGAGGGGAAAGGGAGAGGTTTCCAAGCTGAGCCAGGCCGGCTGAGGAATTCTGGGAGTTGAAGTCCACAAGTCATGAAGGGGCCAAAGCTTCCTTCAGGCTGGCTCAGGAATTCTGGGAGTTGAAGTCCATGAGTCATAAAAGAGCCCAGGTTGCCTACCCCTGGTATTGGCAATCCTCAACTTATGACCACAATCGAGCCCCCCAATTTTTGTCACTAAGACATTTGTTAAGTGAATTTTGCCCCATTTTACGACCTTTCTTGTCACAGTGGTTAAATGAATCACTGCAGTGGTTAAATTAGCAACACAGTGATTAAGTGGATCTGGCTTCTTCCCCATTGACTCTGCTTGTCAGAAGGTCGCAAAAGAGGATCACGTAATCCCAGGACACTGTGACAGTCATAAATGTGAGTCAGTTGTCAAGCATCTGAATTTGGATCATGTGACCAGGCGGATGCTGCAACGCTCGTAAGTGTGAGAAATGGTTGTGAGTCCCTTTCGTCAGGGCTGTTGTAATGTTGAATGATCCCTAAGTGAAGGTTGTAAGTCGAGGACTACCTGCATTTGACACTGGATGAGAAGAGGAACTGACAGCCTTTCCTTCTTTTCCTTTTGAGGTACCGCATCCTAAACCCTGCGGCCATTCCGGAGGGTCAGTTCATCGACAGCCGGAAAGGGGCAGAGAAGCTTTTGACCTCTCTGGACATTGACCACAGCCAGTACAAATTTGGACACACCAAGGTGAGAGAAAACAGAACAGAACAGAACAGAATAGAATAGAATAGAGTAGAGTAATAAAATAAGGAATAGAATAGAATAGAATAGAATAGAATAGAATAGAATAGAATAGAATAGAATAGAATAGAATAGAATAGAATAGAATAGAATAGAATAGAATAGAATAGAATAGAATAGAATAGAATAGAATAGAACATTGACCACAGCCAGTACAAATCTGGAACACCAAGGTGAGAGAAAATAGAACAGAACAGAATAGAATAGAATAATAAAATAAGGAATGGAATGGAATGGAATGGAATGGAATGGAATGGAATGGAATGGAATGGAATGGAATGGAATGGAATAGAATAGAATAGAGTAAGGAATGGAATAGAATAAGAATAGAGCAGAACAGAACAGAACAGAACAGAACAGAAGAATAGAATAGAATAGAATAGAACAGAACATTGACCACAGCCAGTACAAATTTGGACACACCAAGGTGAGAGAAAACAGAACAGAACAGAACAGAACAGAATAGAATAGAACAATAAAATAAGGAATAGAATGGAATAGAATGGAATGGAATGGAATAGAATAGAATAGAATAGAGTAATAAAATAAGGAATAGAATAGAATAGAATAGAATAGAATAGAATAGAATAGAATAGAATAGAATAGAATAGAATAGAATAGAATAGAATAGAATAGAATAGAATAGAATAGAATAGAATAGAATAGAACATTGACCACAGCCAGTACAAATCTGGACACACCAAGGTGAGAGAAAATAGAACAGAACAGAACAGAATAGAATAATAAAATAAGGAATGGAATGGAATGGAATAGAATAGAATAGAATAGAATAGAATAGAGTAAGGAATGGAATAGAATAAGAATAGAGCAGAACAGAACAGAACAGAACAGAACAGAACAGAACAGAACAGAACAGAATAGAATAGAATAGAATAGAATAGAATAGAATAGAATAGAACAGAACATTGACCACAGCCAGTACAAATTTGGACACACCAATGTGAGAGAAAACAGAACAGAACAGAACAGAACAGAACAGAACAGAATAGAATAGAATAGAATAATAAAATAAGGAATGGAATGGAATAGAATAGAATAGAAGAGAAGAGAAGAGAAGAGAAGAGAAGAGAAGAGAAGAGAAGAGAAGAGAAGAGAAGAGAAGAGAACAGAACAGAACAGAACAGAATAGAATAGAATAGAATAGAATAGAATAGAATAGAATCTGGAAGGGACCTTGGAGGTCTTCTAGTCCACCCCCCTGTCCAGCAGGAGAACCTACACCATCTCAGACAAGTGACTGCCCAGGTTAAGCCCACATAAAAGAGAAGAATTGGTAGGATCAACTTAAGACCACAACTGACCCTCAAGCCTTCTGTTATTAAGTGAATTTTGCCTCAAGTATTAAGTGAATCGCTGCAGTTGTTAAGGGGATCGCGTGGTCGTTAAGTGAATCCGGCTGCCCCCCCACCCTGCCCGGATCATGTTTGCTTGTCGGGAAGCTGCCGAGGCAGGTCGCCAATGCAATCCTAGGCTGCATGAAGAGAGGGATAGCCACAAGGTCAGGTGAAGTTCAAGGACCGCTTTCTATTGAATTGGTAAGCCTTACGGGTAGCATCAGATTACGAAAATGTCCTGGTTCCAACAAATGAAACTCTTCAACAGAACTTCGAGGCATCGTTTACCTCAAAGGATCTTCTATTCGAGTCGCCTCATATCGGCACTTACATAATCGAAGCCAAAAACTGCATTCCACATAGTATCCAAGCGCAACGTCCAGTCTCTTCTTAAAAAACCTCCAGTGATGGAGCGCCCACAATTTCTGGAGGCAAGCCGTCCCACTGGTTAATTGTCCTCACTCCAGGGCCTGGAAAAGGACGATGGGCTTTATTCGCTGAGCTCCCATTGAGCACAGCGGCCATTTTAAGAGGAATCTTAAGAATATCTTGCTGAGACTCTAAAAAAAAGAGTGCAGAGAAGAGCAACAAAGATGATTTGTGGGCTGGAGGCTAAAACATATGAAGAACAACTGCAGGAATTGGGTGTGTCTAACAAAGCAGAGGACTACCGGTGACGCAATAGCAGTCTTTCAATATTTGAGGGGCTGCCACAAAGAAAAGGGGTGGGGTGGGGGTCAACCTGTTCTCCAAAGCACCAGAAGGCAGGTCAAGAAGCAACGGATGGAAACTAATCAAGGAGAGAAACGAGGTAAAACTACGGAGAAATTTCCTCACAGTGAGAACAATTTTAATCCGTGGAACGGCTTCTTTCAGAAGTTGCGGATGCTCCATCACCGGAGGTTTTTAAGAAGAGACTGGACAGCCATTTGTCTGAAATGGTATAGGGGTAGGCAGTGCTTTTTTTGTAAAAGAAAAAGGTGCCGGAACTCACACATGTCATACAACCCGCCTTGCCTACCCTACAAGGTTCCATCCCAAAAAGGTGCCGGAACTCCATTCTGAGCATTCTATGACAAAAAAAGCCCTGGGGGTAGGCAACCTTGGCTCTTTTATGACTCGTGGACTTCAACTCCCAGAATCCCTGAGCCAGCAGGAATTCTGGGAGTTGAAGTCCACGAGTCATAAAAGAGCCAAGGTTGCCTAGCCCTGGCCTAGACAATCTCTAAAGTCCCCACCAACCCTATTATTCAATGTTTGATGTTCTATGTTCTCATCTGCTTCCATCCAGGTGTTCTTCAAGGCTGGTCTCCTGGGTCTGCTGGAGGAAATGAGAGACGAACGCCTCTCTCTGATCATCACTCGTATCCAAGCCCAATCCCGTGGTGTGTTGGCCAGGATCGAATTCAACAAGATCATGGAACGGAAGTAGGTCCATTGGTGGCTCCTCCCGGCTTTGCTCTTTCATCTGGAGGAGGCCCTTTTTGGCAGTATCTTCCTTCAAAGGCCTCCTGTGACCTTTCCGAGGTCCCCCTCACCCATCTTGGGTCAAACCTAGACCCTCTTCTGCTGCTGCGGGTTGAATTTCTGATCGTCGTGGCCTCATCACGGTTTGGAGAACGTATGGGGTGATGGGAGGGCTCCCGCCACCAACTTCTGTCCCCTTCCCAATTATT
The DNA here is from genome assembly GCF_964194415.1 of Vipera berus. Classification (NCBI taxonomy): domain Eukaryota; kingdom Metazoa; phylum Chordata; class Lepidosauria; order Squamata; family Viperidae; genus Vipera; species Vipera berus. Next base: position 72,583,636 of record NC_138210.1, on the reverse strand, counting down.
GAGGAGACTACAAGAATGAAGGAGATACTCCTTGTTTTGAAGTCGTTTCCGGGCTTAGAAGTAAGAAAGAGGGGCAACCAGATTTGACGGCGTGAAGTAACTTCTCGTCCACCTAGATTAGACACCTATCGCGTTTGTGGAACAAAGAAGTTCTCAGACTTGATGTCTATGGAGGGTCTCGCTCATCCAGGTCATGGTTGTCCCAAAGATGCTTTTTCAGGAGGCAGCTGGACTTTCTTGTTTTTCTTTGAAGAACTTTCACTTCCCATCCCAGAAGCTTCTTCAGGTTCTGACTGGATGGTGGGGGAGTGGAAGGATTTATACTCCTTTGCAGTCATCTGGTCATTTGCATTCTTTTAGAGGATTGTGGAGGCCACTTGGAGGTTTATCTTGTGTCCTCAGGGTCACCTGAGTGGTGCAAATGGGTGTGAACCCTTCTTGGAACTGCTGAATGGACCGTGTGGTAGACTGGAGATAGAGGATGTTGTGTCCCTCCCCCTCTGTTGAGAGAGGGCTGTTCAGTTTGGACATTGATGGCCTCTTTGACCCTTCTTTCAAACCAGCGGTCCTTTCGGTCCAAAATGTGGACTTTGCTGTCTTCAAAAGGCAGACGGACTGCTGAATCTTGTCCTGATGGGTTTGTTCTCCTATGTTGCTGTACCTGGAGGGCACAGATAAACCTCCAAGTGGCCTCAACGGCTCCCCAAAAGAATGTAAATGACCAGCGGTCTGCAAGGAGGACCATTCCTTCTGTTCTCCACTGTCCAGTCAGAGCTGAAGAAGCTTCTTGGATGAGGTGAAATGTCTTCAAAGAAAAACAAGGAAGTCCAGTTGCCTTGTGAAAAAGCACCTTAGAGATCCTCAGACTTGAGAATATCTGTAGCTTAGCTAGAATTATTGAATTCTTGGTATTCTCCAAGCTTGGTTGTTTTCTTGCAGACGTCTCATTACCATACCAGTAACATCATCAGCGTGTGGGAAAGTCTATGAAACCGAGAGTGGCCTGAGCTCCAATCCTCTACTTATTTCGCAGGGAATCTCTGCTGGTGATCCAGTACAACATCCGGGCTTTCATGGTGGTGAAGAACTGGCCCTGGATGAAGTTGTACTTCAAGATCAAGCCACTGTTGAAGAGCGCAGAGACAGAGAAAGAGTTGGTGGCCCTGAAGGACGAGTTGGCCAAGTTGAAAGAGGCCTTGGAGAAGTCGGAAGGCCGTCGGAAGGAGCTGGAGGAGAAGATGGTGTCCTTATTGCAGGAGAAGAATGACCTACAATTGCAAGTTCAGGCCGTAAGTCATGGAAGTCCCTCCTCATGTCTAGGTTGGTCATGTTAAGTCAAGAACAATGTTGTCTCCATATTAAAATCAAAGCACGAAAGTAGGTGTTTTTCAACTTCAGCAACTTTAAGGTGGGTGGACTTCAACTCCCAGAATTCTCCAGCCAGCGTAGAATTCTGGGAGTTGAAGTCCGCTCGTCTTAAAGTTGCCGAGGTTGAGAAATTCCATACTCAGGTGTGGTCTTCACCTCTTTTTCTTCCCCTCTTTAGGAGCAAGACAATCTTGCAGATGCCGAGGAGCGCTGTGACCAGCTGATCAAGAACAAGATCCAGCTGGAAGCCAAAGTGAAAGAGGTGACCGAACGGCTTGAAGACGAAGAGGAGATGAACGCGGAACTGACCGCCAAGAAGCGGAAGCTGGAAGACGAGTGTTCTGAACTCAAGAAGGACATTGATGACCTGGAGTTGACTTTGGCTAAGGTGGAGAAGGAGAAACATGCCACAGAGAACAAGGTATGGATGGATTTCACCTGGCATGGAATCCAAAATCGATCAGGTAGCCAAGGAGATATCAGAAATATTGGTTGGGGGTCATCATTCATGGAAACATTGATCTTGCGGGAGATGCACTTTCCTTGGGGGGAAGGAGGAGGAGAAGGAGGAGGAAGAAGGAGGAGAGGAGGAGGAGGAGGAGGAATATGGGGTCCTTGCTGGTCTCTGAGCTTGGTTGTTTTCCTCCAGACATTTCGTGACCAAATTAGGGTTAGGGTAATATTACCTAGTTGGGTCATTAAATGCCTGTGGGAAAACAACCAAGCTTAGTGAGCACCAAAGATCCCACAATCAGGAATATCTGCAAGTGTGCACGCTCTCTCTCTCTCTCTCTCTCTCTCTCACACACACACACACACACACACACACACAAATACCTACCTTACATCACATTTGGCCATTAGTTCCCTGATGCGGTATTATTTATTCCAGCTGATGACAAAAGAGGTGTCTTGTGATCTGCCACTTAGACAACTTACCAACTTGAATGCCTTGGCTTTAAGCAGCAACATACCAAGGCCTCATTCTTCCCTTAAGAGCTTCAGATTGTGAGAGAAACAAGCAACCAACGTGAAACCTCCACTGTTAGATGTGACTTGGATAATAACTAAGTCGCCAGGTCTTCAGGTATCCACCAAGGATGAATTTTGATAGCTCCAGGCAGCTGATATGGTACGTTATGCTATGACCACAGGTGAAGAACCTCACAGAAGAAATGGCTGGTCTGGATGAGATCATCATCAAGCTCACCAAAGAGAAGAAGGCTCTCCAAGAGGCCCACCAGCAAGCTTTGGATGACCTTCAAGCTGAAGAAGACAAGGTCAACACATTGACCAAAGCCAAGGTCAAACTGGAACAACAGGTGGATGACGTAAGTATACCGACTTTGAGGTGCCCAAAATGGTGTGTGGTCCGTATTTCCCCAGAGAAAATTTCCTGGAAAGAAGGTGCTAGAACAAAGAACATGGAACCATGGGGCTGGAAGGGACCTCAAAGGTCTTCTAGTCCAACCCTCCTGTTCCTGTAGATTTGACCTAGCTAATTTGGTTTTTCTTGGCCTGACAGCTGGAAGGCTCCTTGGAACAGGAGAAGAAGATCCGTATGGACCTTGAACGGGCCAAGAGGAAGCTGGAAGGAGACTTGAAGCTGACCCAAGAAAGCATCATGGATTTGGAGAATGACAAGCAACAACTTGATGAAAAGCTGAAAAAGTAGGTGTCTGTTTTGATACATAGTTATGGAGATGGAAGCTGCTCTCCATCTCTTTACCGCTGGATCCAACCTGGTTCTCCTTCCCAATTCTCAGGAAAGATTTTGAGTTGAGCGCCTTGAATGCTAGAATTGAAGATGAGCAATCCTTGGCTATCCAGTTACAGAAGAAACTCAAAGAGTTACAGGTACAAAGTCCAAGTCTACACTGATGTGGTTTCTCTTAAAAAAAAACAACCCACCCAAATCTAGATCAAAACTAGAAAACAGCATTTTTGGATAAGGTCTGGAATGTCCAACATGGTGTCCACAAGTACCAAGGATCTCACTGGTACCACTCTTTGTTTCCACTAATCCAGGAATAGGCAACCTTGGCTCTTTTATGACTCGTGGACTTCAACTCCCAGCTCAGGAATTCTGGGAGTTGAAGTCCACGAGTCATAAAAGAGTCAAGGTTGCCTACCCCTGCACTAATCCATAGCCATAATCCAAAAATCATAATGTTCTCATTGGCTGAAGTAGTTGAGAACCTCTAATCAAATTGGGTTCTATCTGTCAACTGTCCAGTTGGCATTTCCAGAAACAGAAACTCCTGGGACGTAGTTTTACCAAGCGTATAATACCTTTACTGAAAATTGACATTGGCACAGTAGAAGGCAAAACCAGCTCTGGTTTTCCCATGCAAAAGCGTACTTAATTAAACAATAGATTCTCTTTCCCCCACCCACCGGCTGTTCACATTGTAACGTTGTTGTTATGGAAACCATCCACTTCTCCTTCGTGGAGCAGTGTTCGTGGTCTTGACTCTTGGTTTGGCCATCTGGAGATTTCAGATTGAATCTAAACTACCGTAATTCAGATTAAGTCAGATAAAGTCCCCTTTTCTACACGGCAGGCACGGATCGAGGAACTGGAGGAAGAATTGGAGGCGGAGCGCGCGGCCCGGGCCAAGGTGGAAAAACAGCGTTCTGAACTTTCGCGAGAACTGGAGGAGATCAGCGAACGTCTGGAGGAGGCCGGAGGGGCCACCACGGTGCAGATCGAGATGAACAAGAAACGGGAGGCTGAGTTCCAGAAGATGCGACGTGACCTGGAAGAGTCCACGCTGCAGCACGAGGCCACGGCGGCCACCTTGCGCAAGAAGCACGCGGATTCCGTGGCCGAGCTGGGCGAGCAGATCGACAACCTGCAGCGGGTGAAGCAGAAGCTGGAGAAAGAGAAGAGCGAGCTGAAACTGGAAGTGGACGACGTGGCCTCCAACATGGAGCAGCTCATAAAAGCCAAGGTCCTCCATGAATGAAGAGGTGGTGGGGCTCCATTGGAGGCTGGGTGGAGGGAATCCAGATGTGTGGACAAGGTTGGGCTTTGGAGATGAATCTGGAGATACGGTAACAATTAATTTGGACGGAGGGAAGGACCCAAGAGATAAGGAGAACATGAATTGTTCCTACATCTGAACGGAATCTGCTTCTCAGTGTTTTGGTTCCTAAAGATTTGAATTTTACTCGTCCTTCCTTCTGTTTTCTTTTTCTTCTTCTTATAACTTCCATCATCCTCAGCCAGCACTACCATGTTTGCCAGGATGAGAGGAGTTGTTGTTCAATAAATGTCAAAACAAAATGACTTGTTTCTCCATCCATCCATCCATCCATCCATCCATCCATCCTTCATTCATTCAATCCATCCATCCATCATTCCATCCATCCATCCATCGATCCATCCATCCATTCAATCTATCCATCCATCCCTCCATCCATTCAATCCATCCATCCTTTCTTCCTTCCTTCCTTCCTTCCTTCATTCCATCCATCCATCCATCCATCCATCATTCATTCCATTCATCCATCCATCCATCCATTCAATCTATCCATCCATCCCTCCATCCATTCAATCCATCCTTCCTTCCTTCCTTCCTTCCTTCCTTCCTTCCTTCCTTCCTTCCTTCATTCCATCCATCCATCCATCCAACCAACCAACCAACCAACCATTCATCCACCCTTCCTTCCATCGTTTCATCTATCCATCTTTCCATCCTCCTGTCCATCCATCCATTCATTCCATCCATACTTCCTCCCTTTCTTCCTTCTACCCATTCACTCACCCAACCCTTCCTTCCATCCATCCATCCATCCTTATTTAAATCTATTTCTCTATTTTTTTTTCACCATTTCTTCTCCTTCTGGAAATCTAGGCCAACCTGGAGAAGATGTGTAGGACGTTTGAAGACCAAATGAATGAGCACCGGGCCAAGTCCGAAGAGTCTCAGCGTATGGTCCATGACCTCACCACACAGCGAGCCAAGCTCCAGACCGAGAATGGTAAGCCACACATTTATCCTTAAGAACTTTGATTATTCTCTTGGTCTTCTTTTTTCCAATATTGTCTACTTTGTTCATCAACTCATCCCAATTTTTCTTGGAGATACTAAACCCGCTGAACAATTTATCTGAATACAGATGGTTCTCAACTTACTACCAGTTGTTCAGCAACTATTCAAAGCTCTGACGTACCTACCTTGGGGTTACCTATGACTTGGATTTGAAGTTCCAACGGTCAGCCCCCCCATGTGGTCACATGACCACATGGATACTCAACAACCATGTTGCATTTACATCTGTTTGCACTGTCCCATGATTATGTGAACATGTTTTATGACAATTTTGTCAAAAATCAACATCCCAAATCACTGGTTCATTGAATGATTTTGGTTTCTGCTTAATGACCATGGATTCACTCAGTGACCATAGTGTTTCACAGCAACATCCCAAATCACTGGTTCATTGAATGATTTTGGTATCTGCTTAATGACCATGGATTCACTCAGTGACCATAGTGTTTCACAGCAACATCCCAAATCACTGGTTCATTGAATGATTTTGGTATCTGCTTAATGACCATGGATTCACTCAATGACCATAGTGTTTCACAGCAACATCCCAAATCACTGGTTCATTGAATGATTTTGGTATCTGCTTAATGACTATGGATTCACTCAATGACCATAGTGTTTCACAGCAACAAACAATCATAAAGTCAAGTCAGAGAAGTGACCTACCTGTTTTACGACCGTTATGACTTTCTGCCATGATAGGCAGGCCCCATTATGGTCATACCCTGAGGTCTACCACTAAGTGAGTCTTCTGGCGAGAACTTAGGGAGAACTTAGGGAGAACTCATTCTCCCTTGCCTGTTTTTTTTTAATCCAGGTGAATTGTCCCGTCAGTTGGATGAGAAGGAAGCTTTGGTCAACCAGTTGACCCGAGGGAAGTTGACCTACACCCAACAGCTAGAAGATCTGAAGAGGCAACTTGAGGAAGAAGTGAAGGCATGGGACACATGGAGGCTGAGGGTCACAAGAGAGAAATTGAGAGAGATGGAGCTAGCTAGGCCAAGAATGAGACACTGAAATTATATCTCTCTTCTTCTCCCCCTCTAGGCCAAGAATGCTTTGGCCCACGTGCTCCAGTCGGCCCGCCATGACTGTGACCTTCTGAGGGAACAGTACGAAGAGGAAACGGAGGCCAAAGCTGAGCTTCAGCGTTCACTCTCCAAGGCCAACTCTGAGGTGGCCCAGTGGAGAACCAAGTATGAAACCGACGCCATTCAGAGAACGGAGGAACTAGAAGAGGCAAAGTGAGTAGCTCCATCATCATCATCCATGTCCCAGATAAGATCCATCATGCCCATTTTCCTTCTCATCCCTCTTCAACACATTTTGTCCCTCAGCATGACTTCCTTCCACCCCATCCTGACTTCCTCTGACTCCATCTTCCTCACTTTCACTTTCACTTTCCCTCAGAAGCTGGAGGACTCACGATTAGCTTTGAGTTGACCCGTCAACGGAAAAAAAATGGTGGTCCTACCTCCCGCTTCAGCCTTGGTGTCCCATCCCAGATGGCCTCTTCATGGCTTTGGGGAGGGGCTGACTCATTGGGACATCTTCTCACCTATCAGGAAGAAGCTGGCTCAGCGGCTTCAGGATGCCGAGGAAGCGGTGGAGGCGGTGAACGCCAAGTGCTCGTCGCTGGAGAAGACCAAACACCGCCTGCAGAACGAGATTGAAGATCTCATGGTGGACGTGGAACGCTCGAACGCGGCCGCAGCTGCCCTGGACAAGAAGCAAAGGAACTTCGACAAAGTATGTTAAGGCAACATGTTCCAAATATGCTTTTTTGTGAGGCAACTGGACTTTCTTATTTTGAAGACATCTTTGAAGACATTTTTACCTCTCATCCAAGAAGCTTCTTTAGTTCTGACTGGATGGTGCAGAATGGAAGGATTTATACTCCTTGCAGACAGCTGGTCATTTGCAATCTTTCAGAGAGTCGTTGAGGCCACCTGGGTGCCACCTCTATGTCAAAATTGAACAGCCCTCTTTCAACAAAGGGGGAGGGAATACGACACCATCTGTCTCCAGTCTACCACACACAGTCCTTTCAGCAGTTCCAAGAAGGCTCCACACCCGTTTGCACCGCTCAGGTGACCCTGAGCATTCAGGTAAACCTCCAAGTGGCCTCAACAATCCTCTAAAAGAAGGCAAACGACCAGATGACTGCAAAGGAGTATAAATCCTCTCATTCCCCACCATCCAGTCAAAGCTGAAGAAGCTTCTGGGATGAGAAGCGAAACCTCTTCAAAGAAAAACAAGGACGTCCAGTTGCCTCCTGGAAAAGCAACTTCACCAACTTCTTCTTCTCCGTCTCCATCCCCTCCTCCTCTTTCTCTTCCTCACCTCCTCTTTCTTCTCCTCCTCTTGTCCTCCTCTTCTCTTCCATCTTCTTCTCCTTCTCCTCTTCCTCCTCCTCCTCCTTCTCCTCTTCCATCCTCCTCCTCCTCCTCCTCCTCCTCCCACCCCAGATCTTGTCGGAGTGGAAGCAAAAGTTTGAGGAGTCCCAAACAGAGCTGGAGTCATCTCAGAAAGAGGCCAGGTCCCTCAGCACGGAGCTCTTCAAGCTGAAGAACGCCTACGAGGAATCTCTGGAACATCTGGAGACCTTCAAGAGGGAGAACAAGAACTTGCAAGGTGGGCCCGTCTCCTTAACAGTCGGAGCCTCCTTATTTCTAGGTCCTGCTTCCTCTGGAGAACTAACGTTTTCTTCTCTTTTCGTACAGAGGAGATTTCGGATCTCACTGAGCAGCTGGGGAGCACAGGCAAGACCATCCATGAACTTGAGAAAACCCGGAAAAGTCTGGAGGCTGAGAAGATGGAGCTGCAGGCCGCTCTCGAGGAAGCTGAGGTGAGAAGTCCCCTTGGCTGTGAAAAACCAGAGCCCTCAACTCAAGTTCTCCACCATTTTGTTTTGAAATCCTCCTGGGCTTCAGGAGGACCTTCAGTGCATAGGTAAAGAAGTCAAAATGGCGGCCAAACTCAGTTTTTGAGCTTTCTAAGCTTCATTTCTCCTCTTCTTCAAAAACATGAAGGGGGTTGGACTAGAAGACCTCCAGGATCCCTTCCACACTCTGTTATTCTGTATGACCTATCAACCTTCAACTAATGGGAGAACAAAAGAGGTCCAGAAAGTCCAGATGGCAGCCACATCCCTGCCACTAAAGCCCAACGTTACAGATACAAATAAAAAAAGAATCGGACCATGGGGTCTTCACCGCCATCTTGACTTTTTTGACCTTGGGGAAATTCCAGCTTCTTAAGAGCAAAGTATTCTCTCTTTTTGGGGGGGAAAATGGCTCATTTGCACAAATTTGAATAAGCTTTTGAATTATTATTATTATTTTTTTGTAAATATAGGTGGCTCTCAACTTATCCCTGGTCACTTAGTGTCCATTTGGGGTTACAACTGACCTCTCTGTGGTCCTGGATTTGAAGTTACAACGGTTGCCCCCCTCGGCACTTCAAGACATTTGCAGCGTCCCGCAATCACGTGGTTGCATTTTACAACAGTTTTGCTAAAACCAGAAATTCATACTGTTTTTCCCCCAAATCCGTGCTGATAGCAAACCGTCGGCTTGCTTAACGAGCGCAACGTTTGCTTAACAAGCACCACAAAAAAAAGGTCATGAAATTGGCTTGATCGTGTGTGTGATTCAATTTATGACCATTATGTTTAGAAGCATGGTAGGCAAGCTCCATTATGGTCATAACTCAAGGCCTATGAAGTCTTGGACGCAAATGCACATCATGGTTCCTTCCAACTGACAGAAATTTTTTTGAAGGTCACAGTTGCAGATAATATTCCTGAGGTAAATTTGTAGCTCTCGTAAATTCCTCAAAAGATGATGTAGGTATTTGCACGTATGAGCAAACTTTGATCCAGTTGCCATGATTTAATCTTTCTTAGATACTTTTGGCCTGGATGATTGAGTCTCCATTTACATATTTGCACGAAGTAAATATTTTCTTTCATCATTCTTGAGGGGAATTCCTTGGACGTCCATGTTTTCTTCTTTTGTCACTTAGTCAAGGACTAGAAGCTTAGCAGGCATTAAACAATTGTGTTTATGGTTGTTAAAAAAAACTCGCCACAACACAGATATCCACACCTGAGATCCATTCATAGCTTATAGGCAGTCCTTGACTTACGGCCAAAATTGAGCCCGTTTCTGTTGCTAAGGGAGACATTTGTTAAGTGAGTTTTGTCCCATTTTACAACCTTTCATGCCACAGTTGTTCAATGAATCCCTGCAGTTGTTAAGTGGGTAACATGGTTGTTAAGTGAATCTGGCTCCTCCATTGACTTTGCTTCTCAGAAGGTCGTAAAAGGGGATCATGTGGCCACAGGGATGCTGCAACGGTCATAAATGTGAAAAATGGTCATAAGTCACTTTTTCCAGTGCCGTTGTAACTTTGAACAGTCACTAAACAAACTTTTGTAAGTTGAGGAATACCTGAATTTTAGTTTCTTCATTGGAAATAGGGGTAGCAATATTTTGGGCCATTGGAAACCTTGAGAACTTGGTCGGTGCAGACAAAATGGCCGTTGTGAAAGAATTGTCTTCTCTCAAAATGGCGGCCATGATGATCCAGAAGATATGTGGAGCTTTCTGGAGGCACCAAATTGGTGTCTGAGATCCAGTTGGTACCATGGGCTCCACATTGGTTACCCATGAACTAAGGAGTCTCTCGTTCTCTCTCTCCATCCAACCTTACCCCAAACCTCTAGGCTTCTCTGGAACATGAAGAAGGCAAGATCCTCCGAGCCCAGCTGGAATTCAACCAATTCAAGGCCGAAATTGAGCGCAAGTTGGCTGAGAAGGACGAGGAGATGGAGCAGGCCAAGCGGAATCACCTGAGGACGGTGGACTCGCTTCAGGCTTCCCTGGATGCCGAGACTCGGAGCCGCAACGAGGCCCTGAGGGTCAAGAAGAAGATGGAGGGCGATCTCAATGAGATGGAGATCCAGCTCAGCCATGCCAACCGCATAGCAGCTGAAGCTCAGAAGCAAGTGAAAACTTTGCAAGGCTACCTGAAGGTACAGCCTGCAAGTTGGTCTGAAGGACCTTCCTTCCTTCCTTCCTTCCTTCCTTCCTTCCTTCCTTCCTTCCTTCCTTCCTTCCTTCCTTCCATTCTCCTTCCTTCCTTCCTTCCTTCCCATCCATTCAACCATCTACTGTTCTTTCCATTCCTTCATCTATCCATCCATCTATCCATCCTTACACCCGTCCATTAATCCAACCATCTACCCTTCCTTCCTTCCTTCCTTCCTCCCTTCCTCCTTTCTTCCTTCCTTCCCATCCATTCAACCATCTACTGTTCTTTCCATTCCTTCATCCATCCATCCATCCTTACACCCATCCATTCATCCAACCATCTACTCTTCCTTCTTCCTTCCTTCCCATCCATCCATCCATCCATCCATCCATCCATCCATCCATCCATCCTTTCTACCATCCTTCCCTCTTTCCTTCCATCCATCCATCTACCCTTCCTTCCCATCCATGCAACCATCTATCCTTCCATCCTTCCCTCTATCCATCCATCCATCCATCCATCCATCTTCCCTTTCTTTCTTCCTTCCCCTCCATCCAGCCATCTACTGTTCCTTCCTTCCTTCATCCATCCATCCATCCATCCATCCATCCACCCTACCCTTCCTTCCCATCCATGCAACCATCTATCCTTCCATCCTTCCCTCTATCCATCCATCCATCCATCCATCCATCCATCCATCCATCCATCCTTCCTTTCTTCCTTCCTTCCTTTCATCCTTCATCCACCCATCCATCTACCCATCCATCCATCCACCCATCCATCTACCCTTCCTTCCTTCCTTCCTTCCTTCCTTCCTTCCCATCCATTCAACCATCTACTGTTCTTTCCATTCCTTCATCTATCCATCCATCTATCCATCCTTACACCCGTCCATTAATCCAACCATCTACCCTTCCTTCCTTCCTTCCTTCCTTCCTTCCCATCCATTCAACCATCTACTGTTCTTTCCATTCCTTCATCTATCCATCCATCTATCCATCCTTACACCCGTCCATTAATCCAACCATCTACCCTTCCTTCCTTCCTTCCTTCCTCCCTTCCTCCTTTCTTCCTTCCTTCCCATCCATTCAACCATCTACTGTTCTTTCCATTCCTTCATCCATCCATCCATCCTTACACCCATCCATTCATCCAACCATCTACTCTTCCTTCTTCCTTCCTTCCCATCCATCCATCCATCCATCCATCCATCCATCCATCCTTTCTACCATCCTTCCCTCTTTCCTTCCATCCATCCATCTACCCTTCCTTCCCATCCATGCAACCATCTATCCTTCCATCCTTCCCTCTATCCATCCATCCATCCATCCATCCATCTTCCCTTTCTTTCTTCCTTCCCCTCCATCCAGCCATCTACTGTTCCTTCCTTCCTTCATCCATCCATCCATCCATCCATCCATCCATCCATCCACCCTACCCTTCCTTCCCATCCATGCAACCATCTATCCTTCCATCCTTCCCTCTATCCATCCATCCATCCATCCATCCATCCTTCCTTTCTTCCTTCCTTCCTTCCCATCCATCCATCTACTGTTCCTTCCTTCATCCATCCATCCATCCACCCATCTACCCTTCCTTCCTTTCATCCTTCATCCACCCATCCATCTACCCATCCATCCATCCACCCATCCATCTACCCTTCCTTCCTTCCTTCCTTCCTTCCTTCCTTCCTTCCTTCCTTCCTTCCTTCCTTCCTTCCTTCCTTCCTTCCATCTCCACCAGGGTTCCATTTCAGCTTCCCTTTACTCACACCTCCATTCCACCTGTCCTCCTCCTCCTTCTAGGACACTCAGATACAGTTGGATGACGCAATCCGACTCAATGAGGACCTCAAGGAAAACATTGCCATTGTGGAGCGAAGGAACAACCTGCTCCAGGCTGAGCTGGAGGAGTTGCGGTCCGTGGTGGAGCAGACAGAGCGGGCCCGGAAACTGGCGGAACAGGAACTCATTGAAACCAGTGAAAGAGTCCAGCTCCTTCACACCCAGGTAAGGGGGATCTGAAAGCAATATGTTCTTAAACCTCATGGATTGTCAGCAGCTAAGAACGATGCTGTGGTTCTGCTTTCATGAAATTATTTCCACTGTCTCGTCTTTGAAAAATTAAAGAATTCACTGTCTCTTCTCTTCTCTTCTCTTCTCTTCTCTTCTCTTCTCTTCTCTTCTCTTCTCTTCTCTTCTCTTCTCTTCTCTTCTCTTCTCTGCTCTTCTCTTCTCTTCTCTTCTCTTCTCCTCTCCTCTCCTCTCCTCTCCTCTCTCCTCTCCTCTCCTCTCCTCTCCTCTCCTCTCCTCTCCTCTCCTCTCTTCTCTTCTCCTTTCCTCTCCTCTCCTCTCCTCTCCTCTTCTCTTTTCTACTCTCCTCTCCTCTCCTCTCCTCTCCTCTCCTCTCCTCTCCTCTCCTCTCCTCTCCTCTCCTCTCCTCTCCTCTCCTCTCTTCTTCTCTTCTCTTCTCTTCTCTTCTCTCCTCTCCTCTCCTCTCCTCTCCTCTCCTCTCCTCTCCTCTCTTCTCTTCTCTTCTCCTCTCCTCCTCTCTTCTTCTCTTCTCTTCTCTTCTCTTCTCTTCTCTTCTCTTCTCTTCTCTTCTCTTCTCTTCTCTTCTCTTCTCTACTCTACTCTACTCTCTCCTCCCTTTCTTCCTTGTTTCCTTCCTTCTCTTTCCTTCCTCCTTTTTCTCTTCTTCTCTCTTTACTTCCTTCTTCCTCTCCTCTCCTCTCCTCTCCTCTCCTCTCCTCTCCTCTCCTCTCCTCTCCTCTCTTCTCTTCTCTTCTCTTCTCCTCTCCTCTCCTCTCTTCTTCTCTTCTCTTCTCTTCTCTACTCTACTCTACTCTACTCTCTCCTCCCTTTCTTCCTTGTTTCCTTCCTTCTCTTTCCTTCCTCCTTTCTTTCTCTTCTTCTCTCTTTACTTCCTTCTTCCTCCTCTCCTCTCCTCTCCTCCTTGTTTCCTTCCTTCTCTTTCCCGCCTCCCTCCTTTCCTTCTCTTCTTCTCTCTCTCCTTCCTTCTTCCTCCTCTCTCTCCTCTCCTTCCTTTTTTCCTTGTCTCCTCCCTTCCTCCCTTCTCTCCTTCTCTTTACCTCCCTCCTCTCCTCTCTCCAGAATACCAGCCTCATCAATCAGAAAAAGAAGATGGAATCTGACCTCTCCCAGCTGCAAACAGAGGTGGAAGATGCCATTCAGGAATGCAGAAATGCTGAAGAGAAAGCTAAGAAAGCCATCACAGACGTGAGTGAAATTTTAGCACGTCCACTTCTACTTTTCCAAGAAAGCACTAATTCCAACGAGTGGCTAGTAAGAAAGCATTGTTTCTGGTTCATACATTGCTTATACCCAATCTGGGCCACGACTATCCAAGCAACCAGCAGGTGGCAGCAAAGGGAAACTTCTTTGTCTATCTTTACTGCCATCTTCTGGTCACTTCAGTGCTCACAGCCTCTATTTGGTATCGGATAATAGAAACCCCAGTAGTTAATTTGGAACAGATGCCTTCATTGTGCACAGGGGTATATTATTACTAAATAAACACCCTGCTATTTTTGACAGCTATCGTTAATTCAGAAAGGATGGTAGGTCCTGTTTTGAGATCAACCCACAAGACAGCCCTTTCTTGGATGGCCAAGAATAGTTTACGAGTTACCGACGAACTTGAGATAAAATCTTTGCTTTTTGGTGAAAAGACAAGAGCTAATAAGATGGAATTCAATTCTACACCGGAGGAAAGGTGTATGGGTAGTGCTCTCCCTCTTTCCCACATACCTTCCAGCGCACCTCTTTTCCTCACACCCACAAAGCTGGTTCAGAAGACCCTGTGAGGAAGGATGAGGGTGAATATTATACGTGAAAGAAAATAAGGCTGACCATGGGGTCTCTATGGGGCAGGATCTCCATAACAACCCTGTGAGGCCAAAATAGCTCCTCCTCCTCCTGTTTTTAATAAGATCCATGAATTGAGACACATCAACAGGATCTCCTTTGCTTGGGTCCACCAACCCATCGGTGGACACTCTCATCCCGGGTCAAAAGAGGACCCCAACCATAATCATCACGAGAATACGGAGTCTAGGATCAATTCTTGGAAGGAGTAAACACACGGGAGGTCTCCCCAAACCAAAGTCATCTCCTTTTGCCAGGTGGACCTGTTTTTCCATTGTCCTCTTGAACGGGGAAGCTGGCCATGATGGCAGAGGAGCTGAAAAATTGATCCACAACCATAATGAGGAACGATCATAATTCTGGGCTCAATTATGGCCACAGGCCGTGGAGATCTAAAGTCTAAAACAAGATCTCCATGTTCTCCTCTGCTTTGGTCCACCAGAAGCATCAAAAAAAAGGACCCGTAATCTTGACATGAATAATTAGCCTGGGAGTTTAGGATTAATTTCCCCCTTAATGCAAAGAGTAAGTTCCGGTGGACGTCTTTCTCCCTTGTCCTCTTCAACGGGGCAGGCGGCCATGATGGCGGAGGAGCTGAAGAAGGAGCAGGACACCAGCGCCCACCTGGAGAGGATGAAGAAGAACATGGAGCAGACCATCAAGGACCTCCAGATGCGTCTGGACGAGGCGGAGCAGCTGGCCCTCAAGGGCGGCAAGAAGCAGCTTCAGAAACTGGAGGCCCGAGTGCGGGAGTTGGAGAACGAGCTGGAAGGGGAGCAGAAACGCAACGTGGAGAACGTCAAGGGCATGCGCAAGTGCGAGAGACGCATCAAGGAGCTCACCTACCAGGTGAGGAGACACAGGTTGACCTGACAGGAGACAACCTGGGTTTTGGAGCCAAGCGTTCAATATGGACGGGTGGATTGATTGCGGTGGCTTCAACAGGATTTGGCCCACGCCTCTAAAACAGGTTGGGTGAGGAATTTGCAGGTGGTGGTGGATAGATTGAACCCTACTTTTTCCCGGAATCTTATAAAAGATGCCATTTTGTACGTCCAAAGCAAATTCCATGTGGCAAACAAACAAACCCTAGATTAGTGTTTCTCAACCTTGGCTACTTTAAGATGGGTGGACTTTAACTCCCTGAATTCCCCAGCCAGCAATGCTGGCTGAGGAATTCTGGGAGTTGTAGTCCACCCTTCTTAAAGTGGCCCAGTTTGAGAAACGCTGCTCTAGATTTGGAACGTGCCAATATTTCCACATCTAAGCTACAATGTAACCATGGTTTAGAGAAGGATTTCCTAAACAACACCATTTTTGTTTTTCAATTTCACAAATGCCTCCACATAATTAAGAGCTCCTGATGCAAGCCAGGAGGTGATCTTATTTAAACTCAGTGGTACAAGCCGACTTTTTGCTGCAGCCAAGTAAACCCTGATCTCTCTGTCGCATTCTTTTCCGGTTCCTCGGCCCTGTAGACGGAGGAGGATCGTAAGAACTTGATCCGCCTCCAAGACCTGGTTGACAAGCTTCAGCTGAAGGTTAAAGCTTACAAGAGACAAGCCGAGGAGGCGGTGAGTAGCACCCATCTTTCTGTTCTTCTTGGAATAATCCTGGCTTGTCACTCATCCTAGTTTAGCGCATCTCAGGATGCTGAGCTGGAGAACCCGGATGGTCACCTCAGTCATGGTGAGACCAGTTGGGACCAATTGGGGTCCACAAGTCATAAAAGGGCCACGTTTGAAGACCCCCGGCTTAGAGTGTGCCAAACATTTTGAATGGGAATTGGATCCTGGCTGGAGGACATACCGGTAGTAGTGGTTCCTCACCAGAGGCGAGAGCTCTCCGTAATTTTCAAGGCCTCCCTTCTCGGTTCTCCTCAGGAGGAACAAGCCAACAGCAACTTGGGCAAATTCCGGAAGGTTCAGCACGAGTTGGACGAAGCCGAGGAGCGGGCGGACATCGCTGAGTCCCAGGTCAACAAGTTGAGGGCCAAAAGTCGTGATATTGGGGTGAAGGTGAGGAGCTGCCCTTAAGCCTAACCCTAACTCTATGCCTATCCTTATTCCTGCCCCTTACCTTAACTCCTAACTTTAACCCTAACCCTATCCATTACTCTACCCCTAAACCTACCCCTACCCCTATCTCTCCCTCGACCCCTACCCCACCTCTAACCTTAATCCTACTCCTAACTGCACCCCTACGCCTAACTTGAACCCTGTTCCTACCCCTACCCCTACCCTTAACCCTACTCCTACCCCTATGCCTACGGCTACCCCTAATCTTAACCCTATTCCCTACTCTATCCCTTACCTTAACCCTATTCCTATACCTAACTCTAACTCTACCCCTACCTCTACCTTTAACCCTACTCCTATCCTTACCCCTACTCCTACCCCTAAACTTAACCCTACTTTTAACTCTACCTCTACCCCTACCCTTAACCCTACACCTACCCCTAACTCTATCCCTACCCTGAACCCTACTCCTAACTTTAAGCATAACCCTACTCATAACTCTAAACCTAGCCCTATTCCTATCCTCTACCGCTATGCATAACCCTAGCCCTGATCCTACTAGCTTTTACCATAACCCACCCTTCCTCTTCCTCTTCTCCTTCCCCTACCCCAGGGGTAGGCAACCTCGGCTCTTTTATGACTCATGGACTTCAACTCCCAGAATTCCTGAGCTATGCTGACTCAGGAATTCTGGGAGTTGAAGTCCATGAGTCATAAAAGAGCCGAGGTTGCCTACCCCTGCCCTACCCCTACCCCTACCCCAACCCAGATGCTTCCTTCTTTCCTTTCTCACTTTTGTTCTTTTCTTCCCCAGCCGAAAGGTTTGTACGAGGAGTAACTCCTTCGAAGACCGGATGCCCTGCACTCCGAGATCCCCCCCACCCCCGTGCACCTACCCCCAGACCTAAAAGGCCCTGGGAAGATCTCTCCCCCATCCCCTGCGCTCTGTATATCAGCATTGCCCTCTTCTCAAAGGTAGAATAAAAATGATGAAACAGCTGTTGGTTGATTTAATTTTGTGCCTAAGGCGGGACTAGAACTCACCGTCTCCTGGTGATTGGCCCAAAGTCACTCAGCTGGCTTTCATGTTTAAGGCGGGACTAGAATTCACCATCAACTGGTGATTGGCCCAAAGTCACTCAGCCAGCTTTCATGCCTAAGGCGGGACTAGAACTCACCATCAACTGGTGATTGGCCCAAAGTCACTCAGCTGGCTTTCATGCTTAAGGCGGGACTAGAACTCACCATCAACTGGTGATTGGCCCAAACTCACTCAGCCGGCTTTCATGCTTAAGGCGGGACTAGAACTCAGCATCAACTGATGATTGGCCCAAAGCAAATCCAGTTGGCTATCATGCCTAAGGCGGGACTAGAACTCACCATCAACTGGTGATTGGCCCAAGGTCACTCAGCCGGCTTTCAAGCTTAAGGCGGGACTAGAACTCACCATCTCCTTGTGATTGGCCCCAAATCACCCAGCTGGCTTTCATGTGTAAGGTGGGACTAGAACTCACCGTCTCCTGGTGATTGGCCCAAAATCACTCAGCTGGCTTTCGTGCCTAAGGCGGGACTAGAACTTGGATCACATGATCGTGGGGATGCTGTAACGGTCGTTAAGTGTGAACAATGGTCATAAGTCACTTTTTTCAGTACCGTTGTAACTTTGAACCGTCACTAAATGAACTGTTGAAAGTCAAGGACTAGCTGCACATTGGAAAAAGGAGAACCCTCTCCTCTACTACATACAGGTATTCATCGACTTAGAAATTTTCATTTAGTGACTTTTCAAAGTTACAAACGGCACTGACAAAAGTGACTTATGACCATTTTTCACACTTAACGACCATTGCAGCCTCCCCATGGTGACATGATCAAAATTCAGACACTTGGCAACAGACTCCTATTTACGACCGTCGCAGCATCCCGGGGTCACGTGATGTCCTTTTGCGACCTTCTGACCAGCAAAGTCCACAGGGAATTCAGATTCACTTAACGACCGTCTTACCGATTTAACAACGGCAGAGATTCGCTTAACAACTTTGGCAAGGAAGGTCGTAAAACGGGATAAAACGTCCTGGTAAACCCAGATTCACTTAACAACCGTGTTACTAAGTTATAACAACTGCAGCGATTCATTTAACATCTGTGGCAAGAAAAGACGTAACATGGGGCAAAACTCCCTTAACAAATGTTTCACTTAGCAACAGAAATTTTGGCCTCAATTGTGGTCATAAGTCGAGGACTGCCTGGATAAAAGTTGACCCCTGGCAATAAATTCAATGGGATTTGTTGGTAGCAAATTCTGAACAGACAAAAAAAAACTTGCAACCTCTTTTTATGAGTTTACAGAGGGTTCAGACTCAAATTTCTCTTCATGAGGTGTGGACTACAGCTCCCAGAATTCCCCAGCAGCCATTTTTTTTTCTGTAAAAGACAGAAACGCGAATTTTGCTTTTTTTCTCTCTGTCCGTTTAGCCAATCTTATAAATTCAATGGGATTTATTGGTAGCAAATTCTACACAGCCAGAAAAAAAAAAGAAACTTGCAACCTCTTTTTATGAGTTTACAGAGGGTTCAGACTCAAATTTCTCTTCATGAGGTGTGGACTACAGCTCCCAGAATTCCCCAGCAGCCATTTTTTTTCCTGTAAAAGACAGAAACGCGAATTCTGCTTTTTTCTCTCTGTCTGTTTAGCGGCCAATCTTATACATTCAATGGGATTGTATGGTAGCAAATTCCGAAAAGACCAAAAAAAAAAAGAAACTTGCAACCTCTTTTTATGAGTTTACAGAGGGTTCAGACTCAAATTTCCCTTTATGAGGTGTCGACTTCAACTCAGCAGGGATACTTCAACGCAGCAGCCATTTTTTTTCCGTTAAAGAAAGAAACGCAAATTCTGCTTGTTTTGTTTTTCGCCTCTCTGTTCGTTTTGCTAAAATTTGGGTGGGCACCAGGTTGGGGAAGAAAGGCCTGCAAATTGGCTGCCAGGCCGCATTTGCAGATGGAGACAGGCGTGTTGCCTGCTAAGCAGACCGCGGCTTAAAATATGCATATGTGCAAATGAGATTAGAGCAACCTGATTAGGGATCACAAAGCATTAAGTCTCTATACACAAGGAGATTAAGGAGAGATGAAAGCACACGCCGAGGTCCAGATTAGACTGTCTGATGCTGGATTTCCTGATTAAGCTGATTTAATAGGTCGCTGCTATTAAAACGGACTTAGGAGAGGGGGAGAGCCGAGGGGCTATTGATAGACGTGTTTAATTAAAAGGAAAAAGAAAAATCGAACGGGCCTTTTTCTGAACAGATCCCCTGACTGAGTCAAGTAATTCAGCCTGGGATATTTAAGGCTGAGGGGAAAAAAAAGTGAGTTAAGGTCCTTTCCTCCTTGAAGAGTTTTGCTACAATGCTGGGCTCTTCTGGTCCTGGGTTACGAGAAAGAGCCGCGCAGCTCGAGCAAGTGAGTCAAGCTGCAGCTTGCATGAGAAGGCAAATATCACCTGTAGGGTAGTTTACCATTGCAATTTCCCTCTCTTTTTCCTCCTATCTCTTCCACCACATAGGAAGAGAGAGAGAGAGAGAGAGAGAGAGAGAGAGAGAGAGAGAGAGAGAACAGTGCATATATTTCTCTGAAATGGTCTCCTGCTTGCGTAGCGGGTTGGACTAGAAGACCTCCAAGGTCCCTTTCAAGTCTGTTATTCTCCTCCTTCTCCTTTTTAAGAAGACATTGGACAAACATTTATCTGGAATGGTCTAGGGGTCTCCTGCTTGTGTAGAGGGGTTGGACTAGAAGACCTCCAAGGTCCCTTCCGCTCGGTTATTCTGTTATTCATTCCGACCCTAAACTAAGTTTGAAAGACAGTTTAAAAGACTTCCTGAAAACGTGGGGAGATGGAAAAAAGATTTGAACTCGGGACTCCCTCGACTGTGATGTACTCTGCCCGCTCCATTTCATTCTTCCTGCTCCTGCAAACTGAAATTCACTTTTTTTTCTTCGCATTATCCGTCCTTGCTTCCAAGAGAGAGCTGGAAGGGGCCTTGGAGATATTCTCTCCTTCCACATCCCAGAAGGCGATTTATCCAATGCAGGAATTGTCAGAATCCATTTATATCACATTCATAACTATATGTTTAAAACATTATCCCGCCCCCGCCCCCCTATGGATTCTGCCATCTCCCGAGGAAGGAGGAGCGGATGTGGATTCAGCCTGCCTTGGGTTATTTCCAGCGCATTTTTTTGTAAAAGAAAAAGGTGCCGGAACTCACACATGTCATACAACCCGCCTTGCCTACCCTACAAGGTTCCATCCAAAAAAGGTGCCGGAACTCCGTTCTGAGCGTTCTATGAGAAAAAAAGCCCTGGTTATTTCAAAGACCAAGGGAAACCTTTTGAACTGGGGGGGGGGATCAAAAAGGGAGGGTTAGAGAAGAAGGCATTTGGCTTGTGTCTTCTTTTAATTATTATTATTATTAATTTATTATTATTATTATTATTATTATTATTATTATTATTATTATTATTATTATTATTAATTTTTTATTATTATTATTATTATTATTATTACTATTATTATTATTATTATTATTATTATTATTAATTTGTATACCGCCCTTCTCCCGAAGGACTCAGGGCGGTGAACAGGGCAATACATAATAAAAACAAGATACAAGATAATTCTGGAGAGGAAGAAGGCAATAACCGTAAAGATTCGAAGTGCCTTTTTTTCCCCACGAAAGGGATGACACGAAGTAAAATGATGGGGGGCTGACCAAATGAGGTTGAGGGAAGGGGGGCGGGGTTGAACCGGGAACCCTTTATAAAGTTTCAATTTGTAAAACAATACCACGTCCTGTCTTGTATTCCCACAACCAAGCATGTCCTAGTAAAGATTCCTTTTGGACTAGAACTGACTCCAGGAGTTTTTGTCTTCCTAAGACGTGGACTGGGGTGGGTCCTGACAGGAATTGTCACAAAATTACCTGGTTCTCACCCCGCATTGGACCTCTACTCTGCTTGTCCTTGCGGACAATGATGGAGGAGGAGGAGGAGGAGGAAGAGGAGGAGGAGTAAGGAGAAAGAGGTGGAGGAGAAGGTAGAAGAGGAGAGAAGAGGAGGAGGAGGAGGAGAAAGAGGCAGAGGAGAAGGAGGAGAGAAGAAGAGGAAGAAGAGGAAGAGGAGGAGGAGGAAAGAAGAAGAGATGGAGGAGGAGGAAGAGGAAGAGAAGGATGGGCAAGGAAGGAAGGAAGGAAGGAAGGAAGGAAGGAAGGAAGGAAGGAAGGAAGGAAGGAAGGAAGAAAGGAAGGAAGGAAGGAAGGAAGGAAGGAAGGAACGAAGGAAGGAAGGAAGGAAGGAAGGCAGGAAGGCAGAGCAGTAGCAATAGACTTATATACCGCTTCACAGTGCTTTACAGCCCGCTCTGAGCGGTTTACAGACTCAGCCTCTTGCCCTCAACAATCTGGGTCCTCGTTTTACCGATCTCGGAAGGATGGAAGGCCGCGTCAACCTTGAGCCGGTCAGGATCGAACTCCCGGCAGTGGGCAGAGTCAGCCTGCGATACTGCCTGCTAACCACTGCGGGCCCCCAGCTTAGGTAATGCCCCAAAGAGAGAAGGCTGGCGTGCCTTCCCTGATTAAGCCGTGGGGTGTGATCTTCCAAGAAGGAATACAGGTAGACCTTGACGTACGATCAGACATTTAAGTGACCATTCAGAGTTACAACAGTGTTGAAAAAAAAGGCAACTTATAACCAGTCCTTGCGCTTACGACCATCACAGCATTCCCCCCCCCCGGTCTGACGATGACCATTTATTTATATGTATGTACAAGGGTTGAGTATCCCAGAGTCATGTGATCGCCATCTGCAACCTTCCCCCTAGCCATTGGAGGGGGGGGGATTGGATTCGCTTAACGACCACGGTGATTCTCTTAATGACCGTGGCAAAAAAAAAAAAACATGATCACCATCTGCTTCCAACAAGCAAAGTCATTGTGGGGGGGGGGGAGAGAGAGAGAGAGAGAGAAACTGCATTTGCTTAATGACCGTGGTGATTTGCTTAATGACCGTGGCAAAAAAAAAGGTTGTAAAAATCAGGTCTGGTCACATGGTGGCTTACTTAATGACCGTCTCGCTTAGTGACAAATTCTCATTGTATGTTGGAGGAATACCAGTAGGCGGAAAAAAGATGAGACGAGGTTAAGGTCCCTGCCTACAAAAACCCAGAACTGGAACCCGGAGTGTCATTTTTTTAAACTGGGTAAGCTCTGCCACTCACAGCTAGCCTGGCCCCACTGCAGGGTCACTTAACGTCGTGTGGAAGGTGCGGCAGAGAGGTGGGGGGCCATTAAAAGAGGATCCCAGTGAAGCTTTGAAACGGGGTGGGGGTGGGGGTGGGGGGACTCAACAAGCCACTTTCAGAAGCTCAGTCTCTATCCATCCAGCTGTCTAAGCCATCTGAGCACCAGCCGGCATCGAATTAACCATGTTAGGAGAGGCTTTGGGTCCAGCAGGTGCACCAAATCAGGGGGGCGGGATGGAGAGAAAAATAACCTGGTTAAACTGATGGTGGGGGGCCATAGCAGCAGAGAGGCGAGAGGCAACGGCATCCAACTCAGGGCCCACCGTGGCATCGTGCAAGCCGTGCGTTGGGTGAGAAGAAGAAGAAAAGGTGGGGGGGCAGGGGTTTCAATGCAAGATTGCAGGCCCTCCATCTTGACCTTTTTGACCTCCTTGCAGATGCTCCCGCATGGATGGATGGGCAAATCTGAAGTGAAGCGTTAAGTACCGCTTTGGGTAAGGCCACACTTGCAATATGGCGTCCAGTTTTGGTCGCCACGTTGTAAAATAATAATAATAATAATAATAATAATAATAATAATAATTATTATTATTATTATTATTATTATTATTATTATTATTATTTTAAAAAAGTTGTGGAGACTCTGGAAAGAGTGCAGAGAAGAGCAACAAAGGTGATTGGGAGACTGGAGGCTGAAACATACAAAGGATGGTTGCAGGAATTGGGTATGTTTAGTTTAATGAAAAGAAGGAACAGCAATCTTCCAATATTTAATTTTAATCTTCATTCATTCTACTGGGGCTATTCATTTAATTTCTTTTTAACTTTTGTATTATTGTATTTTATTGTTGTTAGCCGCCCTGAGTCCTTCGGGAGATAAGGCGGCATATAAGTCCCAAAAATAAATAAATAAATAAATAAATAAATAAATAAATAAATAAATAAATAAATAAATAAATAAATAAATAAATAAATAAATAAATAAATAAATAAATAAATACATACATACATACATACATACATACATACATACATACATACATACATTTATGGGGCTGCCCCAAAGAAGAGGCAGTCAAGCTATTCCCCAAAGCCCCCGAAGGCAGGACAAGAAGCAACGGATGGAAACTCATCAAGGAGAGAAGCAGCCTGGAATTAAGGAGAAATTTCCTGACAGTGAGAACAATTAACCAGTGGAACTCCTTGCCTCCAGAAGTGATGAATGCTCCAACACTGGAAGTTTTTAAGAAGAGACTGGACAGCTATTTGTCTGAAATGGTACAGGGTGTCCTCCTTCAGCAGGGGGGGTTGACCCCTCTTTCTTATGGCAGCTCCTCAAATGTTGGAAGACTGCTGTCATGTCACCCCTAATCTTTCTTGTCATTAAACTAGACATAAAATTAAGAGTAGGGCAACTAAGGTGATCCAAGGCCTGGAGACTAAAACATACGAAGAACGGCTGCGGGACTTGGGGTCTGGCTAGTCCGAAGAAAAGAAGAAATAGGGAAGATAATGATAGCAGCGTTCCAGTATCTGAGGGGCTGCCACAAGGCAGAGGGGGGGGCCAGGTTGTTCACCAAAGCACCACAGGGAAGGACGAGAAACGATGGTTGGAAACTGATCAAAGAGGGAAACAACCTGGATTGAGGAGAAACTTCCTGACAGTGAGGACAATTAACCAGTGGAACAGCTTGCCACCAGAAATCGTGGGGGCGCCATCGCTGAAGAAGAGACTAGATTCTTCTGTCTGTGACGGTATAGGTTCTCCTGCTTGAGCGGGGGGCTGGACTAGAAGATCTCCAAGGTCCCTTCCAGCTTTATTCTATTCTATTCTGTTCTGTTCTGTTCTAATCCTAATTCCTATTCCTATTCCTATTCCTATTCCTATTCCTATTCCTATTCCTATTCCGTTCTGTTCTGTTCTGTTCCTTGTTTCTTTTCTTTTCTATTCTATTCTATTCTATTCTATTCTATTCTATTCTATTCTATTCTATTCTATTCTATTCTATTCTATTCTATTCTATTCTATTCTATTCTGTTCCTTATTTCTATTCTGTTCTGTTCCTTATTTCTATTCTATTCTATTCTATTCTGTTCTGTTCTGTTCTGTTCCTTATTTCTATTATATTCTATTCTATTCTGTCTTGTTCTGTTCTGTTCTGTTCCTTATTTCTATTCCATTCTGTTTTGTTGTGTTCTGTTCCTTATTTCTATTCTATTCTATTCTATTCTATTCTATTCTATTCTATTCTATTCTATTCTATTCTATTCTATTCTATTCTATTCTATTCTATTCTATTCTATTCTATTCTATTCTATTCTATTCTATTCTGTTCTGTTCCCACTTCCTGCAACCGTTCTTCATATGTTTTTGTCTCCAGCCACCTAAGCATCTTTCTTGCTCTTCTCTGCACTCTTTCCAGAATCCCAGTGTCTTTTTTGATATTGTGACGACCAAAACTGGACACCATATTCCAAGTGTGGGCTCACCAAGGCCTTATCAGGTGGTACTAAGCCTTCTCATGATCTTGACTCAAAGTAGGAACGATTCCCCCTTAGAATGGGGATTCAAGTCAAGCTGCTCCGATTCTATTCTCCGAAGCCCCCGAAGGCAGGACAAGAAGCAAAGGATGGAAACTAACCAAGGAGAGAAGCAAGCTTAGAACTAAGGAGAAATTTCCTGACAGTGAGAACAATTAATTCATGGAACGGCTTGCCTTCAGAAGTTGCGGGTGCTCCAACACTGGAAGTTTCCGAGAAGAGATTGGACAACCACTTGTCTGAAATAATACAGGGTCTCCTGCTTGAAAAGGGGGCTGGACTAGAAGACCTCCAAGTTCCCTTCCAACTCCGTTCGCCCTTCTCTGCGTCAGATTAGACCCACCCAGTGCCTGCGTCCCTTCCTCGTATGTTTTAGCCTCCAATCGCCCGATCATTTTTGCTGCTTTTCTCTGCACTTTTTTTGTTTTTAGAGTCTCAACATCTTTGTTATATCGTGGTGGTGACCGAAAGTGGACACAATATTCCAGCGGCGGCTTTACCAAGGCATCATAAAGTGGTACTTAACCCTTCTCACGATCTTAATTCAGAGTAAGGAGTCCTGATCCCCCTGAAATGGGGGTTCAAGTCAAACCCCTCTGATTCTATTGCATATCTCTTCTCCAAGGCACCCGAAGGCAGGACAAGAAGCGACCGATGGAAACTCATCGAGAAACAACCTGGAATTAAGGAGAAGTATCCTAACAGTAAGGACAATTAACCAGTGGAACAGCTGGCCACCAGAAGCTGTGGGTGCTCCAACAATGGAAGTTTTTAAGATGAGACTGGACAGCCCTTTGTCTGAAATGGGATAGGGTTCTCCTGCCTGAGCAAGGGGGTTGGACTAGAAGACCTCCAGAGGTCCCTTCCGACTCTGTGATTCTGTTATTCGGTCACGTTGCGCAGGCTCACTATTCCACATGTACACAGTCCCACACGCGCGCGTCTCCGCAGACCACGGGAATGTCTCACCTCTTTCAGGATAACAGTTGTTTCAATATCCACTTTATACTGACTAAGTGGACTTTATGTTCGAGAAAGCGAGCCAACTTTTATTTCCATCGACCAGCGTCTCCTACCCGGTTAGTTTCAGGCTGAGGAAAAGCAACCAGCTGCCAGATCTTTAATTGCCATCACCCTCACCACCCGCTACCCCCCCTCCCCCCCCCGGCTCCTGCTGTTTCTTAATTCCTTTTGTCTCAATATAGTAAGGATGAGATTCCAGGACAGCCGCCAAAAGTCGAGAGCTGTCAGCAACAGCTGAGCGTCAAGACAGATATTTCCCAGTGCCGGAGAATGTCACATTCCCACATTCCAAACTTGGGGTGGTCCTGTTCCTCAAACTCATCCGAGACCCCAGACATTGTCCTGGGGAATTTTCCAGCCCGGCAAAGATGGGGCTAGCCTTTACGGGGTGGACCAATTTGCAGCCCCCTCCCCAACTTGAGTTATTCAACCACAAGGTGTAGAGGTTTAATTTAGCCCGTGTTCGGAGACGCCCTTGTTTCCTTGTAGTAAGGCCACACTTAGAATACGGCATCTGCTTTTAGTCACCCCATTATGGGGGGAAAAGAAGAAAAAAAGATGTTGAGACTCTGGAAAGAGCGCAGAGAAGAGCAAGAAAGAGGATCAGGGGACTGGAGGCTAAAACATACAAAGAACGGTTGCAGGAACTGGGGATGTTTAGTTTAATGAAGAGAAGGACGAGGGGGGACAGGATAGCAGTCTTCCAATATTTTGGGGGCTGCTGAAGGCAGGACAAGAAGCACCTGAAGGCAGGACAAGAAGCAACGGATGGAAACTAATTGAGGAGAAAAGCAACCTAGAACTAAGGAGGAATTTCCGGATGGTGAGAACAATCAACCAGTTGCCTCCAGAAATTGTGGGTGCTCCATCACTGGAGGTTTTTAATGAAGAGATTGGACAGCCATTGATCTGAAATGGTATAGGGACTCCTGCTTGAGCAGGGGGCTGGACTAGATGACCTCCAAGGTCCCTTCCAACTTATTATTATTATTATTATTATTATTATTAATAATAATAATAATAATAATAATAATAATAATAATAATAATAATAATAATAATGTTGGAAGGGACTTTAGAGGTCATCTAGACTAACCCTCTGCTCAGGCAGGAAACCTTATACCAGTGCTGGTGAACCTTTTAGACACCAAGTGCCCAGAAAACTGCCACCCCCCTGCCCTGCCCCGTGCCATAGGTTCGCCACCACTGCCCTACACCATTTCAGACAAATGGCTGTCCAGTCTCTTCTTAAAAACTTCCAGTGCTGGAGCACCCACAACTTCTGGTGGCAAGCTGTTCCACCGGTTAATTGTTCTAACTGTCAGGAAATTCCTCCTTAGTTCCAGGTTGTTTCTCTCCTTGATTAATTTCCATCTGTTGCTTCTTGTCCTGCCTTCGGGTGCTTTGGAGAAGAGATATGCGATAGGGGTTTGACCTGAACGCCTGTTTTAGGGGGAATCATGACTCCTACTCTGAATTAAGATCATGAGAAGGGTTAGGTACCACTTTATGATGCCTTGGTAAAGCCACCCCTGGAATATTGTGTCGAAGTTTTGGTCACCACCATGATATAGCAAAAATGTTGAGACTCTTTTAAAAAAAGTGCAGAGAAAAGCAGTAAAAATGATCAGGCGATTGGAGGCTAAAACATATGAGGAAGGAATGAAGAACCTCTAGACTTCATCCTTCTGGTTTGAGTAGATACCTCTGGGGTGAGGAATTGAGGACCACGTTTGGAGAACCTCTAGACTTCATCCTTCTGGTTTGAGAAGATACTTCTGAGGAATATAGAAAGACGTTTGGAGTACATGTAGACTTTGTCCTTGTTGCTTGAGAAGGCAGTTCTGATGTGGGGAATTCGGGCCCACGTTTGGAGAACATCTAGATTTCTGAGGAGATATTTCTGATTTTTCAGAAGGGCTACATGTTGGCCTAGGCCCTAGGCAACAAACCACAACTACGAATACATTTGAGAGCAAGAGGCAGGAGAGCTTTGGCGCCATCAATCATGGGTCTTGATCTAAAGCAGGGGTCTTCAAACTTGGCCCTTTGATGACTGGTGGACTTCGACTCCCAGAATTCCTCAGCCAGGCACGCTGGCTGAGGAATTCTGGGAGTCGAAGTCCACCAGTCATCAAAAGGCCAAGTTTGAAGACCCCTGATCTAAAGCTATTGTCCATGTTCTTCTTAATGAGAGCTTTTTTCCTCTTTTTTTATGGACCAGAGTTTGCTGCAATAAAATAAAATAAAATTGTCCATTGGGGCCTCCAATCACTTCCACAAGTATTTCTCAATCTTGGCAACTTTAAGATATGTGGATTTAAAATCCCAGGATTCCCCAACCAGCATCGGGGATTTATTTATTTTTTTGTATTTATATTGGGTAGCAGCAAGCATTTTTAATTTCTTATCCCTTAGTTTTGATGGCAACAGCAAGCAAGAACACACCATTACCACAAACGCTTCCTTGGCTAATGCATTAGCTGGATTCGCACAACGTATTGACCTCATTGTGCAACTCCCTCTTATTCTGCGTGTGCACAACCACGTTGCCATAAACCAGATTTGCAAAGGACGGGATGGGCAAAACGATGCAAAGTCGTGCAACGATCCAACAATCCTAGCCAAGCTAATTTAAATTTTAACCCTGTGATGCAAATCCAACTCACCTAGTTAAGCAGGCTGGGTGAAGCAGGATCCCCTCCGCAATGAGGACTAGAAGCTTGTCCTTTTTGCACAAAGGAAGCCGGCGTCCTCTAGACTCACAGTGGCAGAGGCCCACAACACGCGAAGCACCGTTGCCGTGTGAAGGCTCTTAACGTTTGTCCTTAAAAAAATAAATAAATCACAGCCTCTCATTTTTCCCCACCAATCCATCTGTTTCTTTCCCTGTCATCCCTACCACAAAAGGGAGAATGTGTAACAGCCTAGTGTAACAAACAAAGGAGGTGTTAATCTCTAAACATTGCCAAACCTTCAGGCCTGCCCTTCCAGCCACCATTTTAATTCCACCCCTGGGTTAATCCCAGCTACCCACACCTGTCTCATTCTCTATTCCTCCATTCCTCCCTCGGTGGTCAACAAACACAGCTGAGAATCAACACCAGATCCAAGAACCACGGGAGGTGAGGTGCAGAGTTTCAAGGCTGAGGTAATCCCAGCGGCCTGTTGCCCATCTTAGCCTGCCCTTGCTAGACCCTGTCCCCTCAAACAACCTGCTTTGCTTCGCTCCTCTGCAACCTGCTGAGCTGCCCAAGGTCAGACGTAAGGAATAGGGTGAGGCCTACCGCTTGACCACAGCCAACGACAGATCTGGAGACGGGGAAGAAGGTGAAACCAGCTGGTTGATCATAGCCAGCTCCAAGGTAAAAGATGGGCAAGAGGGAAATGCCATCTGGTTGAGCCCAGACAGGCTCCAGGTTGGAGATGGGGAAGAAAGTGGGGTCAACTGGTTGACCGTAGCCAGCTCCCAGGTCAAAGGTGGAGAATAGGGAGAAGCCAACTGGCCCCAAGGTCAAAGATGAGGCAGAGAGTAAGGCCGACTGGTTGACCACAGCCACCTCAAGGTCAAAGATAGGAAGAGGGTGAAGCCAACTGGTTGACCACAGCCATCCCCAAGGTCAGAGTTGGGGAAGAGAATGAGGCCATTTGGTTGACCACAGCCATCCCCAAGGTCAATCAATCAGAATAGAGCTGAAAGGGAGTTTAGAGGTCTTCTATGGTCCAACCCCCTACTCAAGCAGGAGACCTTACACGAGTTGAGACAAGTGGCTGTCCAGCCTCTTCTTAAAAACCTCCAGTGATGGAGCACCCACAACTTCTGGTGGCAAGCTGTTCCACTGGTTAATTGTCTTGACTGTTAGGAAGTTTCTCCTTAATTCTAGTTTGTTTCTCTCCCTGATTAGTTTCCATCCGTTGCTTCTTGTCCTGCCTTCAGTTGCTTTGGAGAATAGGTTGACCTCCATCCTCTTTGTGGCAGCCCCTCAAACGCTGGAGGACAGATATCGTGTGAAATAGCGCTTCCATGCTAAACACTGTTATCAGGTCAAAGGGGGGGGGGAAGAGAGTGAGGCCAGCTGGTGGACCATAGACCTCTTCAGCCTTTGGCACCCAGAGTTTTCTATTTTTATTGATGCAAGCTGTCCCCATATTTCTTCGAATAGAGAAAAATATAGCCTCTTTTTTCAAAAGATGGGCAGTCGAGAAGATACGTTTTGCCCCAGCGTCTTGTTGGAGGGTGGGAAAACTTGCAAGCAGAAAAATGCGTCATAAACACCCTGCGTAGCTCCTTACCCCACCAAACCCCCTTTGGTAAGGGTCAAAACACTCCTACTCATAAGTGTAATCAAGCAAGCAAGCAAATAGAGCTGGAAGGGACCTTGGAGGTCATCTAGTCCATCCCCCTGCTCAAGCAGGAGTCCCTACACCATTTCCGACAAGTGGCTGTCCAGTCTCTTGTTAAAAACCTCCAGTGCCCGCAGCTTCTGGTGGCAAGCCGTTCCACTGGTTAATTGTTCTCAGTGTTAGGAAGTTTCTCCTTAATTCCAACTTGCTTCTCTCCTTGATGAGTTTCTATCCATTGTTTCTTGTCCTGCCTTCAGGTTCTTTGGGAAATCAGTTGACCCCCTCTTCTTTGTGGTAGCCCCTTAAATACTGGAAGACTGCTATCATGTCCCCCATGGTCCTTCTTTTCTCTAGATTGGCCATACCCAATTCCTGCAACCGTTCTTCCTAGGTTTTAGTCTCCAGGCCTTTAAATCATCTTAGTTGCTCTTCTCTGCACTTTTTCCAAAATCTCAACATCTTTTTTTGTGATGTGGTGACCAAAACTGGATGCAGGATTCCAAGGTGAGGCCTTACTGAGGCTTTATGAAGCAGTACTAACACTTCACGTGATTTTGATTCTGTGCCTCTGTTTATACAACCAGGGATTGTAAATGAGTAGAAAGTAAATCTGCGTAAGGTAGTTCTACCATTGACTGAAAAAGCTATAAGTAGTACTTAGTAGTTGTAATACTATTTAGATTTGGTCTACATGTCCTCCGAGGCACTTTTTTAAAAAAAACAACAACGTGGTACAAGATGGAATGCTTGTGGATGCCATTTTGACTTTTTTGGCACATGCACCTTGGGGGTCGTCCCTGGAGTTGGAAGTTTTTTTAAAAAAGATTATTCCAAACAAGCCAAATTAGAATGGAATGGAATGGAATGGAATGGAATAGAATAGAATAGAATAGAATAGAATAGAATAGAATAGAATAGAATAGAATAGAATAGAATAGAATAGAATAGAATAGAATAGAATAGAATAGAATAGAATAGAATAGAATAGAATAGTAAAATAAGGAATAGAATAGAATAAAAATAAGGAATAGAATAGAATAGAATAGAATAGAATAGAATAGAATAGAATAGAATAGAATAGAATAGAATAGAATAGAATAGAATAGAATAGAATAGAATAGAATAGAATAGAAAAATAAGGAATAGAATAGAATAAAAATAAGGAATAGAATAGAGTAGAATAGAATAGAATAGAATAGAATAGAATAAAAATAAGGAATAGAATAGAATAGAATAGAATAGAATAGAATAGAATAGAATAGAACAGAACAGAACAGAACAGAACAGAACAGAACAGAATAGAATAGAATAGTAAAATAAGGAATAGAATAGAATAAAAATAAGGAATAGAATAGAATAGAATAGAATAGAATAGAATAGAATAGAATAGAATAGAATAGAATAGAATAGAATAGAATAGAATAGAATAGAATAGTAAAATAAGGAATAGAATAGAATAAAAATAAGGAATAGAATAGAATAGAATAGAATAGAATAGAATAGAATAGAATAGAATAGAATAGAATAAAAATAAGGAATAGAATAGAATAGAATAGAATAGAATAGAATAGAATAGAATAGAATAGAATAGAATAGAATAGAATAACAGAAGGGACGTTGGAGGTCTTCTAGTCCAACCCCCTGCTCGGGCAGGAAACCATACTACACTAAATGAATTCTAAATCCAAGCATCAGCCTGTAAGATCATCTTTACTGAAACAGCATCTGGTCTTCTCCATGGTGCGGGGCGCAGGACACGGGCTTTGTAATTTGTTAGCAAACATATTTATTTTGTATTTTACTTTGCATTTTAAACCTAGTTACTTTGCATTTTGATGTGACTTCCTTTTCTCTCTTTTAAAATGGTGATAAGGATATATATATATATATATATATATATATATATATATATATATATATATATATATATATATATATATATATATATATATATATATATATGTCACATCCCTAGATAAAGTTACAGAAGGACGGCTGGAGACTATCTCCTGATAAGAAAAATTCTCTTAAGAGTCAGCTGGCATTTGGTTATCTAACTTCAAACAACCTTTGTGGTTGATTTCGTGTGCAAAGGAAGGATTACTTTTATCTTGTCCAACCATTTTTTTTCTTGGACACGGTTAAATAGAAAAGGGGATGCGAGCTAAGGATCGGGGCTCCGTCTTTGAATGAGAGGAATCCCTTTTTATCTGAATATTCTGATAAATTGTAATAAAATGATCTTCCTGTCTCGGTCCGTCTGGCAGGAAAATATGCACGGCAAGGCATGAGCCTAAAAAAGAGCCTTATTTAGCCTTCAGAGGGCACAAGGAGAATGAAAAGACAATTAAAACCATAATTAGCTGCCACCCACTTGGTTTTATCTCTGAAAGTCCAGCCTCTAACAAACAAGGGAAGGGAGGAATATTATTCTTATTATTCAACGTTTCTTAATTTTAAGAACTTTAAGATGGATGGACTTCAACTCCCAGAATTCCCCAGCCAGCACAGCTGGCTGGGGAATTCTGGGAGTTCAAGTCCAATCATCTTAAAGTTCCAAAATTGTGTTTACTAATTCTATTTTTTGGACTATTTATCTCACTGCACGTCTTGGAATATCTCAAGTGGTGGGTGAAACTCCAAAACAGAGCAAAATATTTATTATTATTATTATTATTATTATTATTATTATTATTATTATTATTATTATTATTAGTATACCGCCCTTCTCCCAAAGACTCAGCAAGTGACTCAGGGGGAAAGGGCAATACATAAACAAAATGCCCACGAATAAATTAAAACACATTAAAAAGTAGGTTAAAACAGATTAATAAAACCCAAGCCCATCCCATCAGGCCAGGCCAGCTTGTTCGAAAAGGTAGGTTTTGAGATCGCGCCGGAAGGAGCGGAGGTCAGGCGCCATCCGGAGCTCGACCGGAAGATGGTTCCATAAATCCGGCGCGCCCACAGAGAACGCCCTCCCCCTGGGGGCCACCAGTCGGCATTCTTTGACCGGTGGCACCCTGAGGAGGGCCTCTCTGTGGGAGCGTACTGGGCGGAGGGAAGTTGACGCCGGCCGCAGGTGCTCCCCAAGGTATTCCGGACCCATGCCATGTAGGGCTTTGTAGGTCATTACCAACACCTTGAATCTCAACTGGAAGCCAATGCAGCAGTACTCAATGGGGCAGTACTCAAAATGACTCCACTTAAGAAGAGGCTAGACAGTCACTTCTAATGGTAGAAAGTGAAGAAGAACTAAAGAGCCTCTTGTTGCGGGTGAAGAAGGAGAGTGCAAAACTTGGGTTGAAACTTAACATTTAGAAAACCAAGATCATGGCATCCGGCCATCTCAATTCCTGGCAAATAGATGGGGAAGAAATGGAGGTAGTGACAGATTTTATTTTCCTGGGCTCCACGATCACCGCAGACGGGGACTGCAGCCAAGAAATTAAAAGACGCTTGCTCCTCAGGAGGAAAGCCATGGCAAATCTAGACAGCACACTAAAAAGCAGAGACATCAACCTGCCAACAAAAGTGCGTATAGTCAAGGCCGTGGTCTTCCCAGTTGCAATGTATGGCAGTGAAAGTTGGGCCATAAGAAAGGCTGAGCGCCAAAGAATTGAGGCCTTTGAACTGTGGTGCTGGAGAAGACTCCGGCGAGTCCCTTGGACTGCAAGGCGATCAAACCGGTCAGTCCTAGAGGAGATCCACCCTGACTGCTCTTTAGAAGGCCAGATCCTGAAGCTAAAACTCAAATACTTTGGCCACCTAATGAGAAGGAAGGACTCACTGGAGAAGAGCCTCATGCTGGGAAAGATCGAGGGCAAGAGAAGAAGGGGACGACAGAGAATGAGGTGGCTGGATGGAGTCCCTGAAGCAGGAGGCATGAGCTTAAATGGACTCCAGATGGTAGAGGACAGGAAGGCCTGGAGGAACGTTGTCCAAGGGGTCGCGATGGGTCGGACACGACTTCGCAGCTAACAACAAGACAGTCACTTGTCTGAGATGGTATAGGACAGGTTCTCCTGCTTAGGCGGGGGGGGGGGGCTGGACTAGAAGACCTCCAAGGTCCCTTCCAGCTCTATTCTATTATTATTATTATTAAACCATGTCAAAAAACCAACAACAACCCCTCAGCAGATAGTCAAACAAAACTCGGGAGGTGAGTCGATATTTCGGTACTTTTTTTTTAACCCTGACATTTTCAGTCCAAGGCTGGCATTGTCTTTATTCCAGTGTTCCTCAACCTAGGGAATTCTGGGAACTGAAGTCTCCTCCCCCCCCCATCTTAAAGTTGTCAAATCGGACAAACCCTGATCTAAGGCTGGTGCTTTTAGACCTCTTCGAGCAAGTAATCATGATTAAGCAGCACGCCATCCGCACCTTGGGGAAAAGGAAAGTGTTTCTTTCTGTTAGTCCTCTATTCCCCCACCCCTAAATTTGGCTATCTAAATGGTGGAAAACCCCCCCCCAAAAAAATATCCTGTGTTATTTCTCTACCTCAGTATCATCCATATGGGGTAAAATCCCCATGGGGCAGCGAAGCATAATCGCAGTTCTGTCCCTTTAAAAAGTGGGACGAACATTTAAAAAGGGGCGGGGCTTCACACCTTAAGGTGTGACTCCAGTTTGACTTTTTTGACAAAAACCCCCTCCCCCACACTTGGGCATACCTGTGCATTTTAAAATAATATTTATTGAACATGTCCTTAACGTAATTACAAACTGAAAGGGGGGGGGTGAGGAAAAAAAACACACAAAGATGACTTCCGACTTGACTGAAAAAATTGGAAAAAAAAACAGGTCAGGTTTGAGATGAGTGCAAATTCTGACACTCTCACAATTTGTGAGTTTTGAATCCTTCGAAATTCTTTTCAGGGACGCGGTGGCTCAGTGGGTTAGGACGCTGAGCTTGTCGATCAGAAGGTCGGCAGTTTGGCGGGTCGAATCCCGAGTGCCGCGTAACAGAGTGAGCGCCTGTTACTCGTCCCAGCTTCTGCCAACCTAGCAGTTCGAAAGCACGTAAAAATGCAAGTAGAAAAATAGGGACCACTATGGTGGGACGGTAACAGCGTTCCGCGCGCCTTTGGCGTCTAGTCGTGCTGGCCACATGACCACGGAGACGTCCTCGGACAAGCGCTGGCTCTTCGGCTTTGAAATGGAGATGAGCACCGGCCCCTAGAGTCGGAAACGACTAGCACGCATGTGCGGGGGAACCTTTACCTTTACTAAATTCTTTTCTTGATTCCAGTGTTCCTCAACCTGGGGAATTCTGGGAGTTGTAGTCCACGCACCCTAGCTGGGGAATTCTGGGAGCTGAAGCCCGACCATCTTAAAGCGGTCCAGTTCTCATCTAAGGCTTGTAGTTTTAAACCTCTTCAAGCCAGTAATCCTAACTGAGCGAGGCTGGCTGGGGAATTCTGGGAGTTGTAGTCCACACACCCTAGCTGGGGAATTCTGGGAGCTGAAGTCCACCCGTCTTAAAGCTGTCAAATCAGACCCAACCCTGATTTAAGGCTTGTAGTTTTAAACCTCTTCAAGCCAGTAATCCTAACTGAGCGAGGCTGGCTGGGGAATTCTGGGAGTTGTAGTCCACACACCCTAGCTGGGGAATTCTGGGAGCTGAAGTCCACCCATCTTAAAGCTGTCAAATCGGACCCAACCCCAATTTAAGGCTTGTACTTTTAAACCTCTTCAAGCCAGTAATCCTAACTGAGCGTGGGCTGGCTGGGGAATTCTGGGAGTTGAAGTCCACGCTTCTTAAAAGTTGCCCAGTTCCAGAAACACTAAAGAATATGGTGTGTGTTTGGCCCCAAACATCTTACACCCACCTTGATTTTTGCACAAGTCCTTAATGCACAATCTCCAACAAACAGCATGCGGTGGAGGGGGGGGGGAAGAGAAGAATTTAAGGATATATCCATTATCTTCTTCCTTGCCCCCCCCAAAAAATTAAAAAAATAAATAAATTCTGGCTGAGAATGTCTCCTCTTCCAGTTTTCATCTCTACAGAGTCTTGAACAGAAGCTTCTGCTCGCTTATCAGCCGCCCGTCACCACCTGTGCCCTACACCAGTGTGTATGTGTACACGCATGTGTTCCTCCTCCATCACCCCTCCCACCTCCATCCTCTGGAATGTTATTTCTCCTCAGAGCATCAAAGGATGAGGGAAGGAGGAGGAGAAAGGCAGCCGATGAGGAGCTTAAAAAGCAGCACCATTCATGGTCAGACATGGCCTCTTGTAGGACCACTTCCTTGTCAACATGTCACTCACAGCTGAAAGGGCCCTCAGGGAGGGGGGGCAGAGGGGGGTGGGGAGCAGCTGATGCTATTTTGGAAGGCCGGATATAAAGAAAGAGGCCACCATCAAAGCCTCAAATCTTGCTGGGACTCCAGAGCGGCACATCTCCAGGGAGTAAGTATGAACTTCTTACGAACGGAATGGTTGAATTGTGCCAGGAAGATCTAGTCAGGAATGAACCCAGACTCTTGAACCCGTGTTCCAACCCGGAGCTCTTTTCATACAACCTTACCAACTTGGGCTGGAAAAGAACAAACTTAGTAGAAGAAGCTGTTTTCTCCATGCCTCCATCAGAGGAGTGGATGGAAGCCTATCTTTGCAAGGTGGACCTCTTAGTGTGTGTGTGGGGGGGGGGCTTCTTGGAAGACGTGAATGGATGGAGGAGTTGGGTTCGGATCAAAAGAGAGGGTGTGCACACATGGATTGTGAGGATGGAGGCACAGCACGGTTAGAAGAACCACAGTTGAGGAGCATCTACAGAGCTTCTCATCCAATGTGGGTGATCACAAATAAGGACAGCATCGATGAAAGATCTGGATGGCTATGCAGGGTTTCTCAAGCTTAGCTGCTTGAAGATGTCTGGACTTCAGCTCCCAGAATTCTGGGAGTTGAAGTCCAGATATCTTAAAGTGGCCAAACCTGAGAAACACTAATAGGACAGGACAACCCGTGGCAGGTACAACAGCCAGAAATCTTGCTGCAATTAAGAAGAGATTGAACAACCACTTGTCTGAAATGGTATGGGGTCTCCTGCCTGAGCAGGGGGTTGGACTAGATGGCCTTCAAGGTCCCTTCCAACTCCGTTATTCTCCTCCTCCTCCTCCTCTTCCTCCTTTTTAAGAAGAGACTGGACAGCCATTTATCTGAAATGGTATGGGGTCTCCTGCCTGAGCAGGGGGTTGGACTAGATGGCCTCCAAGGTCCCTTCCAACTCCGTTATTCTCCTCCTCCTCCTCCTCTTCCTCCTCCTCCTCCTTTTTAAGAAGAGACTGGACAGCCATTTGTCTGAAATGGTATGGGGTCTCCTGCCTGAGCAGGGGGTTGGACTAGAAGACCTCCAAGGTCCCTTCCAACGCTGTTACGCTGAATCCCCTGAGTCGGCCCTGGAGGTTGGCAACCAACAAGAGAAGCTTTGCAGAAAATTTAGCAGAAGCCGTAGGCTCAGCGGGTGCAATGGCCAGGAAGACGAGAAGAACGCAGGGATGGTTAAATAAAGATTAACCATAAGCCAGCAGGAGAAGAAGGGAAGGTCACTTGTAAACCATATCAACTAGTTGAAGGTGCTGGTGTAAAACAGTTCACAGACAGGTGGCAGAGCAGAAGCCGGGGAGAGAGAGAGAGAGAGAAAGAGATAAAGATTGCAGAGAGGATGAAATCTGGAGAAGAAATATTGGCCACTGAGATGCAAGCAGGACAAGAAGCAACGGATGAAAACTAATCAAGGAGAGAAGCAATCTAGAACGAAGGAGAAATTTCCTGACGGTGAGGACAACTACTCAAAAGGATGGCTTCATGCCTTCAGGAGTTGTGGGTGCTCCAACACTGGAGGTTTTTAAGAAGAGATTGGACCGCCGTTTGTCTGAAGTGGGATTTGTCTGAAATTGAGTAGCGGGTTGGACTAGAAGACCTCCAAGGTCCCTCCCAGCTCTGTTCTTCTGTTCTTCCCTCCTCCTGTTCTTCAGTCAAAATCCTCGTAAATAAAAGTTAGGATAGAATTTGCCTCTGTAATCTCTTCTCCTCTGGCACGTCTGCACCCCCCCCAAAAAACCCCAAATTATCCAAGGTTTGCAAACGGTCCCCCCCTCCCTCCATCATGTATCACAACTTTTCGAGGGCAGCTGTCCACCCCCTCTGACATCCGAGTCCAGCTGCACCCGGAAATATCAAAATATCAACCTCAGATTCCCAAATGGGCCTAATCCTCCATGCTTCAAGTCTGGCCTCTTTTTAGATCTTCACTCTTTTCTCCATTTCTTTTTCTTCCCTCCCCACTCCAGCCTCGAATTCCTTTTTTTGTTCCTTCGTTGTCTCCTTGCAAGCTTCTTAAAGGTAAGACTTTTATTTTATTTTATTTTTCTAATTTTTGGCCACCCGTTAAGGCGCCAACACTGGAGGTTTTTAAGAAGAGACGGGACAGCCATTTTGTCTGAAATGGTATAGGGTTTCCTGCCTGAGCAGGGGGTTGGACTAGATGACCTCCAAGGTCCCTTCCAACATGGTGATGATGATGATGATCTCCCTTTCTTCTGAAGGGGTAAACACCGTGGGTGGGTTAAGCCAGGGGTAGGCAACCTTGGCTCTTTTATGACTCGTGGACTTCAACTCCCAGAATTCCTGAGCCAGCCACGCTGAGGGGAAAGGGAGAGGTTTCCAAGCTGAGCCAGGCTGGCTCAGGAATTCTGGGAGTTGAAGTTCACGAGTCACAAAAGAGCCCCAAGGTGGCCTACCCCTGGGTTAAGCAAGGAGATCTTGGGTGAAGGAAGGCCCTCAAAAACCAACTTTTGATGCCTGGTGCATCTGAGCAGGTTTTTAGGAAGTGATGCAAAAAGGGGGTTCTTGACTGCATTTTTCGGCACTGTGTTCCTGGTCAAGCCACCAGCACGGATAAAATTCCTTTTTTAAAAAAAGGTAATCATATGTCTTTATTTCATTTATTGATTTGGTATCCTACCTTCATTATTTTTACAAATAACTTAAGGGTGGTGAACATTTCCAAAACACTTAATATTTTCCCCACAACAACAATCCTGTGAGGTAGGCTGGCTTGAGAGAGAGAGGGACAGGCCCACAGTCCCCCAGACAGCCAGTAATTTAGGACCAATCACCAGGAGACTTTGAGTTCCAGTCCCGCCTTAGGCATAAAAGCCGTCAAGGTGACTTGGGCCAATTACCAGGCGACTGTGAGTTCTAGTCCCGCCTTAAGCAGGAAAGCCAGCTGGGTGTCTTTGAGCCAATCACCAGGAGACTGTGAGTTCTAGTCCCGCCTTAGGCATAAAAGCCATCCAGGTGACTTGGGCTAATTACCAGGTGACTGTGAATTCTACTCCCACCTTAAGCAGGAAAGCCAGCTGGGTGTCTCTGAGCCAATCACCAGGTGGCTGTGAGTTCTAGTTCCACATTAGGCATAAAAGCTGTCGAGGTGACTTTGAGCCAATCCCCAAGAAATGGTGAGTTCTAGACCCGCCTTAGGCACGAAAGCCATCAGGGTGACTTAGGGCTAATCACCAGGTGACTGTGAGTTCTAGTCCTGCCTTAGACATGAAAGGTGACTGGGTGAGCTTTGGTCGGTCCCTCTCTCTCTCGTCCTAACCCACCTCACAAGGTTGTTGCTGTTTTGGGGAAAATAGGAGGAAGAAGAAGTATTAGCTAAGTTCTCCGCCTTGAGTGGTTTATAATGGTGGGATATAAATCAATCAATTTATAGTCCCTCCCCCAAACTTAACCATCACCAATAGAATAGCAAATTTCACCCTTGTATAACATATGTACTACATAGGGTCTCCTGCTTGAGCAGGGGGTTGGACTGGATGACCTCCAGGGTCCCTTCCAACCCTGTTTTATTCTATGTTTTATCTTTATCTGCCAGCTCATAGATGTGTGGAGAGCTCATTTCTTTCAAAGGTGGAGAAATGGAAGTTATGAAAGGCAAACATTTGGAAAATCTGGCGGCTTTTTATCAGCTTTTATATAAGCGTTTCGATGGAGATCACTCAGGGCTGGCATTTCAGTCCAATAAGAGAGCGCAAACACCTCACAAATATTTTTGAAAATGTTGGAGGGGTGCCAAGAGAAGGGATTTTTTTCCCCCCAGAGATGGGTAAATGAAAAAACGATGCCTTTCTGGGAGAAAATATTCCAAGAAGTAAGGGTTAGAACTAAATTCGGCCCTCAAATTGGGATG
Organism: Vipera berus; assembly: GCF_964194415.1. NCBI lineage: Eukaryota > Metazoa > Chordata > Lepidosauria > Squamata > Viperidae > Vipera > Vipera berus. The sequence continues at coordinate 72,542,861 of NC_138210.1, read as the reverse complement.
ATTTTATATTTTTGAGGTGGTTAATACTAAATTATCTGACAAGGAACTGCTCTGCGTGTTTATCGATGGCAGCTAAATTAATAATGGCTTGGACAGCAGAATTTTTTTATATAATTTATCCTTTGAGAAAGGCTAATGGGTAGTCAATTGCTCTTCTTGAAAAACCTATTGATAAAATTCAAACGCTAAATTCTCTGTGGGATGAATTGCATTTTTATTGAGCCGGAAAAGATGATAAATAACAGTCACGTTATCCGTGAGGCTCATGTTCTTGAATCCCATCCCTGTGGAAACAAAAATCAGGATTATTGAAGCATTTGATCTTAGGGAAATTCCGTGATTTGTTCCATACACAGAGTTTTTAACAGAATAAAAATGACAGCAAAAATAAGAACGAACTTTCCCACAGCGTAGATTGTAGATTATTTTTCCGTTCTTTGCATGGTTACATATAAGCTACATGGAGAATCCATGTTTCAGGAAAATTTTATGACCATAATAAAGATTTCATTGAATGCTTGCATTACACCGTTATAGAAATGTAAAAAGATCCGTATCTCTCAAGCTTGGCAACTTTAAGATATGTGGACTTCAATTCCCAGAAATCACCAGTCAGCAAGCCTGGTTGGGGAATTCTGGGAGTTGAAATCCACCCCTCATAAATTATGACTGGCTGGGGAATTATGTTATGTTATGTTATGTTATGTTATGTTATGTTATGTTATGTTATGTTATGTTATGTTATGTTATGTTATGTTATGTTATGTTATGTTATGTTATGTTATGTTATGTTATGTTATGTTATGTTATGTTATGTTATGTTATGTTATGTTATGTTATGTTATGTTATGTTATGTTATGTTATGTTATGTTATGTTATGTATTCAGGTCTTTTCCTATGTAGGATTGAGGGTGTCTTGGAGACGTTTTGACGAGGTCCCACTCGTCATCTTCAGGCTGGTGTCTTCGGTTTCATGCTTGTGCGAGCGAAGCGAGTGGAACCTCGTCAAAACGTCGCCAAGACACCCTCAATCCTACACGGGAAAAGACCCAAATACGCCAAGACCTACATACACACACACACACACATACACATACACATACATATACATATACATATACATGTACATGTACATATACATATACATATACATATACATATACATATACATATACATATACATATACACATACATACATACATACATACATACATACATACATACATATTGCTAAGCACATTGGTTTGTGCTTAAATTGTAAGCCGCCCTGAGTCTTCGGAGAAGGGCGGGATATAAATGGGATTAAAATTAAAAATAAAAAAATTATAGATAGATAGATAGATAGATAGATAGATAGATAGATAGATAGATAGATAGATAGATATAGATATAGATATAGATATAGATATAGATATAGATATAGATATAGATATAGATATAGATATAGATATAGATATAGATAGATATAGATATAGATATAGATATAGATATAGATATAGATATAGATATAGATATAGATATAGATATAGATATAGATATAGATATAGATATAGATATAGATATAGATATAGATATAGATATAGATATAGATATAATATTTGTTTAAGGTTGAAGAATACAATTGGGAGAAGGGAAGGTCAAAGAAATATAATACTAATTAATATACTAATTATGCAATTATAAAGATCAGTCATTACTGACTATTAATTAATTATTATTGTTGCTGTTTTTTCAAATATTTAAACCAAGAAAACACACTGTACACCAGGCACTGGAGATTGTTATTTTAAAGAAAACCCAATAAAATATTTTTTTAAAAAAAGTTGCTCAAGCTTTTAGGACCACAAAAGTGCAAGGGCCACTGTCCAACACTCACTCCGTGTTTGTGTGGGATTGTGCATCCCTTTCTCTTCAATCTCCCTCTTGGCCTGCTCTCCCTTCCTTTCCTCCGGCGATGTAGAATGGGTGATGCAGCAATGGCTGACTTCGGAGCCGCGGCTCCTTACCTTCGCAAGTCAGACAAGGAGCGCCTGGAAGCCCAGACTCGGCCCTTCGACAGCCGCAACGAGTGTTTTGTGCCCGACGAGAAAGAGGAATTTGTCAAGGGCAAAGTGATGAGCCGGGAAGGAGCCATGATCACCGTGCAGACGGAGAGCGGCAAGGTGGGCGGAGAAAGTGGCGGTGGAAAAGCTGGGTTCCAGAAGGAAGGTGGCAACAAAGGGGAGATGGTTGGGATGGCCTCCAAGGTGGACAAGTGGAAATTTGGGGGTGAAGGGGGGTTCTGAAGGAAGGGGGCAATGGAGGGGAGATGGTTGGGATGGTCTCCAAGGTGGACAAGTGGGAATTTCTGGAGGGGTTCCAGAAGGAAGGGGACAACGGAGGGGAGATGGTTGGGATGGTCTCCAAGGTGGACAAGTGGGAATTTGGGGGTGAAGGTGGATTCCAGAAGGAAGGAGGCAATGGAGGGGAGATGGTTGGGATGGTCTCCAAGGTGGACTGGTGGGAATTTCTGTGGGGGTTCCAGAAGGAAGGGGACAACGGAGGGGAGATGGTTGGGATGGTCTCCAAGGTGGACAAGTGAGAACTTTTGGGAAAGATGGGTTCCAGAAGGAACATGACAACGGGGGTGGTGGGGGTGGGGAGATGGTTGAGATGATGGTCCAAGATGGGCTGGTGAGAATCGTGATTCACAACATTTGAAAAGGTGTGGAGTCAAGAGCAAGGAAGGAGATTCTATGGTGGAATCTCGACCGAGAGTGAAGGATGAATATCAAGGCCTTCAAAGAATTGAGAGGAGCTAGTATCTTTCCAGGGATGCCAGATGGATAGTCCCACTTTCCAAAGTTTCCTTCTGGGGTCTTGAGAAGAGTTTCGGCGTCAGCCCTTTGAGGTAGTCCACCAAGAAGCACAAACCACGATTACTAATGTTACATTTACATGGTGTCTTTTCCAGTCTGAAAGCACCTCTCTCCTGCTTTTCTTGGGCCAAAAGGATTTGGGGTGACATGATAGCAATCTTCCAGTATTTGTGGGTCTGCCACAGAGAAGTGTGTGTGTGGGGGGGTTTCCACCTATTCTCCAAAGCACCTGAAGGCAGGACAAGAAGCAACGGATGGAAACTAGTCAAGGAGAGAAGCAACCTTAGAACTAAGGAGAAATTTCCTGACAGTGAGAACAATTAACCAGTGGAACAGCTTGCCACCAGAAGTTGTGGGTGCTCCATCACTGGAGGTTCTTAAGTAGAGATCGGGCAACCATTTGTCTGAAACAACATAGGGTCTCCTGCTTGAGCAGGGGATTGGACTAGAAGATCTTTAAGGTTCCTTCCGACTCCGTGGTTGTGTTACTTTCCAGAAAACTAGGGGGGGGGGGAGAGGGGAAACTTCCGGTATGCTTCCCATTCCCCTTTTCCTTCCATGGGTTGAGTTGTCCCTGATCTGATTGCTGCCTTGCCTGCAGCTTTTCCTCCTGTCTCCCAAGGACATTGTCGCGGGCCCTTACACCCGGCCAACCCCTGTTCCTTCTTCCTGACCCTTTTCAGACAGTGACGGTGAGGGAGGCCGACATCCACCAGCAGAATCCGCCCAAGTTCGACAAGATCGAGGATATGGCCATGCTGACGTTTCTGCACGAACCGGCCGTGCTCTACAACCTGAAGGAACGCTACGCCTCCTGGATGATCTATGTGAGTGAAAACATGTCCGTTGTTGGTTGCTGCACTCCAAACAAGGGTTTATTTTCTCCCCGAAGCACTCCTGGTCAGAGCATGCACAGTCTTATTGAGCTGAGGTAAGCCGGGAGTAAATACAGTAAACAGTGGCCCATATTAAGTGGTGGTTTATATGGCGCTATTTACAAAAGAGGGACGCAGTGGCTCAGTGGGTTAGGACGCTGAGCTTGTCGATCGGAAGATCGGAAGTTTGGCGGGTCGAATCCCGAGTGCCGCATAGCAGAGTGAGCACCTGTTACTCATCCCAGCTTCTGCCAACCTAGCAGTTCAAAAGCACGTAAAAAATGCAAGTAGAAAAATAGGGACCACTCCGGTGGGAAGGTAACAGCGTTCCGTGCGCCTTTGGCGTCTAGTCATGCCGGCCACATGACCACGGAGACGTCCTCGGACAAGCGCTGGCTCTTTGGCTTTGAAACGGAGATGAGCACTGGCCCCTAGAGTTGGAAACGACTAGTACGCATGTGCGGGGGAACCTTTACCTTTACCTATCTACAAATATAGAAACAAAATGCGTAACGTGGTGAAACAGCAAACTCCAATGCACAGCAGTAACAGCAGTCAAACGGACGAGAGAAAAAGACTCCAGCAAAAAGCTTCCCTTTTATACTCAAGACTCTTAAAGGGATACACACACCTGCTGAGTCATTCCTATTATTGCATCATCTGCCTTACACCACATCATTAACATGAGCGGTTTAGCCTTTACATCATTATCCTGACAACTCCCACATAGCTGAGGATCTCGGCTGATGTCCCGTTACAGGTGTCTATGGAGATTCACCATCATCCAGCTGATGGTGTGGTCCCAAAGGTGCTTTTTCAAAAGGCAACTAGACTTTGTTTTTCCTTGAAGACGTTTTGCTTCTCACCCAAGAAGCTTTTTCAGTTCAGACTGAAATGGTGGAGGACGGAAGGATTTACGTTCCTTTGCAGTCACCTGGTCATTAGTACTCCCTCTGAGAATCGTTGGAGGTTTATCTTGGGTAAACACAGTCCTTTCGAGAGTTCCAAGAAGGTTGCACACCCATTTGCACTCTGGTTCAGGGGACCCCGAAGGCACAAATAAACCTCTAAGTGGCCTCAACGACTCTCAGAGGGAGTACTAACGACCAGATGACTGTAAAGGAATAGAAATCCTTCCGTTCTCCACCATTCAGTCAGAACTGAAGAAGCTTCCTGGATGAGGAGCGAAACGATTTCAAGGCAAAACAAAGTCCAGTTGCCTTTTGAAATAAACACCTTTGGGTCCCCACACAGGGGTGTTGGAAGGAAGAGAGGTCAAAAAAGTCAAGATGTTGGCCACAATCATGCATTCAAAGTCCATTTTTTTGCAAAATTGCATTGCACTGTACATAAATGCACGGTATGTAGATTGCACCCCAGGGTCACATGATCAAAATTTGGGCCCTTGGCAACCGGCATGGTTGCATTGTCCCAGGGCTCACCCGATCGCCATTTGCGACCTTCCCAGCAAAGCCGGATTCACTTAACAACTGCACATTTCACTGAACAGCAGCAGTGATTCGCTTAACAACGCTGAAGAAGGTCGTGAAATGAGGCACAACTCACAACTGTCTCGTTTAGCAAGGGAAATTTGGGGCTCAGCTGTCATCATACGTCGAGGACGTATATGGTCATATGTCAAGGGCTATCTGTAGCTTGCCAATGATCAGACGCAGGTGAGCAGACTGGAAAGTATTTTCAGGCAGCCATTTGTCTGAAATGGTCTGGGTCTTCAAACTTGGCCCTTTTATAACTTATGGACTTCAACTCCCAGAATTCCTCAGCCAGCGTGCCTGGCTAAGGAATTCTGGGAGTTGAAGTCCACAAGCAGGCATCTTCAAATGTGGCCCTTTTATGGCTTGTGGACTTCAACTCCCAGAATTCCTCAGTTGGCCATATTGATGAAACCGCGGGCTTGGATCCAGACCAGGGGTCTTCCAACGTGTCCCTTTTGTGACTTGTGGACTTCAACTCCCAGAATTCCTCAGTCAGCCATTTTGATGAAACCGCGGGCTTGGATCCAGACCAGGGGTCTTCAAACTTGGCCCTTTTGTGACTCACGCCTGGCTGAGGAATTCTGGGAGTTGAAGTCCACGAGTCACACAAGGGCCAAGTTTGAAGACCCCTGGTATAGGCTCTCCTGCCTGTGCAGGGGGTTGGACTAGAAGACCTCAAAGGTCCCTCCCAGCTCTATTCTGATTCTGTTTCTGATGTTCACAAGACCCTGCTCCTTAAACTGGTCCAATACCACATTTGCAATTTTGATAATACCAAGAGACAGGTCAGCCTAAGTCAAGAGGCTTTGCTAGGATTGAATTTTACAAGCCCTTCAAATCTTTTTTTTTTAATCCGTTGGTCTTAGAAATCTAATCAATTCTTATTTATATTCTTCGTATTTATATATCATCCAAGGAAAAATGAAAAGGACACGTCATTTTTTTAAAAAATAAATGGCAAACTGTACACATGGTACAGTGACCTTTTAGGAGAGCAAAATGTGTTTCCGGTTGGGTATCAACACAAATGTCACAACTGCTTTTTTTAAAAAAAAAATTGCTTTTTTTATGAATTAGGAAGAAAAAGATCTCTTTACCGGTGTATTTTGTGGAACCTGTTTCTTTCTTGCCAAATACAGCTAGTCCTTAACTTACAACTTTTCGTTTAGTGACCAAAGTTACAATGGCGCTGAAAAATGTGACTTATGACCGTTTTTCACAGTTAACGACCTTTGCAGCCTCCCCCCGTGGTCCCGTGATCAAAATTCAGGTGCTTGGCAACTGGTTTGTATTTGCAAGGGTCGCAGCGTTCCCCCAGGATCACGTGATCCCCTTTTGTGGCCTTCTGGCCAGCAAAGTCAGCGGGGGAAAGCCAGATTGACTTAACAATTGCATTACTAACTTAACAACTGCGCTGATTCACTTTACAACTGTGGCAAGAAAGGTCATAAAAATGGGGCAAAACTCCCTTCACAAATGTCTCACTTCGCCAGAGAAGTTCTGGGGTCAACTATGGTCGTAAGTCGAGGACTACCTGTGTGGAACTGTTCTCCAACGCCACCTCCAGGTTGCCCTTACAGGTCCCTGCACCAAATAATTCCTTGAGCCAAACTTCTCCGGATGTTTGGACTTCAACTCCCAGAATTCCTCAGTGAGCGTGGCCATGGCTGAGAATCGTGGAAGACAGAGTTCACCCAGTGTGAAGAACACCAGGTGGGAGGAATAATCCGGAAGAAGACAGCCATTTTGTCTGAAATGGTATAGGGCAGGGGTAGGCAACCTCGGCTCTTTTATGACTCATGGACTTCAACTCCCAGAATTCCTGAGTCAGCATAGCTGACTCAGGAATTCTGGGAGTTGAAGTCCATGAGTCATAAAAGAGCCGAGGTTGCCTACCCCTGGTATAAGATTTCCTGCCTGAGCAGGGGATTGGATTAGATGACCTCCAAGGTCCCTTCCAACTTTATTATTATTATTATTATTATTATTATTATTATTATTATTATTATTATTATTATTATTATTATTATTATTATTATTATTATTATTATTCATCGCATAGTCAGCCAGACGTTCAGACTGGATTTGGCATTTTTGTCTACCTATTGAGTCATTTCGATCATGACGATGATGATGACGACGACGATGATGATGAAGAAGATTATAATTATGCTTCAAATCATGCAATTTTGGGTCATTTTTTAAAAAAAATTCTTTTTGCTATTTCCTCCTCCCCACCCCACCCCACCCCTGCAGACGTATTCAGGCCTCTTCTGCGTGACGGTCAACCCGTACAAATGGCTCCCGGTTTACAACGCTGAGGTTGTGGCTGCCTACAGGGGAAAAAAAAGGAGCGAAGCCCCTCCCCATATTTTCTCCATCTCCGACAACGCGTATCAATACATGTTGACAGGTAGGAGGAGGAGGAGGAGGAGGAGGAGGAGGAGAACTGTGGGGTCCTTGGTGCTCTCTGAGCTTGGTTGTTTTCTTGCAGCTGTCTCACTGCCAAGCTGGGGAACATCATCAGTGCTAGAAGGGAGGGGGATTTGCAGAAAGAAGGAGGAGGAGGAGGAGGAGGAGGAGGAGGAGGAGGAGGAGGAGGAGGAGGAGGAGGCCTGTGGGGTCCTTGGTTGCTTTCTTGCAGACATCTCATTACCAAACTAGGGAACATCATCAGTGCTAGAAGAGAGGGGGGTTTGCAGAGAGGAGGAAGAGGAGGGGGAGGGGGCCTGCGGGGTCTTTGGGGCTCTCTGCGCTTGGCTGTCTTCTTGCAGACATTTCATGGCCCAACGAGGTAACCTCATGCACTGTGGAAGAGAGTGGGGTCTGCTCTCTTTGTATATACTAGTGGCCTGCCCTGTGGGTGTGGTTGGGAGTGGTTCCTCGATTAGGCTGTTAGTAACTTCCCAAGACATGGACAGACTTAACATAGTTTCAATTGGGAAAGTGTGAGCCTCCTAGGCCAGGGGTAGGCAACCTTGGCTCTTGTATGACTCGTGGACTTCAACTCCCAGAATTCCTGAGCCAGCATGGCTCAGCTTGGAAACCTCTCCCTTTCCCCTCACCGTGGCTGGCTCAGGAATTCTGGGAGTTGAAGTCCACGAGTCATGAAAGAGCCAAGGTTGCCTACCCCTGTGACCAAGCCAAGTCCAAAAAAGCTAGAGAATTCCTGGAAGCCTGGCACTCAGACAAATCAGCCATCAACAGGCACACAGAGATAAGCAACAACTACATACCTTTGAAAAGTCAGAATCAGAAAAGCCAGAAAGGAAACCAAAAGACCCCCCCAAACCTCCTCACCAGCAATCAACACCCAGAGTTTAACACCTAGATCAGGGGTCTTCAAACTTGGCTCTTTTATGACTTGTGGACTTCAAGTCCCAGAATTCCTCAGCCAGGCGTGCCTGGCTGAGGAATTCTGGGAGTTGAAGTCCACAAGTCATAAAAGGGCCAGGTTTGAAGACCCCTGACCTAGATCAACAATCAAGAGGTAAACCACACCCCAATCGAGAAAGTACCAACTCAGACAAACAAGCTAACAGTGAACAACAACCTAACCTAGGAACTGTCACCAAATCAGTCCTAAAATTGGGAACAATCCACTTAGCAACCTACCTCTGGATGGTGTCGGCTCGCCATTCATTGTCGAAGATGCATTAACGGGTTTAAATTCAGCTCCACTCCGATCCCAACACTATCTTGACAATTGCCGTTTTCTTTCAGATCGAGAAAATCAATCTATCCTCATCACGTGAGTATCAAAGTGCACGTTCGAACTACAGCTTTACAAGCTGGAGGAGTTCGTTTTTTTAAAAAACGGGACGGCTTAAGAAGTCATAAATCAAAGATACCCCCTTCCCCGCCCCCCTTATTCTGTCTCCTTTTCAGTGGAGAATCCGGTGCAGGGAAGACGGTCAACACGAAACGAGTCATCCAGTATTTTGCCAGCATCGCTGCCATCGGGGACCGCAAGAAAGAGGCCACCACCTCCCCCAAGGTAGTTTTTCTTAAGGTTTGGGGGTTTCAGGAGTCTTCCCCAATCTGGTTCCCTCCAGATGTGCTTAGCTATGGGTGATGAGGCTAGTAGCCTAACATCTGAAGAACATCAACCTGGAGAAGCTTCTTTCTTAGCATGTTCCTGACAAGATGTTCCTGACGTTTTGTGGAGAACATCAACCTGGAGAAGCTGGGGAACATCAAACTGGGGAAGCTTCTTTCATAACATGTTCCTGACAAGATGTTCCTGGCGTTTTCTGGAGAACATCAACCTGGAGAAGCTGGAGAACATCAAACTGGGGAAGCTTCTTTCTTAGCATGTTCCTGACAAGATTTTCCTGGCGTTTTCTGGAGAACATCAACCTGCAGAAGCTGGAGAACATCAACCTGGGAAAGCTTCTTTCATAGCATGTTCCTGACAAGATGTTCCTAGCATTTTCTGGAGAACATCAACCTGGAGAAGCTGGAGAACATCAAACTGGGGAAGCTTCTTTCTTAGCATGTTCCTGACAAGATGTTCCTGGCGTTTTCTGGAGAACATCAACCTGGAGAAGCTGGAGAGCATCAAACTGGGAAGCTTCTTTCATAACATGCTCCTGACAAGATGTTCCTGGCATTTTCTGGAGAACATCAACCCGGAGAAGCTGGAGAACATCAAACTGGGGAAGCTTCTTTCTTAGCATGCTCCTGACAAGATGTTCCTAGCATTTTCTGGAGAACATCAACCTGGAGAAGCTGGAGAACATCAACCTGGGAAAGCTTCTTTCATAGCAGCTTTAAACAGGGTGGACTTCAATTCCCAGAATTCCCCAGCCAGGAAAGGGGAATTCTGGGAGTTGAAGTCCACCCAGCTTCAAGTTGTCAAGGTTGAGGAACACTGTTGTACTGCCTCATTCATGAATAGGGGAACCGTTTCTACGGAAACATGGGATGAAAACGCAAATTATCTTTCTCCTCATCTGGATTTTTTTTTCCTTTTTTGTCTGTTTGGTTCCTCTTTAGGGGACCTTGGAAGATCAAATCATCCAGGCCAATCCTGCCTTAGAAGCCTTCGGCAACGCCAAAACTTTGAGGAACGACAATTCTTCCCGTTTTGTGAGTGTTCCGAGTCTAAAGTTGGACTTAAATAAGAAAAGATCTCCAGAGGTTCCTCCAGATCAGGGGTAGGCAACCTGGGCTCTTTTATGACTTGTGGACTTCAACTCCCAGAATTCCTCAGCCAGCATGACTCAGCTTGGTAACCTCTCCCTTTTCCCCTCCAGCGTGGCTGGCTCAGGAATTCTGGGAGTTGAAGTCCACGAGTCATAAAAGAGCCAAGGTTGCCTGCCCCTGGGCTAGATTAATCATGGTGGGAGGGCATTAAGGAGGAAAATATCTCATTTCTCTTCCTACTCCACAAGGTTAGGTAGACCTTGAAGAAGCTGCCATCTTACAGAAGCCATCAGTCAGTTCCATAGTACATGCGGTTCTCGACTTACGGCAGTTCATTTAGTGACGTTCCAAGCTACAACAGCGCTAAAAAAAGGGACTGACAACCATTTTTCACACGGACAAGGGATGCGGCATCCTGGTGGTTACACGATCAAAATTCAGACACTTGGCGACCGACTCATATTTATGACAGTTGCAGCGTTCCAGGGTCACGTGATCCCCTTATGCGACCAAAGTCAAGGGGGAAGCCGGACTCACTTCCCTAAACTTGACAACTGCAGTGATTCACTTAACAACGCTCTCACCTAGCCACAGAAATGTTGGGTCCGATTTTGGTCATAGGTTGAGGATGACCTTTAGAATTAGCCCTCGACTTACGACCGCACTTCGGATCACCGTTCCCATTGCTAAGCGAAGTGATTTTTAAGGGAGTCACAACTGCTTTTACGACCTGTTTGCCACAGTTTTATTTTTATTTTTTTATTTTAATTCCATTTATATCCCGCCCTTCTCCGAAGACTCAGGGCGGCTTACAAGCTTAGCAGTAGCCTTCATTCTATGTATATGCCTGCTTATTAGGGCTTTCACACCCCCTCCCAAGCGGCATTATTACAAAGTCAGCTTAATTGCCCCCAACAATCTGGGTCCTCATTTTACCTACCTCGGAAGGATGGAAGGCTGAGTCAACCTTGAGCCTGGTGGGACTCGAACCTGCACTAATTGCAGGCAGCTGGTGTTACTTAAGGAGGCATTAGCCCACTGCTCCACCAAGGCTCTTGGTGTTGAATCCTTGCAGTTGTTAAAGTTGAATCCTTGCGGTTGTTAAATTAGTGACACGGTTGTTAAGTGAACCCAGCAAATCACTGCGGTTGTTAAGTGAATTGCATGGTCGTTATATGAATCCGGCTTCTCCCTTTGGCTTTGCTTGTCGGGAGATTGCAAATGGGGATCAGGTGACCCCGGAATTCAGCAACTGTCATAAATATGAGTCAGTTGCAAGCATCCCAATTTTGATCATGTGACCGCGAGGGAGGCTGCAACGGTTGTAAGTGCGAGGACTAGACCTAAGTCACTTTTTTCAGTGTCATAACTTTGAACGGTCACTAAACAAATGGTTATAAGTTGAGGACTGGAAGATCTGATTCAAACCTATTTATACTCGTATTTCTACCTAGGGTAAATTCATCCGAATTCATTTCGGAGCAACAGGCAAGTTGGCATCCGCTGATATTGAGACATGTAAGTCACCCTGGTTAATAAAACTTTTATTTTATTTTATTTTATTTTAAGAAGAGACTGGACAGCCATTTGTCTGAAATGGTAGGGTTTCCTGCCTGAGCAGGGGGTTGGACTAGATGACCTCCAAGGTCCCTTCCAACTTCCTCTTCTTCTTCTTCTTCTTCTTCTTCTTCTTCTTCTTCTTCTTCTTCTTCTTCTTCTTCTTCTTCTTCTTCTTCTTCTTCTTCTTCTTCTTCTATTATTATTATTATTATTATTATTATTATTATTATTATTATTATTATTATTATTATTATTATGTCCATCTTCGTTCCCTGGCCCACGTCCAGCCTAAGGGCCTCCTAACCAGTAAGGTCCTGAGCCCTAGAGATGGAAAGGCCTGGAAAAAAAACTGGAAAAATTGGGGAAATTTTTTTTGTTGTTTTTTTCCAAAACCATTTGGGAGGGAAAATGGGGGGGGAAACTATTTTCCCCCCAATTTTTTCAGTTTTTTCCCCCCAGGCTTTCCCATCTCTAATCCTGACCCACCAATACTGGCTGAGAATTTTAGCAGTTCCAGCTGAGGAAAATGGTTTATATAGAAAATGGAAAGACTCAGAAGTGGAAAGACAGCAGATAAGATGGATGAATGAGGTCAAAGCGGTGACTGAAAGGGCTATAAATTATTCCCAGCCACGATCAAGTTGAGTTTCAAACATGAATCACCTTGAACTCAATAAGACCTAATTGATTGCGCCTCTGTCTGTATTTCCACCCAACCTTTAGCTTCCCTTTCAAAAAATTTTATCTATCCATCGGGCGCTTCTTGACAGACACTTTTTTTCAATCAAGCACTTCTTCGTATCTCATTTCAAATTCGTTCATCTTTTTGTCTCTTCGTTTTTTTTTTCTTTTCTTCTTCTCATTTTTACCTAGCCTCTGTTATATTTTTCTTTCTCTCTCTCTCTCGTTTTTAGATCTCTTAGAGAAGTCCCGGGTGATATTTCAGCTCAAATCTGAGAGAAATTACCACATCTTCTATCAAATCCTGTCCAATAAGAAGCCGGAACTTCTGGGCAAGTTTATCTATCTATCTATCTATCTATCTATCTATCTATCTATCTATCTATCTATCTATCTATCTATCTATCCATATCCATCTCTCTCTCTCTCTCTCTCTCTCTCTCTCTCTCTCTCTCTCTCTCTCAATTTGTCTGTAATTTACAACTTTTCATTTAGTGACGGTTCAAAGTTACAACAACACTGAAAAAGGTGACTTATGATCATTTTTCACGGTTACGACCTTTACCGCATCCCCATAATCAGGTGATCTAAACTCAGATGTTTGGTAACTGGCTCGTATTTATGACTGTTGCTGTGCTCCAATGCCATGCAATCCCCTTTTGTGACCTCCTTTCAAGCAAAGTCAGTGGGGAAGCCAGTGGGAAGTCAAATATGGTCCTTGCTTAGCCATGTGACTAACTTAACAGCCGCAGTGATTCACTTAGCAACTGCGGCAAGAAAGATCGTAAGATTTCCCTTAACAAATGTCTCATTTAATGACAGAAATCTGGGGCTCCATCGTGGCCGTAAATCCAGGACCACCTGTTTTATGAATAAACCAGTGGTAGGATTCAGCCGGTTCGTACCACTTTGGCAGAACCGGTAGCTAATTTTTTTGTTCCCCAGGCCCAGAACGGACGTCCGGAAGTGGCATCCACACAGAGAATAGGTTGTTCACATATTTGAATCCCACCACTGGAATAAGCTCATTTCATAATTTTACCTTTTCCTCCCATCCTCTCCTACCAGATCTCCTCCTGGTCACGAATAACCCTTACGACTATCATTACGTCTCCCAAGGAGAAGTAACTGTGGCCTCCATCGATGACTCCGAAGAGCTAATGGCCACCGACGTAAGTTGACTTTGGGTTGAGGTTCACCAACCTTTCAGGAATGGGTAGCAAGCTGGACAACCTACGTCCTCCTCTTCACTTTTCATGGACATTGATTCTTCCTGCTCCCTCACCTCTTTCCCACTCAGAGTGCCTTTGACGTCCTGGGCTTCACACCTGAGGAAAAAGTGGGTGTCTACAAGTTGACGGGCGCCATCATGCACTATGGGAACATGAAGTACAAGCAGAAGCAACGGGAAGAACAGGCTGAGCCTGATGGGACAGAGGGTGAGTGTTGGAATTGATATGTTGGAATGCATTTCCATGCAACAACCATAGTGATATTCAGCTAGTAGATGGCAGTGTTCACAAGTTTGGATCTATATACTCTATAGTGGAATTGTCCTCCAATGGGATTTTCCCATGTATTTTACCAGGAAACATAGATAGGGCAGCCTAGAAAAGTAAGTGCCCTCCTAACCATACCCAAGCACTCCAAATTTGTTGGCGATGTCCATTTTGCTCTTCGAGTTCATGGTGACCTAACCCTAAGTGGAATTCTCCTCCAATGGGATTTTCCCATGTATTTTACCAGGAAACATAGAGAGGGCAGCCTAGAAAAGTCAGTGCCCTCCTAACCATACCCAAGCACTCCGACTGTGTTGGCGATGTCCATTTTGCTCTCCGGCTTCATGGTGACATAACCCTAGCCCTATGCTCTTTTTTTCTAAGAAGAGTTTCCTGTTACAGTTAAACAGTGAAAGCAGTAAAGCACATGGTGACAGTGCTCTTTGTTTGCTATGTGTTGCTACCTAGAAAAACAGAATTTCTAACAGTGAGAAAGCAATGGACCTTAGGATAAAGGAAAAAGGGCTGGAGCAGTTGTAGATGGTACGAAAAGGTCTTCCTCAAAAGCCTTCTCCAGTTGTGTTGCTCCACTGGATGCAGGGACACATTTTGGGAGGAAGAAAGATAGAGGAGGTCTTCTCGGAGTGTCATAAGAAGCAGAAGACTTGTAATGGAAGGAAGAGGACATCAGAAAAGGATATATTTCACCTTTCTTGTTTTATGTTCCCATGAAATTTGCCGGAACCGTTTCTTTTATTCTCCAGAGGCAGATAAATCTGCCTACTTGATGGGTCTCAACTCAGCCGACTTGGTCAAAGGGCTGTGCCACCCCCGGGTGAAGGTTGGCAACGAATATGTCACCAAAGGGCAAAATGTCCAACAGGTAAGGATGCTTCCTCTTCCTAGGCTGGGTCGGAGTTGTCCAACAGGGAAGTCTTTGGGTTTGGCTGAACTTTCCCTGGAGCTACACAACTGAGAAAACAGCATCTGTTGAACTACTGCCTTCCAATTCTTAAAGGGCCCGTTTCCTCAGTGCAAAGGAGGGCGAATTCAGTGCAGGCAGTCCTCGATATACGACCACAATTGAGCCCAACGTTTCTGCGGTTAAGCGAGACATTCGTCAAGCGGGTTTACGACCTTTCTTTCCACTGTTGTGCTAAGTGAATCAATGCAGTTGTTAAGTTAGTAATGCAATTGTTAAGTCCGTCTGGCTTCCCCCCATTGGCTTTGCTTGTCTGAAGGTCGCAAAAGGGGATCACATGACTCTGGGACAGGGAGGAACCGTCATAAACATGAGTCAGTGGCCAAGCGTCCGAATTTTGAAACACGTGACCACGGGGGATGCTGCAAAAGTCGTAACTATGAAAAACGTTCATAAGTCACATTTTTCAGTGCTGTTGTAACTTTGAACGGTCACTAAACAAGCTTATTCGTAAGTCGAGGAGAACACTGCTATCATGTCACCCCCTAGTCCTTCTTTTCATTAAACTAGGCCAAGGGTTAAACTAGGCCTTGGCTCTTTTATGACTCGTGGACTGTAAATCCCAGAACTCCTGAGCCAGCATGGGGGAACTATGGCCCCTTCATGACTTGTGGACTTCAACTCCCAGAATTCCTGAGCCAACATGGGGGAACTATGGCCCCTTCATGATTTGTGGACTTCAACTCCCAGAATTCCTGAGCCAACATGGGGGAACTATGGCCCCTTCATGACTTGTGGACTTCAACTTCCAGAATTCCTGAGCCAGCATGAGGGAAACTTTGGCCCCTTCATGACTTGTGGACTTAAACTCCCAGAATTCCTGAGCTAACATGGGGGAACTATGGCCCCTTCATGATTTGTGGACTTCAACTCCCAGAATTCCTGAGCCAACATGGGGGAACTATGGCCCCTTCATGACTTGTGGACTTCAACTTCCAGAATTCCTGAGCCAGCATGGGGGAACTATGGCCCCTTCATGACTTGTGGACTTCAACTTCCAGAATTCCTGAGCCAGCATGGGGGAACTATGGCCCCTTCATGACTTGTGGACTTCAACTTCCAGAATTCCTGAGCCAACATGGGGGAACTATGGCCCCTTCATGACTTGTGGACTTCAACTCCCAGAATTCCTGAGCCAACATGGGGGAACTTTGGCCCCTTCATGATTTGTGGACTTCAACTTCCAGAATTCCTGAGCCAGCATGGGGGAACTATGGCCCCTTCATGACTTGTGGACTTCAACTTCCAGAATTCCTGAGCCAGCATGGGGGAACTATGGCCCCTTCATGACTTGTGGACTTCAACTTCCAGAATTCCTGAGCCAACATGGGGGAACTATGGCCCCTTCATGATTTGTGGACTTCAACTCCCAGAATTCCTGAGCCAACATGGGGGAACTATGGCCCCTTCATGACTTGTGGACTTCAACTCCCAGAATTCCTGAGCCAACATGGGGGAACTATGGCCCCTTCATGATTTGTGGACTTCAACTTCCAGAATTCCTGAGCCAACATGGGGGAACTATGGCCCCTTCATGACTTGTGGACTTCAACTCCCAGAATTCCTGAGCCAACATGGGGGAACTATGGCCCCTTCATGACTTGTGGACTTCAACTCCCAGAATTCCTGAGCCAACATGGGGGAACTATGGCCCCTTCATGACTTGTGGACTTCAACTTCCAGAATTCCTGAGCCAGCATGGGGGAACTATGGCCCCTTCATGACTTGTGGACTTCAACTTCCAGAATTCCTGAGCCAGCATGGGGGAACTATGGCCCCTTCATGACTTGTGGACTTCAACTTCCAGAATTCCTGAGCCAGCATGGGGGAACTATGGCCCCTTCATGACTTGTGGACTTCAACTTCCAGAATTCCTGAGCCAACATGGGGGAACTATGGCCCCTTCATGACTTGTGGACTTCAACTTCCAGAATTCCTGAGCCAGCATGGGGGAACTATGGCCCCTTCATGACTTGTGGACTTCAACTTCCAGAATTCCTGAGCCAGCATGGGGGAACTATGGCCCCTTCATGACTTGTGGACTTCAACTCCCAGAATTCCTGAGCCAGCCACGCTGAGGGGAAAGGGAGAGATTTCCAAGCTGAGCTATGCTGGCTCAGGAATTCTGGGAGTTGAAGTCCGCGAGTCATAAAAGAGCCAAGGTGGCCTACCCCCTGCACTAGACATACCCAATTCGAGCAGGCCTGAAACTATGGATTTGGGGGGAGCCGGGCTCAGCAAACACCTGTCCCACCCACGGCCTTCAACTATGTCCCTGACAGCTGGATCCCAAAACACAAAGGAAGCCACAAATACACAACAGCTTGCAAATCCTGGCTGACAGCTTGATCTCCTTCTAAGGCATGGCATCATCGGCTAGAAACTGAGAAACGGGTCTCTTGGCGAGATATTTCTTCTTTTGAACACTGGAAACTGGAGAAAAATGGCTATAAATAACATCCGAGCTATTATAGATAGTCCTCAACTTACAACAGTTCTTTTAGTGATCGTTCAAAGTTACAACGGCACTAAAAAAAGTGACTTACAACTGTTTTTCACACTTACGACTGTTGCATCACACACACACACACACACGATGGTCACGTGATCGAAATTCAGACACTTGGCAACTGGCTCCTATTTACGACGGTCGCAGCGTCCCACGGGTGTCACGTGATCCTCTTTTGCGACCTTCTGACACGCAAAGTGAGGCCACTTAACAACCGCGTTACTAACTTAACAACTGCGGAGGTTCACTTAACAGCTGTGGCGAGAAAAATCGTAAAAATGAGACAAAGCTCTCTTAA
This sequence comes from Vipera berus, assembly GCF_964194415.1. Taxonomy (NCBI): domain Eukaryota; kingdom Metazoa; phylum Chordata; class Lepidosauria; order Squamata; family Viperidae; genus Vipera; species Vipera berus. The sequence continues at coordinate 72,524,953 of NC_138210.1, read as the reverse complement.
CAACTGTCTCATTTAGCAACAGAAAATTTGGGCTCAATTGTGGTCATACGTTGAGGACTACCTGTATTTTGAAGCACTCTTTGATTAAGCAAAAATACCAGTGGCTACAGCAGCATCTTTGGTGCAGGGTTTTAAAAGAAGGGTTAGCCTCGAATTCGTGATTCCTTGGATCGCAGGTGATCCCAGCTGAGATTTATGTCTTTTTATTTATTTATAAAAAAAGGGACGCGGTGGCTCAGTGGGTTAGGACGCTGAGTTTGTCAATCAGAAGGTCGGCAGTTTGGCTGGTCGAATCCCGAGTGCCGCGTAGCAGAGTGAGCGCCTGTTACTCGTCCCAGCTTCTGCCAACCTAGCAGTTCGAAAGCACGTAACAATGCGAGTAGAAAAATAGGGACCACTCCGGTGGGAAGGTAACAGCGTTCCGTGCGCCTTTGGCGTCTAGTCATGCCAGCCACATGACCACGGAGACGTCCTCGGACAAGTGCTGGCTCTTCGGCTTTGAAACGGAGATGAGCACCGGCCCCTAGAGTCGGAAACGACTAGCACGCATGCGCGGGGGAACCTTTACCTTTACCTTTATTTATTTATATCCCGTCTAAAAATCTTGATAGATTTGATTGCTCTTCTGTTGGGTTTAGATCAGGGGTCTTCAAACATGGCCCTTTTATGACTTGTGGACTTCAACTCCCAGAATTCCTCAGCCAGCGTGCCTGGCTGGGGAATTCTGGGAATTGAAGTCCCCAAGTCATAAAAGGGCCAAGTTTGAAAACCCCTGCTTGTGGACTTCAACTCCCAGAATTCCTCAGCCAGGCACGCTGGCTGAGGAATTCTGGGAATTGAAGTCCACAAGTCATAAAAGGGCCAAGTTTGAAGACCCCTGGTTTAGATCAAGGTATCAATCAACTGAGGTATGCTTGCAGGATTAAGGGAAGTTTGCTATTCTCAAATCCTGATTATTGGCTTTAAGGAGGCGACTGTCCGGCTGTTGTGGAGCTAAACCAACATTGGTTTGATCCAGTCTGGCTTTTGTGTGCTTTCAGAAGATAAAGAAGGAAGAGAAATGCCAAAAGAATTTTTAAACCGAGGCCACTTGAGGACTTGAAAGGGCTTAAGGGAGATGGAGGTTGCCTTTATCGGGTCCCACGATGCTCCTGGTAGACCAGAGTCCCGTGGCATTGTGGGAAATTAAAAGTTGGGAGGGGTCCTTGGTGCTCATTGAGCCTGGTTGTTGTTTGCAGATGTTTCATTATCCACTGGAACCTAATTAGCACAGATGATGTTACCTGGTTGGGTCATGAAACATCTGCAAGAAAACAAGCAATCTCAGAGAGCACCAAGGACCCCACAATCGTAATCCTCCTCCTCCTCCTCCTCCTCCTCCTCCTCCTCCTCCTCCTCCTCCTCCTCCTCCCACACTCCCTTCTAGCACTGATGATGTTCCCTAGTTGGGTCATGAAACATCTGCAAGAAAGCAACCAAGCACAGAGAGCAGCACGGTGCCCTCATTTTAACCCTGAGGCATGAAAGTTCTCCTTTATCGGAGGGGTGTTGGTATGAAACAATGACTGCAGCCAGTTCCGTCACCACAATACAAAAAAGATGTTGAGACACTGGAAAAAGCGCAGAGAAGAGCAACAGGAATGATTAGGGGGCTGGAGGCTAAAAAATATAAAGCAGGGCTTTTCAACCAGTGGTACGGGTACCGTATTTTCCGGCGTATAAGATGACTTTTTAACCCATGAAAATCATCTCAAAAGTTGGGGGGTCGTCTTATACGCCCAGTCGTCTTATACGCCGGAAAATACGGTACCACCTGTGGTACGTTGGCACCTGTCAGGGGGTATGCAACCATCCTAGAAAAGTGGTAGCGGGGGAGGGGAAGGAGCTGAACCAGTGGCAGCACTGCACAAGCCTGAGCGAGAGACGGCTGGAGCTGCAGGGCTGTCAGGGCTCAGCGGAAGCACCAGGATCAGCGCCAGGCTCCGGCTGGATCTTGGCGCTGATCCCGGCGCTTCTGAGCCCAGAAGAAGCGCCGATCAGCTGGAATGTTGCAGCATCTCCAGGGTCTTGTGACTTACATTCAGATGCTTGGCAACTGATTCATATTTGTGACGGTCACAGTGTCCCAGGGTCATGTGAAGTGACCAAAACCTGCTGCAACCACCCAGCAGACGGTGGGGGGGGGAGGAATAAAAACCAAACACCCCCCCACCCCATCCCCGCTGCCAATCCTCAACAGAAATGCTCACAACCATGAAAACCTCGGACAGGAGGAAGAGCGCCGCCAGGCGGGCGGGCAGGTGTCTTGCTCGGCTGTGGCTTGGGGGGGGGGCTTTTTTCAGGGCCGTTGTAACTTCGAACAGTCACTAAGCGAACTGTTGTAAGTCGAGGACTACCTGTACTTCATCACTTTTTTCCTTTTTTTTTTTTTTTTGGTTGTCATCAAGTTTTTGACCCCTTGCTAGTCGACTGGTGGTCCTCGGATGTTGCCATATCCTAAAAGTGGTACAATGGGTGAAAAGGTTGAAAAGCCCTGATATAAAGAACGGTTGCTGCAATTGGGGATGTCTAATTCAGTGAAAAGAAGGACCAGGGGGGGACATGATAACAGTGTTCCAATATTTGAGGGGCTCCTACAAAGATGAGGGAGTCATACTAATTTCCAAAGCACCAAAAGGCAAGACGAGAAACAATGGATGGAGACTGACCAAGGAGAGAAGCAACATAGAAGTAAGGAATCATTTCCTGATGGTGAGAGCAATCAACAGCTTGTCTTCAGAAGTTGTCCATGCTCCATCGCTGGAGGCTTTCAAAAGGAGACTGGAGAACCATTTGTCTGAAATGGTATAGGACAGGGGTCTTCAAACTTGGCCCTTTGATGACTTGTGGACTTCAACTCCCAGAATTCCTCAGCCAGGCACGCCTGGCTGAGGAATTCTGGGAATTGAAGTCCACAAGTCGTCGAAGGGCCAGGTTTGAAGACCCCTGGTGTAGGATCTCCTGCCTGAGAAGGGGGTTGGACTAGAAGACCTCCAAGGTCCCTTCCAACGCTATCATTCTATGTTTCACAGTGCAAATCCCTGACCCCTCCTGTCCACCCAGGTGTATTATTCCATCGGGGCCCTGGCCAAGTCCGTGTACGAGAAGATGTTCAGCTGGATGGTGGTCAGGATCAATAACTCTTTGGAGACCAAGCAGCCTCGGCAGTATTTCATCGGCGTCTTGGACATTGCAGGGTTTGAGATCTTTGATGTAAGTCCGTCACAACAGGGTCTACAGGGAGCAGGGGGAGACCCGTGTAACCTACATTGGTGGGTTGACTTTGGGTGGTCCGTCCTTCCTTCCTTCCTTCCTTCCTTCCTTCCTTCCTTCCTTCCTTCCTCCCTCCCTCCCTCCCTTCCACTCACTCACTCACTCTCACCCACCCATGCATCCTTCCATCTTTCCTTCCTTCCTTCCTTGCTTCCTTCCTTCTTTCCTTCCTTCCTTCCTTCCTCCCTTCCTCCTTCCCTTCCACTCACTCACTCTCTCACCCACCCATGCATCCTTCCATCTTTCCTTCCTTCCTCCCTTCCTTTGTTCCTTCCTTCCTTCCTCCCTCTTCCTTCCACTCACTCACACATCCATCATCCATCTTTCCTTCCTTCCTCCCTCCCTCCTTCCCTCTTTTCCTTCCACTCATTCACTTACCCATCCTTCCTTCCTTCCTTCCTTCTTTCTTTCCTTCCTTCCTCCCTCCCTTCCACCCACCCATCTATCCATCTTTCCATTATTCATCCCTCCCTCCCTCCCTCCATCTACCCACCCTTCCTCCCTCCCTCCCTAATTTCCTGGAGCCTTGACCTAACTGTAGTGGTCCCTGCTGAAAAAAAGAAAAAAAAAGTCTGATCTTCTGGAGATGCTCACCTGCACGAAGGTCCATAACTTCCTTTCCCCTCCCCCAGTTCAACAGCTTTGAGCAGCTCTGCATCAACTTCACCAACGAGAAGCTCCAGCAGTTCTTCAACCACCACATGTTTGTGCTGGAACAAGAGGAGTACAAGAAGGAGGGCATTGAATGGGTCTTCATTGACTTCGGCATGGACCTCCAGGCCTGCATTGACCTCATTGAGAAGGTAAGTTGGGGAACCGGGGAAACCTCGTGTCGTTTCTTCCTCAAAGCGTATCTCAGAGGAACTTCCCTGAACAACAGGTGGGTTATTAGGAGCCGAACAACCCCTTGGTCATTGGAGAGCAGAAGAAAGAGGATTCAGATTCCAGGAAGATCTGATTCTTCTGGTTGAACAGAATCAGAGAGTTGGAAGGGACCTTGGAGGTCTTCTAGTCCAATCCCCAATCAGTCCAATCGGTTCTTAAGAGGAGGAAGAGGAGGAGGAGGAGGAGGAGGAGGAGGAGGAATAACAGAGCTGGAAGGGAATTGGAGGTCATCTAGTCCAACCCCCTGCTCAGGCAGGAGACCCTATACCAGTGGTAGGCAACCTCGGCTCTTTTATGACTCATGGACTTCAACTCCCAGAATTCCTGAGTCAGCTATGCTGACTCAGGAATTCTGGGAGTTGAAGTCCATGAGTCATAAAAGAGCCGAAGTTGCCTAGCCCTGACGTATACCATTTCAGACAAAATGGCTGTCCAATCTCTTCTTCAAAACCTCCAGTGTTGGAGCATTCACAGCTTCTGGTTAGACTGTGAATATAAGAAGTGGATGATAATGCCTGGGTAAGGCCACCCTTGGAATACGGCATCCAGTTTTGGTCACCACAATGTAAACAAGATGTTGAGACGCGAGAAAGAGGGCAGAGAAGAGGAACAGAGAAGGATGGAACTAATCAAGGATGAGATGCAACCTAGAACTAAGGAGAGATTTCCTGACAGTGAGAACAATTCATCAGTATAGGCAGGAAACCCTAGACCATTTCAGACAAAATGGCTGTCCAGTCTCTTCTTCAAAACTTCCAGTGTTGGAGCCTTCACAACTTCTGGAGGCAGGTTGTTCCACTGGTTAATTGTTCTAACTGTCAGGAAGTTTCTCCTTAGTTCTAGGTTGCTTCTCTCCTTGCTTAGTTTCCATCCGTCGCTTCTTGTCCTGCCTTCAGACGCTTTGGAGAATAGCTTGACTTCCTCTTCTTTGGGGCAGCCCCTGAGATACTAGAAGACAGCTATCATGTCCCCCTTTGTCCTTCTCTTCATTAAACTAGACACACCCAATTCCAGCAACCGTTCTTCGTATGTTTTAGCCTCCAGTCCCATGGTGGTGACCTAAACCTGACGCCGTATTCCAAGGGCGGCCTTACCAAGGCCTTGTAAAGCGGTATCAACACTTCACCTGATCTTGATTCCATCCCTCCGTTGATGCAGCCTAGCACCGTGTTGGCTTTTTGGGCAGCCATCCTTTCCGTCCTCACTGTTGTCCCTTTTCTCTCCATATTCTGGCTCAGCCTCTGGGCATCATGTCCATCCTGGAAGAAGAGTGCATGTTCCCCAAGGCCAGCGACATGACCTTCAAGGCCAAACTCTATGATAACCACCTGGGCAAGTCCTCCAACTTCGGAAAAGCCCGCAACACCAAGGGGAAGCCGGAGGCTCACTTTGCCCTGATGCACTACGCTGGCACCGTGGACTACAACATCAATGGGTGGCTGGAGAAGAACAAGGACCCGCTCAACGAGACGGTGGTGGCCCTCTACCAGAAGTCGGCCCTGAAGCTGCTGGCCACGCTCTTCTCCACCTACGCTGGCAACGAGGCGGGTGAGATGGGGAGGGAAGGGGGAAGAGAGAATTTTGTCACGATGGGCTTTAACCTTCTGCATCTCCAGGGTGGTCTTGATCTGAAGATGCCCCAGAAACCACCATCTCCTCTTGACCTCCTCTTGGAGAGCTGGCATTAACGCCACTCGGGGAAAATAAGAGTTGGGGTGACCGGCATTCAGGGTGAATAAGGGTGCTCTTTGCTCAATGGTTGAGGTGTCCACAGTTGAGGTCCAAAGGGCCTTATCTTCTGGGGTTGAGGGCCCTCAGCATCTTGGGAATGTCCTGGAGAAGGCAAAGAGGACAATTGGGAGAGATGAAACCCACAAAGCTATAAATCAGGAATGAGGAAGGAAGGAAGGAAGGAAGGAAGGGAGGGAGGGAGGGAGGGAGGGAGGGAGGGAGGGAGGGAGGGAGGGAGGAAAGGAAAGGAAAGGAAAGGAAAGGAAAGGAAAGGAAAGGAAAGGAAAGGAAAGGAAAGGAAAGGAAAGGAAAGGAAAGGAAAGGAAAGGAAAGGAAAGGAAAGGAAAGGAAAGAAAAAAGAAAAGAAAAGAAAAGAAAAGAAAAGAAAAGAAAAGAAAAGAAAAGAAAAGAAAAGAAAAGAAAAGAAAAGAAAAGAAAAGAAAAGAAAGGAAGAGAGAAAAAGGAAAGGAAGAGAGAAAAAGGAAAGGAAGAGAGAAAATGGAAAGGAAGAGAGAGAAAGGAAAGGGAAGAAAGGAAAAGAAGATAGAAAAAGGAAAGGAAAGGAAGATAAAAAAGGAAAGGAAGATAGAAAAAGGAAAGGAAAAGAAGATAGAAAAAGGAAAGGAAAGGAAGAGAGAAAAAGGAAAGGAAGAGGGGAAAGAAAGGAAAGGGAAAGAAAGGAAAGGAAAAGAGGAAAGGCACGGAAAGACCGTAAGCATTCCGGGGCTAGCTGTAAATCATTCCCAGGGCCGTCATAACTTTGGTCGCTAAGGAAACAGTCGTAAGTCGAGGACTCCCTGGACTTCTGCCACGGAGCAATCCTTCTGCAATGGCCCTTCTCTTCTTCCCCAGGCGGAGAGGGCGGGAAGGGCAAAGGGTCCAAGAAGAAGGGCTCCTCCTTCCAGACGGTCTCAGCGCTCCACCGGGTAGGAGACGGGACTCCCCCACCCCCTCCCGGGACCAGGAGGATGGGTCCCAGGCTTCCCAGGGGGAGGAGCGGGGGGGGGGAGCTTGGAGAGCCCACCCAGAGCCCACCTCCTTTCTGACTAGAAGCCGCAGCTGGGCCTTTGGGGACCTGGTTTACAGCGGGGGGTTGGGGTTTGGGTTCCAAACATGGCGTGCTGGCTGGGGAATTCTGGGAGTCGGGGGTCCCTACAGCTCAGGGGTGAAATACTGGTTTAGCGCTTACTGGGGTTTGCCAGGAGAAACACAATGTACATCTCTCTCTCTCTCTCCCCCTCCCTCCCTGTCCCTCTCCTCCTCTCTCTCTCTCTTTCCTTCCTTCCTTCCTTCCTTCTTTCCCTCCCTCCATCTCGCCTCTTTCTCTCTCCTTCCTTCCTTCCTCCCTCCATCCATCCCCCCACCCATTTCTCCTCTACCTTGCTTCCCTCTCCCTCTGTTGCTTCTCTTTCTCCTCCTCTCTCTCCTCCTCACTCCTTCCCTCCTTCCTCCCTCCCTCCCTCTGTCTCTACTCTACTCCTCCTTCCTTCCTTCCTTCCTTCCTTCCTTCCCCTCTTCTCTTCCCCTCTTCTCTCCCTCGGTTCCTTCTCTCTCCTCTTTTCTCTCCTTCCTTCCCTCCTTCCTCCCTCCCTCCCTCGCTCCATCTCTCTTTCCTTACTCCCTCCCTCCCTCCCTCTGTCTCTCCTCTACTCCTTCCTTCCTTCCTTCCTTTCCTTCCTTCCTTCCTATCTTCCTTCCCTCCCTCCCATCTCCTTCCTTCCTTCCTTCCTTCCTTCCTTCCTTCCTTCCTTCCTTCCTTCCTCTCTTCTCTCCCTCGGTTCCTTCTCTCTCCTCTTCTCTCTCCTTCCCTCCTCCCTCCCTCCCTCCCTCTATCTCTCTTCCCCTTCCCTCCCTTCCCCGCCCTGCTCCCCTCCCTTCCTCCTCCTCCTCCTCCTCCTCTTTTTCTTCCGGCAGGAGAACCTCAACAAGTTGATGGCCAACCTCAAAACCACCCACCCTCATTTTGTGCGGTGCATCATCCCCAACGAACGAAAGGCCCCCGGTAATCCAGTGGGATCAAAAGGGATCCGCTGACGGGGTGGGAGAGCCAGGCTTTCAGATTGGGGAAAGCTGGCTGAGGAATTCTGGGAGTTGAAGTCCACAAGTCTTAAAGTTGACGAGGTTGAGGACCCCTGTTCTAATTTCATTTCTTGAGCATTGCCTATTGCACAAACCCCTCCTGTGTGTGTGTGTGTGTATGTGTGTGTGTATGTGTGTGTGTGTTTGTGTGTGTGTTTTGTTTTTGTTATGCCCTTCGGGTTTAGTGTGGTTGTGTGAATCCAGTCAGTGGGCCCAGGATGCCTCTTTCCAAGGGGATAATCTTTTAATTTCCCCTCCTCTCTTCGCGTCTTTTTCTTTCTCAGGTGTCATGGACAACCCTTTGGTCATGCACCAGTTACGCTGCAATGGCGTCCTGGAGGGGATCCGGATCTGTCGGAAAGGATTCCCCAACCGGATCCTCTACGGGGACTTTAGGCAAAGGTGAATCCACGCCCGGGGTGGGGTTTCCACAGGGTCTTTTGGGGAGAGTCAGCTCAGCCTGCCTAATGGAAGGAGAGAATCGAGATCACGGGATGGGTTAACGCCACTTGATAAGACCTTATCAAAGAGCCAAGAAGAGACAGGAAACTTTCAGATACGGAACTTGTTTTATCAATGGCTGGAAAAACGAGGCAGAGAGTAACAACTTTTATGATGAAGCAAAAATAAAAATAAAAATCAACCCGGACGACAGGGTCTTCACTAAGCACTAACGAATTGCAATAATAGAAAATTAATAAAATACTTTTTTTTTTTAAAAAAAAGACCTTGATAAGACCACAGGTAGAGCAACTCCTGCCAGGAGACCCTAACCCTATCCCATTTCAGACAAGTGGTTGTCCAATCATTTCTTTAAAACCTCCAATGTTGGAGCACCCACAACTCCTGGTGGCAAGCCGTTCCACTGGTTAATTGTCTTCATTGTTAGGAAGTTTCTCCTCAGTTCTAGGTTGCTTCTCTCCTCGATTAGTTTCCATCCCTTGCTTCTTGTCCTGCCTTCGGGTGCTTTGGAGAATTGGTGGAAACACACACACACACACACACACACACACACACACACACCGCTCCCTTCTTTGGGGTTAAACTTAAGCAAGAAAATTCAGCCAAATTTCTCCTCTCGCACCAGATACCGCATCCTAAACCCGGCAGCCATCCCGGAGGGTCAATTTATCGACAGCCGGAAGGGGGCAGAAAAGCTTCTGAGCTCTTTGGACATTGACCACAACCAGTACAAATTTGGACACACCAAGGTGAGGCGAGGAAATTTGGAATGGGGGGGGCGGTTTCTATGCTCCCACTCCTCTGCTTTTCCCTTAAGGACCCCAGGAAAGAAACTTCATCTTTTTGAGGATAAAACCAGCAGGGCTGTGTTGACCTTGAAAAGGAGGAGATTTTAGGATCCGCATTTTGCACGCTCCTATTAAGGGCCCTTAAAAGAGACTTGGCAAATTCCTTATTAATCCGGAATGAAGTGCACGTTTATGCTGCTAAGTGAGCCTTACGGCTCATTTTGTGACTTTTCTTGCCACCGTTGTTAAGCGAATCGTTGCAGTTGTTAAGTTAGGAACACGGTTGTTAAGTGAATCTGGATTCCTCATTGACTTTTCCTGCAGAAGGGGAATCGCGTAACCCCCGGGGCAGTGCAACCGTCATAAATACCTGCCAGTTTCCAAGCGTCCGAATTTGGATCACGTGACCGCAGGGGATTCTGCAACGGTCGTTAAGTGTGTGAAAAACGGTCATAGCTCACTTTTTTTCCAGTGCCGTTGTAGCTGCGAATGGTCACTAAACGAATTGTTGTAAATCAGGGATTGCTTAAAAAACAAGATCCACTTGTCAAACGGATTTAATATAAGGCAAACACTAGCAACAGAAAACAATCCAACCAGGGTCTTAAAATTCAAAAAAGCCAATTTTAACGAACTCAGAGACAACCTTGGAAAGATCCCAGGGATGAAAATCCTAAAGGGGAAAACAATCCAGGAAGCGTGGGAAATCCTGAAAAATGCGATCATAAAAGCCCAGGCCAGCACAATACCACTGAGAAAGAAAAACAAGAAATCCAAGAAGAAACCAGCATGGCTGCACAAAGATCTCTCTGACAAACTAAAAGACAAAAAGGACAAATGCGAAATATGGAAAGAGGAGGGCACATAACCAAGGCCGATAATCATGCACAGACTTTTATATTTATGTCTATATAAAAACCATACCAAATACTCTTACATTTATATCCGAGTCTTTGTAACCTTTGGAGGAGGAGCGTCCAACCTTGGCAACTTTAAGCTTTGTGGACTTCAACTCCCAGAATTCCCCAGCCTGCAGGAGAATTCTGGGAGTTGAAGTCCATGCATCTTTAAATAGCCCACCGGGAGAAACTCTGTTTTTAAAGTCACCTCTGTGCAAATGACAACTAAAAGGGAAATCCATTTGACAAGTGGATCTTACAAACATGTTTCTGTGAAGGTCGTCCTCCACTTTACAACAGTTCATTTAGTGACCATTCCAAGTTACAGCGGCACTGAAAAAAGTTACTTATGACCATTTTTCATACTTATGGCCATTGCAAGCATCCCCACGGTCACGTGATTGACATTCAGATGCTTGACAACCAGTGGAGGGATTCAGCTGGTTCGCACCGGTTCATCAGAACCGGTAGCTAAATTTTGTTGAGTTCGGAGAACCGTCTGAACCCACGCTGCTTCCAGAAGTCCGTTCTAGGCCTCGGAGCCTAGAGGAGGCCTCCCAGGCCTAGAACAGCCCACCAGAATTGCGTGGATATCACTTCCAGAAGTCCGTTCTAGGCCTTGGAGGCCTGGAGGAGGCCTCCCACACCTAGAATGGCCCACTGGAAGTGCATGGATGTCACTTCCGGAAGTGCATTCTAGGCCTCGGAGGCCTGGAGGAGAGCTCCCACGCCTAGAACGGCCCGCAGGAAGTGCATGGATGTCACTTCCGGAAGTTCATTCTAGGCCTCGGAGGCCCAGGCCTGCATCCATGCAGAGAACTGGATGTTCAGGTATTTGAATCCCATCACTGTTGACAACTGGTTCATATTTATGATGGTCGCAGCGTCCCGGATGTGTGTGTGTGTGTGTGTGTCACATGATCCCCTTTTGTGACTTTGTCACAAGCAAAGTCAGTGGAGAAGCCAGATTCACTTAACAGCTGTGTGACTATCTTAACAACTGCGAAGCTGAGGAAGCTTCTTGGATGAGAAGCGAAACGTCTTCGAAAAAAAACAAGAAAGTCCAGTTGCCTCTTGTGAAAAAAAAAAACACCTTTGGGGCAGCCACAGTGATTCAATTAACGAATGTGCCAAGGAAAGACGTAAAACGGGACAAAACTCCCTTCACAAATGTTTCACTTAGCAACGTCAGTTGTGAGCTCAACTGTGGCCGTACGTTGAGGGCTGCTTTTATTCTTTCCTCTTTTTTTCCCCCCCTCTTGGTGAATAAAATGAACGAAACCCCAACGGGTCTTCCCATCCCACAGGTATTTTTCAAGGCTGGGCTGTTGGGCCACCTGGAAGAGTTGCGAGACGAACGGCTGTCGCGGATCATCACTCGAATCCAAGCCCGGGCGAGGGGCCAACTCATGCGCATTGAATTCCAGAAGATCATGGAGCGCAGGTAAGTCCCGGAGAAGACCGAGGTTATGGATGTTGACGTCAACTTTATAAAGTCTTTAGTAAGGCCACACCTGGAATCCCGCATTCAGTTTTGGTCACCACACTGCAAAAAAAAGATGTTGAGACTTTGGGAAAAGTGCAGAGAGGACCAACGAAGATCATTTAAAGGCCTGGAGACTAAAACATAGGAGGAACGGTTGCAGGGGTTTGGCCAGTCTAGAGAAAAGGAGGATTTGGGGGGACATGATAGCAGAGTTCCAGTATTTGGGGGGACTGCCACAAAGAAGAGTGGGGGGGCGTCAACTTATTTTTCAAAGCACCAAAAGGCAAGATGGAAACTAATCAAGGAGAGAAGCAACCTGGAAACTGAGGAGAAACTTCCTAACAGTGAAGACAATTCACCACTGGAACAGCTTGCCACCAGAAGCGGTGAGTGCTCCATCACTGGAGGTTTTTAAGAAGAGATTGGACAACCACTTGTCTGAAATGGAATGGCGTCTCCTGCCGGAGCAGGGGGTTAGACTTGATGACCTCCAAGGTCCCTTCCTGCTCTGTTCTGACTGATTAGACTTCTCCCAACTCTGGGCAGCTTAGACATGTAATGTAAAGAAGAACTCAGGTAGTCCTCGTTTAGCAACAGGGACTGGCAATTTGGCCGTTAAGCGAAGCAACCCCTAAGAGATGAGATACGACTGCTTTTTGACCTTCCTTCAGCTTTCTTTTGCTTTACAGACCCGTGAAGGTCGTAAATGTGAGGATCGGTCTGAAAATTGCTTTTTTGTCACGGTCGTGACGGTGAACGGTCACTAAACGAATCAGCCGCTAAATGACAACTACGTGTAAAAGGGCCTTTTCTTTTCTTTTTTTATTTTTCGCACACTCTGCTTAGAATTGCAACGATAGTTGGGCTGCTGTGAATTCTGAGGGTTTGTTTGAGGAGCGAATTCCTATGGGACGGAGGGTGGAGGAAGGAAAAAAGGGTTTTCTGAAAAGCTACAGTGTGGTTCTCCGTGGTCCTTTCCACCAGGGACGCCTTGCTCATTATCCAGTACAACATCCGGGCTTTCATGGGGGTGAAAAACTGGCCTTGGATGAAGCTGTTCTTCAAGATCAAGCCTTTGCTGAAGAGCGCGGAAACAGAGAAAGAAATGCAGGTGACTGCCTCCATTTGTTCATTCATTCGTTCATTCATTCATTCATTCATTCATTTTTTTCCAATTGACTATAGGCAGCAAACAACGTTCCAATAATTAAAACCGTAAAAACATAAAAGAGTTACATTTCTATTTGCACTTGGACAGGCAGTCCTTGACTTACGACCTTAGTTGACTCTGGAAATGTCGGAATTCATTGTTGGAATGCATTTCTGTGCAACAGCTCGAGTAGTATTCGGCCAGCAGACGGCAGTGTTTAAAAGTTTGGCTCTATGGGATGTACGCCATGCTCTTTACTTCTAAGCAAAGTTCCGTGTTTCCTGTTATAGTTTAAAAACAGTTGAGCAGTAAAGCACATGGTGACAGTGCTCTTTGTCTGAGCTGTGTCGGACTTTATATGAACAGAATTTAAAACAGGAAACAGTTGTGACTCACGATGGTTGTTAAGCTGGTAACAATGTGACCCTTTTTATAAGTATTTTTTGCAGGGTTCGCAAAAGGTGATCCCATGACCCCAGAGTACGGCAACCGTCACAGGTACAGGACAGCTGCCAAGTGTCCAAATGTTTGCAGGATCCAATCTGGGCCGGTCCTCTGAGCTTTAGGACTCGTGCTGGATTCCATCTTCGGAGAACTGACTAGAGACAATTTCCCTGAGGATAGTGTCCAGCAAGAGTCTGAAAACCCGGAAGTTAAAAACCTCTGGTCCCAGTTGACTGACCCAGATTGGATCCCGCGACATTATCCCGGGACACCTGTATTCGCCTTCCTTCATGTCTGAATTTTGATCACGGGACCATGGGGATGCAGCAAGAGTGGAAAACCTTCCTAAGTCCCTAAACAAATGGGTGCAAGTCAAGGACTACCTGCCCGGTTTTTTTTCCTCACCACAACCTTACAAAGAGCCACAGGTTCGAAACTGTGAGAGGGAGGGCACAGCTATCCCCGTAGTTGCCTTCCAATTTGCCAGTTATTTACCAAAGCACCTGCGGGCAGGACAAGAAAGAACGGATGGAAACTCATCAAGGAGAGAAGCCACCTGGAACGAAGGAGAAACTTCCTGAGAGTGAGGACAATTAACCAGTGGAACGGCTTGCCACCAGAAGTTGTGGGTGCTCCCAACACTGGAGGTTTTTAAGATGAGATTGGACAGCCATTTGTCCAGAGTGGTATAAGGTCTCCTGCTTGTGCGGGGGGGTTGGACTAGAAGACCTCCAGGGTCCCTTCCAGCTCTAATTCTGATTGATTGATTGATTGATTGATTGAGGTGACTCTTTTGTATCCTTCACAGACGATGAAAGAAGAATTTGGGAGGCTGAAGGAAGCTCTGGAGAAATCAGAAACTCGGAGAAAAGAGCTGGAGGAGAAGATGGTTTCATTGCTCCAGGAGAAGAATGACCTCCAGTTGCAAGTTCAAGCTGTGAGTATATTTAAGCCGCTTTGCTCTCCTTTTTAACTCAGAGGTTGGCATCCTTGCTCCTCGTCCTGGAGTTCTTTATTTACACGGAGTCCTTGGCGCTCTCTGAGCTGGGTGGCTTTCTTGCGGACGTTCCACGGTCCAGTTAGGGAACGTCGTCGGTGCTAGAAGGGAGGGGGGTTTGAGTAAACTTCTAGCACTGATGACATTCCCTAGTTGGGTCGTGGAACGTCTGCAAGAGAATTACCAAGCTCAGAGAGCACCAAGGACCCCACAGTCCTCCTTCTCCTCCTCCTCCTCCTCCTCCTTCTTTTCTTTCTCCTTCTCCTCTTCCTCCCCTTCTCCTCCTCCTTCTCCTTCTCCTCCTTCTCCTCCTCGTTCTCCTCTCCTCCTCCTTGTCGTCCTTTTTGCTTTTTCCTCTCCCTTTTCTCCCCCTCCCCCTCTTTCTCTCCTCCTCTTTCTCCTCTCCTCCTTCTCCTCTGCTTTTTCCTCTCCTCCCACTCCTCCTCTTTCTCTCCTCCTCTTTCTCCTCTCCTCCTTCTCCTCCTCCTTGACGTCCTTCGGCTTTTCCCTCTCCCTTCTCTCCCCCTCCCCCTCTTTCTCTCCTCCTCTTTCTCCTCTCCTCCTCCTCCTCCTCCTGCTCCTCCTGCTTCTCTGTCTCACCCTCCCGCCTCCTCCGCTCTGCAAACCCCATCCTCTTCTAGCACCGATGACGTTCCCTACTTGGGTCACGAGACGTCTGCGAGGAAAAAAGCACCCGGCTCGGAGAGCGCCACGCTTCAACCCCGAATTACAGATCTTCTCTTCTCTTCGTTCTTCCTTCCTCCTCCTCCTCCTCCCCCTTCCCTTCTTCCTCTCCCCAGGAGCAAGACAACCTGAACGACGCCGAGGAGCGCTGTGACCAGCTGATCAAGAACAAGATCCAGCTGGAAGCCAAAGTGAAGGAGATGACCGAACGGATCGAAGACGAAGAGGAGATGAACGCGGAACTGACCGCCAAGAAGCGGAAGCTGGAAGACGAGTGCTCTGAGCTCAAGAAGGACATTGATGACCTGGAGTTGACTTTGGCCAAGGTGGAGAAGGAGAAGCACGCCACGGAGAACAAGGTACGTGTTCTGTACCAGCCTGCTACCGGCCCTGCAGAAAAGGCAGTGACAACCCCTTTTACAAGAAGGCAAGAGGCTGGAACTAAGCCTGCCAAATTTATGGACACAAAAGCAAACAGAACAAGACACGAACCATGAAACAGGAGCTATTCAAGCGGTTGCCTTCAGCAAACCAGCCCTCCCACGCATTCCCCTTTTATACAGTTCAGGGCGTGGCTTCTCTCTGCCTCCTTCCGAGGTGCCCCATTGCCTTCCTCTGTTTACTCCTGATTGACTGCCTCCTGCGTCGGGCGTCCTTGAACAGGGCCAGCTGTGGGTCATCTTCATCCACGCTGTCAGGCTCACACCGCTGGGTCTCCGTGGTGACCAGGTGGGAGGGGCCTGGCTGAGGGCTCTCATCAGCAAGCTCTCCAACACCCCCCTCCTCCTCTGAGTCGTCCGACCCAACTGCCGAACCCACAGGCTGACCCTGAATCACAACAGTACCCTGAAAGGACGGGCGGTCCTCGAATTGACGGCCGCAAGGGGCCCCAGAGTTTCCATCGCTCAGCAAGAGAGTTGTCGTGTTTGGCTGCATTTTACGGCCTTCCTTGCCAACCGCGGTTAAGGGAATCAGTCCGATTGTCAAGCTACTCACACGGTCGTTCAAAGAGTCCAGCTTCCCCCGTTGACTGCGCTGGTTGGAAGGTCGCAAAAAGGGGGATCGCGTGACACACACACACCCCGGGACGCCGGGACCGTCGTAAATACGTTTTTAACCTTCCTTTTTAGAATTTTTTTATCATTATATTTCAAAAAACAAAAAAAGCCCTTTGAAGGCCGAGCACAAAATGCACATGTTCACACACACACAGCCTTGCATTGCTCCCTCGCAGTTGCACAACCTCAGTGCACAAGAACCCGCCAATTGTTAAAGGACATCACAGTCACACTTCAGGGGCCTGCAATCTCTGAAGCTGCTATCACATCTGTGGGACTGGCCACGCTGTCTGGTTGCCCACTGATTCTAGTACACGCTCCTCTACTCTCCTCTCTTCTCTTTTCTCCTTCCTTCCTTGCTTTCCCTCCCTCCCTCCCTCTCTCCTTCCTTCCTTCTCCTAATTTCCATTGCCTTCCTTCTCATTCCCATCTCTCTCCTTCCCTCCCTCCCTCCCTCTCTCCCTCTCTCCCTTCCTTTCTCCCTCCCGCCCTCCCTCCTTCCTTCCTTCTCCTCATTCCCATCTCCCTCCCCCTCTCTCTCCCTCTCCCTTCCTTCCTTCCTCCCTCCCTCCTTCCTCCCTTCCTCCTCATTCCAATCTCCCTTCCTCTCTCTCTCCCTCTCTCCATTCCTTCCTTCCTCCCTCCCTATCTCCCTCCCTCCTTTCTCCCTCCCTTCTCCTCATTCCCATCTCCCTCCCTCTCTCCCTTCCTCTATCTCTCCCTCTCTCCCTCCCTCCTTCCTTACTTCTCCTCATTCCCATCTCCTTCCATCTCATTCCCATCTCCCTCCCTCTCTCCCTCCCTCCCTCCCTTCCTCTCTCCCTCCCTCCCTTTCTCCCTCCCTCCCTCCTTCTCCTCATTCCCATCTCCCTCCCTCTCCCTTCCTCTCCCTCTCCTTTCCTCCCTTCCTCCCTTCCTTTCTCCCTCCCTCTCTCCCTCCTTCCTTCTCCTCATTCCCATCCCCCTCCCTCTCTCTCTCCCTTCCTCCCTCCCTTCCTTTCTCCCTCCCTCCCTCCCTCCTTCCTTCTCCTCCTTCCCATCTCCCTCCCCCTCTCTCTCCCTCCCTCCCTCCCTCTCTCCCTCCCTCCCTCATTCCCATCTCCCACTTTCTCTTCCATCCTCCCTCCCTCCTTCCCTCCCTCCCTCCCTTCCTTCCTCTTTCCTTTGTTTTTCACCTCCAGGTGAAGAACCTGACCGAAGAAATGGCTGGCCTGGATGAGATCATCGCCAAACTGACCAAGGAGAAGAAGTCGCTGCAAGAGGCCCACCAGCAAGCCTTGGATGACTTCCAGGTAGAAGAAGACAAAGTCAACAGCCTGAGCAAAGCCAAGATGAAGCTGGAGCAACAGGTGGACGACGTAAGTGGACCCAGGCAGGAGGTGGGCACCTCCAGCCCTCCAGGCCCCTGGGCCCTTCTCCTGGACCCAGTTTTTGCTGACCCAACGCGGCGGCCTTGTTGAAAGGCCGTAACGCTGGTGGCCCTCAAACTGGGGTGGGAGGTCCACCCGTCACCGGCCGGCCTCTGCTCTCGGCACCATCGAGAGACGCTGATTTGGGACAGGCCTGGCCTAATTTGAGCGGCCAGCGAGTTGTAGAGAGGAATGAAACCTGCTGGATAGTTCAATATTTGGTCATGCTGGTTGCGGCTTCTAGGGGTATTAAACGTGGAGCATCTGGAGAGAATCCGGCGGTGGAGGTGGCAGAATTTGTGGCGTGGCCCACCATCCGTGCCTATCCCTAAAGGGACATTGAGTTTGTATTTAAAGTCCTCTTCTCTTCTTTCCTTCCTTCCTCTCTTTTCCTTCCTTCCTTCCTTCCTTCCTTCCTCTTTCCTTTCCTTTCTTTTCCTTTTCCTTCATTCCTTTGTTCCTTTCTTTCTTTCTCCCTTCCTTCCTTCTTTTCTTCCTCCTTCATCTTCCCCTTCTTGTTTCCTTCCTTCCTTCCTTCCTCTCTCCCTTCTTTCTTTCTTTCCTTCCTTCCTCTTTCCTTTCTTTCCTTTCTTTTCCTTTTCCTTCATTCCTTTGTTCCTTCCTTTCTTTCTACCTTCCTTCCTTCTTTTCTTCCTCCATCTTCCCCTTCTTGTTTCCTTCCTTTCTTCCTTCCTCTCTTTCCCTTCTTTCCTTCTTTCCTTCCTTCCTCTTTCTATTCTTTCCTTTCTTTTCCTTTTCCCTCATTCCTTTGTTCCTTCCTTTCTTTCTCCTTTCCTTCCTTTCTTCCTCTCTTTCCCTTCTTTCTTTCCTTCCCTTCCTCCTCTCTCCCTCTCCTCTCCTCTCTTCTTTTTTCCTTCCTTCCTTCCTCTCTTTTCTTTTCCTTTTCCTTCCTTCCTCCTTCTCCCTCCCTCCCTCCCTTCTTGTCTTCCTCCCTCCCTCCCTTTCCCTTCTTGGCTTCCTCCTTCCTTCTCTCTTCCCTTCCCTTCCTCCACAGCTGGAAGGGTCTCTGGAACAGGAGAGGAAGATCCGGATGGAGCTCGAACGCTCCAAGAGAAAATTGGAAGGAGACTTCAAGTTGGCACAAGAGAACGTTATGGACTTGGAGAACGACAAACAGCAGCTGGAAGAGAAAATTAAAAAGTAAGGGAATCCCCAACTCTGTGCCTTTGGGTTCTCCAGACCGGGGTGGGGGGATCAGAGGGGCACGCTAGAAAATTTCCAAGCACAAGAGCATTCATATTTGTGAGGTGGACTCACAATGAATCGTTAAAGGAGCTCCCAAGCAAAGGCAGAACGCAGAGATGCAATCATATTAGTTTTATTCAAGATAGATCAAAGAGAAAGAAATACTTGGCATGAAAGCATTCATGCCTGCATGTGAGAGAGAAATAAAATAAAACAAAACAAGCTAGGATTACATGACTAAAATAGAGGTTAGGAGTAGAGATAGAACTGGAGACTGGAAAATGGAGAACAAAGAGCAGCCCCTCGTGCAGAGGTATTTATGGGGGGTCTTGGCCCCTCCTTGACCATAAAACTCTCTCGCCAATGGGGCTGTGGGTCTGGGACCCTTGGCTCATCAGTGGAAGCAAAGAAGCCTCTTTGCCTCCATCTGATGACCCTTTTGGGGAACTGCCAATGGCTGGCACTAAACATCTAACAATATTTGCCTCCAAAATAAGGTGAAACTGGTCCTATCCCTCCAACAGGACTAGTGTGTTGGGTCACCCACAACATGTTTGGGAAGCTTCCTTTGTTAAACTGGAGAATGGCTAATTGTTCCTGTTATCCAGAAATCCTAGTTTGCAGGACTCTCTAGCCCGGTTTTGTGGGAAAGAAAAAAAAAATACAGAATACAGTTAGTCTCCGACGTACAACCAAATTAGAGCCTGGACGTTCAGTCATTGCTAAGCACATTGATTTGTGCTTTAATTGTAAGCCGCCCTGAGTCTTCGGAGAAGGGCGGGATATAAATGGGATTAAAAAATAAAAATAAAAAATAAAAAAAAATTAAGCGATGCGATCATTAAGCAGGTCATCCCATGACCGTGCCTGATTTTAACACCTTTTTGTTACGGGTTTTTTTTTTAAACCATTTTTATTATTTCAACAAAATATAAAATACAAAAATAAAATTTAAAAGGTAATAAAAAAAACGAGGGGGGAGGAAGAAGGAAAAAAAAAGAGAAAATATGGAATTAGGAGGGGAAAAGGAAAAAAAAAGGTGTCAACTTCCAACTCTCTTTAGCACAGTATAAAAAACTTGACAACCTCAACTTTTTTACTTTTACCCAACAGTATCCGCTAGCCGTTTCTATAGCAACGAACCTATCTCATCGGCAAAAAACAAAATCAAAGTTTCATTAAAAAAAAAATTCCATCGCAAGCACAAAATCCCGAAGCAATTTCCAAATAGAAACAAAAAAAATATATATTCTCTTGTTTTGGATGAAAGAGTCAATTTAACCATCTCTGCTTCTCTTTGCGGGTAGAGAATTGTACCATTTTGCTGCAGGCGTTAAGCGAATCACACAAAGTGAACCCAGCTTAAGGCCAGACCTGGAATCCTGCATCCAGTTTTGGGTCACCACGCTCCAAAAAAAAAAAAATGTGGAGACTTTGGAAAAAGTGCAGACAAGAGCAACTAATATGATTAAAAGGCCTGGAGACTAAAACATAGGAAGAACGGTTGCAGGATTTGGGTTTGGCTAGTCTGGAGAAAAGAAGGACTTAGGTGGGGGGACATGACTGCAGTATTCCAGTATTTGAGGGGCTGCCCCAAAGAAGAGGCAGTCAAGCTATTCTCCAAAGCCCCCGAAGGCAGGACAAGAAACAGCAGATGGAAACTCATCAAGGAGAGAAGCAACCTTAAAACTAAGGAGGAATTTCCTGACAGTCAGGACAATTAGCTGATGGAACAGCTTGCCACCAGAAATTGTGGGTGCTCCAACACTGGAGGTCTTTAAGAAGAGACTGGACAGCCATTTGTCTGGAATTGACTAGGGGAATTGACCCCTCTCTCGCTGGGTCGTTTAAGACAAAACAGAAAAAAAGGGGGATAGCAAAGGATTTTTTAAACGTGATAAATAAATAAAAAAGGGATACAGGAAGAATGGTTCGAAACTTCACCTGCATCTAAGACCATGAAGAGGAAAAACGGTTTTAAGAAGAGACTGGACAGCCATTTGCCTGAAATGGTATAAGGTTTCCTGCCTGAGCAGGGGGCTGGACTAGATGACCTCCAAGGTCCCTTCCAGCTCTGTTATTCTGCTATTCCTCTTCCCCTTCCTCCTACTCCTTTTTAGGAGGACACTGGACAGCCATTTGTCAGAAAAGGTATGGGGGGGGTCTCCTGCTTGAGCAGGGGGTTGGACTAGAGGACCTCCAAGGTCCCTTCCAGCTTCTATTCTGATTCCGATTCAGCTTTCCCCATTGTCCGAAGCCGACTGGGGATGTTGTAAATGGTGACACCCCCACCCCCCCGAAAGGGTCGTAAATGCATGCCGAGAGCCCAAATTGTGACCTCGGGGACATTGCGATGATGGTAAGCGAGGATCAGCCGTAAGTCCCTTTTCCAAGTGCTGTCATAGCTCGCAACGGTCGCTAGACGAAGGCCGTAAGTCAAGGACTTACAGTGGAGACTGTTCGGTGGGTGGAGATGTTGGGCCCTCCCCGATGCTTGGGCTACAGAGCAGGGTTTAAGAAGTTGCAAAGTGGCCCAATGTGGTTGTAAAGTCGCGTGCTTCACATAGAGACGGACACAGAGCTGGGGTAGAGATGAGTTTATTCTGAACAGAACGAACTGGGGAAACAGGGAAGCCTGGCGTCTATTTGTACCTGCCCAGGTGGATGGCATCCAATCAGTTCAAACCTGGGCTTCCTGCCAGTGCAGGTGACAATGGGTGTAGATCCTGGCTTCCCACCAGGCTGACCATGCCTGGGGCTGTCAACAGCTTAAGTCATTAGGCTTATCCTGAGTGAGCAGTTATCGCCTGGAGCTGTCCAACCCCTCTTCTGATCTGCACCATCAGCCTCCTGCTGTGCTGTCCTTTGTGTATGCTGGGAGGCATACACTGCAGTGGTCCTTGATTTATGACCACAATTGGCCCCCAAATGTCTGCTGTTACGTGGGAGATTCGTTAAGTGAATTTTTGCCCCATTTTATGACCTTTCCTACCGCATTGCTTTAAGCCAATCGCTGCAGTTGTTAAAGTTTGTAACACGGTCGTTAAGTGGAGCTGGCTTCCCCACTGACTTGGCTGATCAGAAGGCCGCCAAAGGGGATCACATGACCACCCACCCCAGGACACTGCAATCGTCGTAAGCATGAGTCAGCTGCTAAGGGTGAAAAAGTGGTCCCAAGTCACTTTTTCTTCAGTGCTGTTGTAACTCTGAACGGTCACCAAATGAGCTGTTGTATGTCGAGGACTGCCTGCATTTTATGGAGAAAAATTGACTTCCCAGAATTCTCTCTGCAGGAAAGAGTTTGATATCAACCAGCAGAACAGCAAGATTGAAGACGAACAAGCCTTGGCCTCACAGCTGCAGAAGAAACTCAAGGAGCTGCAGGTACCCAACATTCCTTGATGCTCAGCCGGGGAAAGGGAACAGAGCAGAGCAGAGCAGACAGAACAGAACAGGACATAGAGTAGAGTAGGAACAGAAGAGAAGAGAACAGAACAGAACAGAATAGAGTAGAATAGAATAGAGTAGAGTAGAGTGTAGAGTAGAGTAGAGTAGAGTAGAGTAGAGTAGAGTAGAGTAGAGTAGAATAACAGAGAAGAGAAAAGAGAAGGGAGGCGAGAGGAGAGAGAAGAGAAGAGAAGAGAAGAGAAGAGAAGAGAAGAGAAGAGAAGAGAAGAGAAGAGAAGAGAAGAGAAGAGAAGAGAAGAGAGAATAGGATAGGATAGACTAGAATTAAGACTAGACTAGACTAGACTAGATGAAAACGAATAGAACAGAACAGAACAGAATAGAATAGAGTAGAGTAGAGTAGAGTATAGAGTAGAGTAGAGTAGAGTATAGAGTAGCGTATAGTAAAGTAGAATAACAGAGAAGAGAAAAGAGGAGGTGAGGAGAGGAGAGGAGAAGAGAGAGGAGAAGAGAAGAGAAGAGAAGAGAAGAGAAGAGAAGAGAAGAGAAGAGAAGAGAAGAGAAGAGAAGAGAAGAGAAGAGAAGAGAAGAGAAGAGAAAATAGGATAGGATAGACTAGAATTAAGACTAGACTAGACTAGACTAGATGAAAACGAATAGAACAGAACAGAACAGAGTAGAGTAGAGTAGAGTAGAGTAGAGTAGAGTAGAGTATAGAGTAGAGTAGAGTAGAGTAAAGTAGAATAACAGAGAAGAGAAAAGAGGTGAGGAGAGGAGGAGAGAGAGAGAGAGAAGAGAAGAGAAGAGAAGAGAAGAGAAGAGAAGAGAAGAGAAGAGAAGAGAAGAGAAGAGAAGAGAAGAGAAGAGAAGAGAAGAGAGAATAGGATAGGATAGACTAGAATTAAGACTAGACTAAACTAGACTAGACTAGACTAGACTAGACTAGATTAAAAATGAATAGAATAGAACAGAATAGAATAGAATAGAATATAGAATATAGAGTAGAGTAGAGTAGAGTAGAGTAGAGTAGAGTAGAGTAGAGTAGAATAACAGAGAAGAGAAAAGAGAAGGGAGGGAGAGGAGAAGAGAAGAGAAGAGAAGAGAAGAGAAGAGAAGAGAAGAGGAGAGGAGAGGAGAGGAGAGGAGAGGAGAGGAGAGGAGAGGAGAGGAGAGGAGAGGAGAGAATAGGATAAGATAGAGTAGAATTTAGACTAGACTAGACTAGACTAGACTAGACTAGACTAGACTAGACTAGAATAGAATAGAATAGAATAGAATAGAATAGAATAGAATAGAATAGAATAGAATAGAATAGAATAGAATAGAATAGAATAGAATAGCAGAGTTGGAAAGGACCTTGTAGGTCATCTAGTCCAACCCCACGCCCAAGCAGGAGACCCTAGCCTACACCATTTCCCCAGAAATTCCCCAGAAGCTAGACCAGCCATCTATTTTGCCCCAGGAAGTGAAGCTTATCAAGGATGGGGGTGGGGGGTGGGGGTGGATGGTTCCACATGCAGCCTAGATCCTGCAGATGTTCTGATGAAGCTTTGCTTGCTCATCCGCCACTCACCTTCAGCGGCACGGACCGGTTCCTAACAGGCTGCGGACCAGGATTGGTCCACAGCCTGGGGGTTGGGGACCCCTGGTCTGGAAGATTGAAGGGTTTAGTGCTTTGTCTTTTCCCCCCGCCATTCAGGCACGGATCGAGGAGCTGGAAGAAGAGATGGAGGCGGAGCGCGCAGCCCGGGCCAAGGTGGAAAAGCAGCGCTCGGATCTTTCGCGGGAACTGGAGGAGATCAGCGAACGTCTGGAGGAGGCCGGAGGGGCCAACTCGGTGCAGATCGAGCTGAACAAGAAACGGGAGGCCGAGTTCCAGAAGATGCGACGTGACCTGGAAGAGGCCACGCTGCAGCACGAGGCCACGGCGGCCACCTTGCGCAAGAAGCACGCGGACTCCATGGCCGAGCTGGGCGAGCAGATCGACAACCTGCAGCGGGTGAAGCAGAAGCTGGAGAAGGAGAAGAGCGAGCTGAAACTGGAACTGGACGACGTGGCCTCCAACGTGGAGCAGATTCTGAAGGCCAAGGTGTTGTGTCAGTGGAGGAGGGGGTCCGAAATCACCTGAGGGGGCTATGGACCCACAAGACTTGTTCTTGGGTAGATTGATGCTTATGGGCGTTCCATCTGCAGGGGGATGGTGGAAGGAAAATGTGGGGTCCTTGGTGCTCTCTGAGCTTGACGGTTTTCTTGCAGACGTTTCATGAGCCAACTAGGTAACATCAGCAGTGCTAGAAGGGAGTGGGGTTTACGGAGAGAGGAGGAGGAGGAGGAGGTGGAGGAGGAGGAGGAGGAGGAGGAAGAAGAAGATTGTCCTTGGTGGTCTCTGAGGTTGGTGCTTTTCTTGCAAAAGTTTCATGACCCAACTAGGGAACATCATCAATGTGATGGTCATCAATATAGCACTGATGATGTTCCCTAATTGGGTCATGAAATGCCAGCAAGAAAACAACCCAGCTCAGAGATCATCAAGGACATTGTCCTCGTTTTCTTCCTCCTCCTCCTCTCCAAAAACCTCCCTCCCTTCTAGCACTGCTGATGTTCCCTAGTTTGGCCATGAAACATCTACAAGAAAACCACCCAGCTCAAAAGACCCCCAGAGTTGATCCCTGAGCTACAAATATTCTTTTCTATCGCTTGAGAAAGCAATTGCTAGAAGTCAAGCTAGACACCAGCTCCTGGACTGACTTCAGGACTTTAAATATCATAGATGTTCCTACCGTCAACTGATGTAGGACTACTAAGATGTCCCTCAAGCAGGACTCCCTCACAATCCACAGATTTGGTACCCTGCAGGTGAACATGCTACAGCTCCACTCTGACATCCCAAAATCTATATTGCTCCAGCGGTTGAAGGCACTTTTCATGCACAAGTGAACTTTCAAGTGAAGTTAACCGCCGCGTGGTTTCGTTGGAGAACACGCTCAAGCTTCCGCCGGTATTTCTTCGGGTTTTCATTCTTCTCCTTCTTGACAGGCAAATTTGGAGAAGATGTGCCGTACCATCGAGGACCAGTCTACGGATCACCGCGCCAAGTTGGAGGAGACGCAACGGACCCTCAATGACACAAGCACCCAACGAGCCAAACTGCTCACCGAAAATGGTACCGGCTACCGTTTTTGCTGCCTCTTGGGTGTCTCTATGGAGTTTCTACGTCATCCGGGTCACGGTTGTCCCAAAGGCGACTGGACTTTGTTTTTTCCTCGAAGGTGTTTTGCTTCTCATCCAAGAAGCTTCTTCAGTTCTGACTGAACGGTGGAGGATGGAAGGATTTACATTCCTTTGCAGTCACCTGGTCGTTAGTGCTCTCTCTGAGAATCGTTGGAGGTTTATCTTGGCTAAACACAGTCCTTTCAACAGTTCCAAGAAGGCTCCACACCCATTTGCACTCTGATTCAGGGGACCCCGAAGGCACAAATAAGCCTCCAGGTGGCCTCAGCGATTCTCAGGGGGAGTCCTAACGACCAGATGACTGCAAAGGAATAGAAATCCTTCCGTCCTCCACCGTTCAGTCAGAACCGAGGACGTTTCTCGATGGGAAGTGAGACGATGTCAAGGAAAAACAAAGTCCAGTTGTCTTTTGAAAGAGGAGGGGGTCAAAAAAAAGGTCAAGATGGTGGTGGCCACAACCACGCAGTCGAAGCCCTGCCTTTTTAATTGCCTTGCGCCGTACATAAATGCCCGGTGCGTACATCGCGCCCCATGGTCATAGTGCAAATAGTGTGGAGCCTTCTCGGAGCTGCTGAAAGGCCTGTGTTGTAAACATTTACAAGCCATTGAGTTCAGGCACAGATAGGCCTCCAAGTGGCCTCCACAGCTCTCAGAGAGAGTACTAATGACCAGATGACTGCATTGGAATTTAAATCCTTCCATCCTCTGCCACTCAGTCAGAACTGGGTGAGAAGCGAAACTTTCTTCAAGGAAAAAACCAAGGAAGTCCAGTTGCCTCCTGGGAAAGCACCTTTGGGGTCTCCCTCTTGTTTTTTCTACCCCTCTTTGTGAGGTCCACCCAGAAGAAGCTGCTGATGGACCTCCACTTTCTCTCTTTCCTCTCCTCAGGAGAACTCGCTCGGCAGCTTGAAGAGAAAGAGGCCCTCGTTTCCCAGCTGACCCGCGGGAAGCAGTCCTACACCCAGCAGATGGAGGACCTCAAGAGGCAACTGGAAGAGGAGACCAAGGTGAAGAAACGTCAGTTGGGAAGTGTGGGCTCGGGTTTGGAGGCGAGGGCAAGAGGCGTGGTGGACCTGCGGCGAATTTACCCTGTGTTCCTCGCCGACGTAGGCCAAAAACGCTCTAGCGCACGCCCTGCAGTCCTCCCGCCATGATTGCGACCTTCTGAGGGAACAATATGAGGAGGAGATGGAAGCAAAAGCTGAGCTTCAGCGCCTCCTCTCCAAGGCCAACGCGGAGGTGGCCCAGTGGAGAACCAAGTATGAAACCGACGCCATCCAGCGGACGGAGGAGCTGGAGGAGGCCAAGTAAGTGAGTTAGACCAGGGCTTTTCAACCGGCGGTACGGGTACCACCTGTGGTACGTTGGCACCTGGCAGGTGGTACGCGACCCTCCTAGAAAAGTGGTAGCGGGGGAGGGGAAGGAGCTGAACCAGTGGCAGCACCGCACAAGCCTGAGTGAGAGACGGCTAGAGCTGCAGGGCTGTCAGGGCTCCAGCTGGAGCTCGGCGCTAATCCTGGCACTTCTGCTGAGCCCAGAAGAAGCGCCAATCAGCTGGAATGTTGCAGCATCTCCAGGGTCTTGTGATTTACATTCAGATGCTTGGCAACTGATTCATATTTATGACGGTCACAGTGTCCCAGGGTCATGTGAAGTGACCAAAACCTGCTGCAACCACCCAGCAGATTGGGGGGGGGAATAAAACCCAAACACCACCCCACCCCACCCCCGCTGCCAATCCTCAACAGAAATGCTCACAACAATGAAAACCTTGGACAGGAGGAAGGGTGCCGCCAGGCGGGCAGGCAGGTGTCTTGCTCGGCTGTGGCTTGGGGGGCACTTTTTTCAGTGCCATTGTAGCTTCGAACAGTCACTAAGCAAGCTGTTGTAAGTCAAGGACTACCTGTACTTCATCAGTTTTTTTCCTTTTTTTTTTGGTCATCACGTTTTTGACACCTTGCTAGGCTACTGGGGGTACTCGGATGTTGCCATATCCTAAAAGGGGTACAATGGGTGAAAAGGTTGAAAAGCCCTGAGTTGTTGTTGTTGTTAGTTGCGAAGTCGTGTCCGACCCATCGCGACCCCATGGACAATGTTCCTCCAGGCTTTCCTGTCCTCTGCCATCTTCTGGAGTCCATTTAAGCTCACGCCTACTGCTTCAGTGACTCCATCCAGCCACCTCATTCTCTGTCGTCCCCTTCTTCTATTGCCCTCAATCTTTCCCAGCATTAGGCTCTTCTCCAGTGAGTCCTTCCTCCTCATTAGGTGGCCAAAGTATTTGAGTTTTAGCTTCAGGATCTGGCCTTCCAAAGAGCAGTCAGGGTTGATCTCCTCCAGGACCGACCGGTTTGATCGCCCTGCAGTCCAAGGGACTCGCAGGAGTCTTCTCCAGCACCAGAGTTCAAAGGCCTCAATTCTTTTGCGCTCAGCCTTTCTTATGGTCCAACTTTCACTGCCATACATTGCAACTGGGAAGACCATAGCCTTGACTATACGCACTTTTGTTGACAGGGTGATGTCTCTGCTTTTTAGTGTGCTGTCTAGATTTGCCATGGCTTTCCTCCCGAGGAGCAAGCGTCTTTTAATTTCTTGACTACAGTCCCCATCTGCAGTGATCTTGGAGCCCAGGAAAATAAAATCTGTCACTACTTCCATTTCTTCCCCATCTATTTGCCAGGAATTGAGAGGGCCGGATGCCATGATCTTGGTTTTCTTAATGTTTAGTTTCAACCCAACTTTTGCACTCTCCTTCTTCACTTGCAACAAGAGACTCTTCAGTTCCTCTTCACTTTCTGCCATTAGAGTGGTATCATCTGCATATCTTAGGTTGTTGATATTTCTTCCAGCAATCTTAATTCCAACTTTTGATTCATCTAGCCCTGCCTTTCTCATGATGTGCTCTGCATATAAGTTAAATAGGCAAGGCGACAGTATACAGCCTTGCCGGACTCCTTTCCCAATTTGGAACCAATCAGTGGTTCCGTGTCCAGTTCTCACTGTTGCTTCTTGGCCCGCATATAGATTTCTCAAGAGACAAATAAGATGTTCTGGTACTCCCATCTCTTTAAGAACTTGCCACAGTTTGTTATGATCCACACAATCAAAGGCTTTAGCATAGTCAATGAAGCAGAAGTAGATGTTTTTCTGGAACTCTCTAGCTTTCTCCATGATCCAGCGTATGTTGGCTATTTGATCTCTAGTTCCTCTGCCTCTTCGAAATCCTGCCTGTACTTCTGGTAGTTCTCGATCCACATACTGCTGGAGTCTAGCTTGTAGGATTTTAAGCATAACTTTACTAGCATGAGAAATGAGTGCAATGGTGCGATAGTTTGAACATTCTTTGGCACTGCCTTTCTTTGGAATTGGAATGTAAACTGATCTTTTCCAATCCTGTGGCCACTGTTGAGTTTTCCAAATTTGCTGGCAAATTGAGTGTAGCACTTTTACTGCATTGTCTTTTAAGATTTTGAATAGCTCAACTGGAATACTGTCACCTCCACTAGCTTTGTTGTTGCTCAGCTTTTCTAAGGCCCACTTCACTTCACATTCTAGGATGTCTGGCTCGAGGTCAGTGACCACCTCATTGTGATTATCAGGGACGTTAAGCTCATTCTTGTATAGTTCTTCTGTGTAATTTTGCCACCTCTTCTTAATCTCTTCTGCCTCTGTTAGGTCCCTGCCATTTTGGTCCTTTATCATGCCCATTTTTGCATTGAACGTTCCCTTCATCTCTCCAATTTTCTTGAAAAGATCTCTGGTCCTCCCTATTCTATTGTTTTCTTCTATTTCTTTGCACTGTTCATTTAAGAAGGCATTCTTATCTCTTCTAGCTATTCTCTGGAATTCTGCATTCAATTGGGCATATCTTTCTTTTTCTCCCTTGCCTTTCGCTTCCCTCCTTTCCTCAGCTATTTGCAAAGCTTCCTCAGACAGCCATTTTGCTTTCTTGCATTTCTTTTTCTTTGGGATGGTTTTGGTTGCTACCTGTTGTACAATGTTGCGAACCTCTGTCCATAGTTCTTCAGGCACTCTGTCTATCAGATCTAATTCCTTAAATCTATTTGTCACCTCTACTGTATATTCAACGGGGATATGATTTAATTCATACCTGACTGGCCTGGTGCTTTTCCCTACTTTCTTCAGTTTAAGCCTAAACTTTGCAACAAGAAGCTCATGGTCTGAGCCACAGTCAGCTCCTGGTCTTGTTTTTACTGACTGTATAGAGCTTCTCCATCTTTGGCTGCAGAGCATATAGTCAATCTGATTTCTGTGTTGACCGTCTGGTGATGTCCATGTGTAGAGCCGTCTCTTGGGTTGTTGGAAAAGAGTGTTTGCTATGACCATCGTATTCTCTTGACAAAATTCTATCAGCCTGTGCCCTGCTTCATTTTGTACTCCAAGGCCAAACTTGCCTGTTATTCCGGTTATCTTTTGGCTTCCTACTTTAGCATTCCAATCCCCCATGATGATAAGGACATCATTTTTTGGTGTTAGTTCTATAAGGTGCTGTAGGGCTTCATAGAACCGGTCAATTTCATCCTCTTCAGCACCGGTGGTTGGGGCATAGACTTGGACTACTGTGATATTGAATGGTTTGCCTTGGATTCGAACTGAGATCATTCTGTCATTTTGAGGATTGTATCCCAGTATTGCTTTTCCTACTCTTTTATTGACTATGAAGGCTACTCCATTTCTTCTGAGGGATTCTTGCCCGCAGTAGTATACCTGATGGTCATCTGAATTAAATTCACCCATTCCTGTCCATTTTAGTTCGCTGATACCTAAGATGTCGATGTTCAGTCTTGTCATCTCTTGTTTGACCACGTCCAGCTTGCCTTGATTCATGGATCTTACATTCCAGGTTCCTATGGAGAAAGAAAGACACATCCACAGCTGAGCGTCCTTTCGGCTTTGGCCCAGTCGCTTCATTCTTTCTGGCGCTACTAGTACTAGCCCTCTGCTCTTCCCCAGTAGCATATTGGACGCCTTCCGACCTGAGGGGCTCATCTTCCAGCATCATATCGTTTTGCCTTTTGGTACTGTCCATAGGGTTTTCATGGCAAAGATACTGGAGTGGGTTGCCATTTCCTTCTCCAGTGGATCACGTTTTGTCAGAACTCTCTGCTATGACCTGTCCGTCTTGGGTGGCCCTGCACGGCATAGCTCATAGCTTCATTGAATTACGCAAGCCCCTTCGCCACGACAAGGCAGTAATCCATGAAGGGGTGCCCTGAGTTAGACGGATTCAAGAGCTCACATCCTGACCTTCACGATGGACAAGGTAGATCACCCCCTCGGATCACCTCGGATCACGAGCAGGCAGGACTTCCGGCGTGGTGTTCATGCTTGAAGACACCTTTCCTTCAAGTAGACAGGCAGTCCCCCAGCTCACGTCGCTAACTGAGATGGCTGTTATGTGAGCTGGGCCTTGTTTTATGACCATTGTTGCTCTGGTGGTTGAGTAAATCTCATCATTAATCAAATCCAGCTTCCCACCCCACCCCCACCCCATTCCTCCATTTGCTTGTCAGGCACCAGCTGGGAAGGTCGCAAACAGTGATCCGGTGATTCCGGGAGAGTATGTCCTAAATACGTGCCAGTTGCCAAGCGCCCGAATTCTGATCACGTAACCTGGTGGGAAGACCAGCTGTTGGTCATTTTTTTTCCTGACAAAGCCGTAACTTCAAACGGTCATTAAACAAAAGGGTTGTATATTTAGAACTACCTGTAGCCAAAATTCATTTTGGAAGTGCTTAGCGATGGCAGCCTTTCTTACCTGGATCACAAAAGAGCTAAGAACAGAATCTGGAACAGGAGGCATTTAATTAAAGGTACAAAAGAGCTAAACAGAACAGAATATGGAGCAGGAGACATTTAATTAAAGGTACAAAAGAGCTAAACAGAACAGAATCTGGAGCAGGAGGCATTTAATTAAAGGTACAAAAGACCTAAGAACAGAATCTGGAGCAGGAGGCATTTAATTAAAGGTACAAAAGACCTAAGAACAGAATCTGGAGCAGGAGGCATTTAATTAAAGACACAAATGGAGCTAAACAACATGATCTAGAGCAGGAGTCATTTAATTAAAGGCACAAGAGAGCTAAACAGAACAGAATCTGGAGCAGGAGGCATTTAATTAAAGGTACAAAAGACCTAAGAACAGAATCTGGAGCAGGAGGCATTTAATTAAAGGTAGAAAAGACCTAAGAACAGAATCTAGAGCAGGAGTCATTTAATTAAAGGCACAAGAGAGCTAAACAGAACAGAATCTGGAGCAGGAGGCATTTAATTAAAGACACAAAGGAGCTAAACAACATGATCTGGAGCAGGAGTCATTTAATTAAAAGCACAAGAGAGCTAAACATTTCCACGATGCTTTTCCTATCAGCTTTTCTGCTTCTATTGTCTTTTAAAAGAAAACAGGGATACAAATCAGGACTGTCTTTTAAAAAAAATACAACCAGGGTATCACACTGATATCCGCAGCCCAGATTCCATTTTTAAAATGGAACTTTAGGAAAAATGGCAAGGAAGGAAGCTGCTAATTCATAAAGCCTTGGTCCATTAGAAAGTAAGCAACTCTAATTGGAGGTTATTTTAACAGAACAGAATAACAGAGTTAGAAGGGACCACTGGGTCTTCTGATAACATCTCAATTTGATGTCTACAAATTGAGGAATGAGACTTGAGTCTAACAGGCCTTGCAACCCTCGTCTGGGACCTGTTCAGAGCTTCTGGCCTCCACACCTTTCTCCCTCATAAGCACGCACCCCATACTACGTTTCCCCTCCCTCCCATGTCTTCTCCACCCCTCCCATCAAGACCTCGGCCATCTCTTTTCACCGGCGCTTCCTCTAACGAAGAAGCTTTTGGCTCGGGTTATATTTGAACTTGACGGTGTATAAGACGAGCAAAAAGCTTGTTGGTTGGAGGAGATTTCCCCATTTTTTAAAAAAACAAAAAATAAAAAACAAGGTAGGTGGGTAGGGGTGGTTAATCTGGGGGGATATCGTGGGTTTGAGGACCAGAAACTTTTCGATGACTTACACGGAAGCAAAACGAGCAAGGTTTGACTCTGTATTCCCCAAATTATGACTCCCGTCCTTGCAATTTCCACCTTAAGATTCAACCAAAAAGGAGTTGAGAATCTGGAAGGAGTGCAGAGAAGATCAACAAAGATGATTAAGGGGGGTTCATAAAACATGTGAAGAACAGTTGCCGGAATTCGGTGTGGCTAGTCTAGTGAAAAGAAGGACCAGGGGTGACAGGATAGCAGAGTTCCCATATCTGAAGGGCTGCCACAAAGAAAGAGGGGGGGGGTCGACTTATTTTCCAAAGCACCGGAAGGCAAGACACAAACCGACGGATGGAAACTCATCAAGGAGAGAAGCAACCTGGAATTAAGGAGAAACTTCCTAACAGTGAGGACAATTAAGCAGTTGGAACAGCTGGCCACCAGAAGTGGTGGGTGCTCCAATACTAGGGTTTCCCGCTGGAGCAAAGGGATGGACTAGAAGATCTCCAAGGTCCTGTTAATCTGCCTCTTACTTCAGTGGTAAGCAGCTAGTCTGCCCTTGGAAAGTAAGCAGGGCCAGGGCTTGGATGGGAGACCACAAGGAGATGTAAACTAGAATACAGAGTTGACAAGCCCTCCCAGAAGAAGACACTAGACAGCCACTTGTCTGGAATGGTATAAGGGCAGAGGTAGGCAATCTTGGCTCTTTTATGACTCATGGACTTCAACTCCCAGAATTCCTGAGCCAGCCACGCTGAGGGGAAAGGGAGAGGTTTCCAAGCTGAGCTGTGACTGGCTCAGGAATTCTGGGAGTTGAAGTCCACGAGTCATAAAACAGCCAAGGTGGTCTACCCCTGGCCTAGGCCGCTTTATGACTCGTGGACTTCAACTCCCAGAATTCCTGAGCCAGCCACGCTGAAGGGAAAGGGAGAGGTTTCCAAGCTGAGCCATGACTGGCTCAGGAATTCTGGGAGTTGAAGTCCATGAGTCATACAAGAGGCAAGGTTGCCTAACCCTGGTCTAGGGTCCCCTGCTTGAGCAGGGGGTTGGACTTTAAGACCTCCAAGATCCCTTCCAGTTCTACGATTCTCTTATTCTGTTATTTTACAACCGTGTCGCAGAGCACGAGATGGCTCAGTTGGAGTTGGCTGGCCGCTCATGGTGTCCTTCATCCAGAGAAGGTTGGGAGATTTGCTTTCCCCATCAGCTGTGGGAAGGAGAAGGCCTCTTCCAGGGGTAATCTTCTCTCGGTTGTCCCCCTGTGCCAGGAAGAAGCTGGCCCAGAGGCTGCAGGAGGCCGAGGAAGCGGTGGAAGCGGTGAACGCCAAGTGCTCCTCGCTGGAGAAGACCAAACACCGCCTGCAGAACGAGATTGAAGATCTTATGGTGGACATGGAACGCTCGAACGCGGCTGCAGCTGCCCTGGACAAGAAGCAAAAGAACTTCGACAAGGTGAGGGTCACAGAGACCCATCCCTCTCAGGCCCCCATAGGACAGGCTGCTCCAGTTCAGCTGGAGGCATTCACCTGTCTGTGGCACCTGGGACTGGGTATTTCCTGCTGGCTTCCCCAGTGACTGCTTGTGGGAAGCCACCGGGAAGTTGCCTTGTCTATTGTCAGTGGGATTCAGTTAACAGTGACAACCAGGACTTCCGGGATTGCTGTCGCTAAGCATAGCAGTCACGCTTTAGACCTACATTGTTGATCAACAGAAATTACTGCCGTACGTTGAGGACTACCTGTATTTGTGGGGAGGTGGGGGAGAAGATGGAGGAAGAGGGGAAAGGGAAAGGGGAGGAGGAGAGGAGAAGGATGATGAAAGGAGAAGGGGAGGAGGAGGAGAAGGAGGAGGAGAAGGAGAAGAGGAGAAAGAGGAGGGGAAGTGGAAGGGGAGGAGGAAAAGAAGGGGGAGGAGGGAAGAAGAAAGGGGAAGAGGAAGGGAAGAGGAAGAGGAGATGAAAGGAAGAGGAGGAGGAGGAGGAAGAGAAGAGGAGAAAGGAGGGGAAGTGGAAGGGGAGAAGGAGGAGGAGAAAGAGGGGAAGGGGAGAAGGAAGAGGAGGAAGAAGAGGAGAGGGAGGAGGAGGATGAAAGGGAAGGAAAAGGGGGAAGGAAAAGGGGAAGAAGGAGAAGGAAATGGGATAAAAGGAAGAAGAAACCGACTTTTTTTTGCCTTCCTCCTCCTCCTCTGCCCCCCTCAGATCCTCTCTGAATGGAAGCAGAAGAACGAAGAATCCCAGGCAGAGCTGGAGGCATCCCAGAAGGAGTCCCGGTCCCTCAGCACAGAGCTCTTCAAGCTGAAGAACGCCTACGAGGAGTCTCTGGAACACCTGGAGACTTTAAGAAGAGAGAACAAGAACTTACAAGGTGGGCTGAGCTGCAGGGGGGGGAGAGGTTGACCAAGCAAAACCCCCTCTCCTGGTGGCGCCAGACGTTGAGGGACACCCTTTTCCGTGTCCTCCTCACCAGAGCGTGGCCCACATCTCCTCTTTTTTCTCCCTCCACAGAGGAGATTTCGGATCTCACCGAACAGCTGAGCCAAGGAGCCAAAAGTATGCATGAGTTGGAAAAAGTGAGGAAGCAGCTGGAGTCCGAGAAAATGGACTTACAAGCAGCTCTGGAGGAGGCAGAGGTGTGGTTCCCTGTTTCCCCTTCCCTAAAACTCCATGGTTTTTTTCCCCCTTATTTCTCTCCTATTTCACTATAAAAGCCATTTAAAAGCATCTGAAGTGGTAATTTAGAGTCCCTTCCCAGGTGGGAACAGAGACAGAGAAGCAGCTTTACTCACCGATTTCACCTACCCTCAACAAGAGGCAATATTCTGGATCGGGAAGTGTTTAAATTAAAGGCACAAAAGAGCTAAACAAAAGAGTATCTGGAGCAGGAGGCGTTTAATTAAAGGTACAAAAGAGCTAAACAGAACAGACTTTGGAGCAGGAGGGATTTAATTAAAGGTACAAAAGAGCTAAACAGAACAGAATCTGGAGCAGGAGGCATTTAATTAAAGGTACAAAAGACCTAAGAACAGAATCTGGAGCAGGAGGCATTTAATTAAAGGTACAAAAGAGCTAAACAGAACAGTATCTGGAGCAGGAGGCATTTAATTAAAGGTACAAAAGAGCTAAACAGAACAGAATTTGGAGCAGGAGGGATTTAATTAAAGGTACAAAAGAGCTAAACAACAGAATCTGGAGCAGGAGACATTTAATTAAAGGTACAAAAGAGCTAAACAGAACAGTATCTGGAGCAGGAGGCATTTAATTAAAGGTACAAAAGACCTAAGAACAGAATCTGGAGCAGGAGGCATTTAATTAAAGGCACAAAAGAGCTAAACAGAACAGAATCTGGAGCAGGAGTCATTTAATTAAAGGTACAAAAGAGCTAAACAGAACAGAATCTGGAGCAGGAGACATTTAATTAAAGGTACAAAAGAGCTAAACAGAACAGAATCTGGAGCAGCAGGCATTTAATTAAAGGTACAAAAGAGCTAAACAGAACAGAATCTGGAGCAGGAGACATTTAATTAAAGATACAAAAGAGCTAAACAGAACAGAACTGCTAAGCTTGTAAGCCGCCCTGAGTCTTCGGAGAAGGGCGGGATATAAATGGAATTAAAATAAAATAAATAATAAAATAAAAGAGCTAAACAGAACAGTATCTGGAGCAGGAGACATTTAATTAAAGGTACAAAAGAGCTAAACAGAACAGAATCTGGAGCAGCAGGCATTTAATTAAAGGTACAAAAGAGCTAAACAGAACAGAACTGCTAAGCTTGTAAGCCGCCCTGAGTCTTCGGAGAAGGGCGGGATATAAATGGAATTAAAATAAAATAAATAATAAAATAAAAGAGCTAAACAGAACAGTATCTGGAGCAGGAGGCATTTAATTAAAGGTACAAAAGACCTAAGAACAGAATCTGGAGCAGGAGGCATTTAATTAGGCACAAAAGAGCTAAACAGAACAGAATCTGGAGCAGGAAGCATTTAATTAAAGGTACAAAGGAGCTAAACAACATGATCTGGAGCAGGAGTCATTTAATTAAAAGCACAAGAGAGCTAAACATTTCCATGGTGCTTTTCCTATCAGCTTTTCAGCTTCTATTGTCCTTTAAAAGAAAACAGGACTACAAATCAGGATTGTCTTTTTAAAAAAATACAGCAAGAGTATCACACTGATATCACAGCCCAAATTCCATTTTTAAAATGGAATTTTAGGAAAAATGGCAAGGAAGGAAGCTGCTAATTCATAAAGCCTTGGTCCATTACAAAGTAAGCAACTCTAATTTGAGGTTATTTTAACAGAACAGAATAACAGCATTGGAAGGGACCTTGGAGGTCCTCAAGTCCAACCCCATTCTCTAGCAGGGAAACCTATTCCATTTCAGACAAATTGATTGTCCAATCTCTTTTTAAAAACCACCCACAACCTCCGAAGGCAAGCTGTTCCACTGATTAATTGTTCTCACTGTCAGGAAATTTCTCCATAGTTCTAGATTGGTTCTCTCCTTGAGAACCAATCTAGAACTAAGAAAGCTTCCAGATCTCAATACTATTTTTTTCTCTCCTTTCTCCTTCATCATTTTACCCATAATTCTTTGCTGATCTGTGACCATAAGAAAGATTGATTAATTGATTGATACCCATAATTCTTTGACTCCCCAGGCATCTTTGGAACATGAGGAAGGGAAGATCCTCCGAGCCCAGCTGGAGTTCAACCAAATCAAGGCTGAAATTGAGCGCAAGTTGGCTGAGAAGGACGAGGAGATGGAGCAGGCCAAGAGGAATCACCTGAGGACGGTGGACTCGCTTCAGGCTTCCCTGGATGCCGAGACCCGGAGCCGCAACGAGGCCCTGAGGATCAAAAAGAAGATGGAGGGTGACCTCAACGACATGGAAATCCAGCTTAGCCAAGCGAACCGGGTGGCCGCTGAGGTGCAGAAGCACCTCAAGATTGCTCATGCCCACCTCAAGGTAATGAGATATGGAGACCTTTATATCTTCTTTGCTCATCCATAGTTTTCCAGGCTCAATGTTTGCTTCAAGCTGTGTTTTTTGGATGGCCCAGGACAATCAAATTCAACTGGACGATGCCCTTCGAGCCAACGAGGACCTGAAGGAGAACATCGCCATCGTGGAGAGGCGCAATATGCTGCTGCAGGCCGAGCTGGAAGAGCTACGCTGCGTATTGGAGCAGACGGAGCGTGGGCGGAAACTGGCAGAACAGGAGCTGACAGAGGCCAGTGAGAGGGTCCAGCTCCTCCATTCTCAGGTGAAGGGAGAGCAACTGATCCTTCTCACGTTTCTTTGAGTCTTGTTCTGTAGGAGCCTCAGAGGTGACATTGGAGAAGTGATCCAGAGCCTGTTCAGACAACCACAGATGGTGAAGGGTGCATTAAAAATAGACAGGTGGGAAAGTTTTAGGAAAAGACTCACATTGGCTGATCACTAGAGCAGTGCTTCTCAACCTTGGCGACTTTAAGATGAGTGAACTCCAACTCCAGGTTCTGGACGTAGGTTCTGAGGGAATAGATTCCGGATGCAGGTTCTGAGGGAATAAAGTAGGTTCCGGATGCAGGTTCTGAGGGAATAAAGAAGGTTCCAGATGCAGGTTCTGAGGGAATAAAGTAGATTCTCTGAGGGAATAAAGAAGGTTCCAGATGTAGGTTCTGAGCAGTGGTGGGATTCAAATATGTGAACAACCGGTTCTCTGTATGGATACCACTTCCGGAAGTCCATTCTGGGCCTGGGCAACAAAAAATTAGCTACCAGTTCTACCGAACTGGTGCGAACCAGCTGAATCCCACCACTGGTTCTGAGGGAACAAAGTTAGTTCTGAAGAAATAAAGTAGGTTCTGGATGCAGGTTCTGAAGGAATAAAGTAGGTTCCAGATGGAGGTTCTGAGGGAACAAAGTAAGTTCCGGATTTAGGTTCTGATGGAATAAAGTAGGTTCCAGATAAAGGTTCTGAGGGAATAAAGTAGGTTCCGGATGCAGGTTCTGAGGGAATAATGTAGATTCCAAATGCAGGTTCTGAGGGAATAAAGTAGGTTCCAGATGCAGGTTCTGAGGGAATAAAGTAGGTTCTGGATGTAGGTCCTGAGGGAATAAAATAGGTTCCGGACACTGGTCCTGAGGGAATAAAGTAGGTTCCAGACACAGGTTCTGAGGGAATAAAGTAGGTTCCAGATGTAGGTTCTGAGGGAATAAAATAGGTTCCAGATGCAGGTTCTGAGGGAATAAAATAGGCTCCAGATGTAGGTTCTGAGGGAATAAAGTAGGTTCTGGATGGTTTCCAGCAATCTTTGACCTTCATAAGTCCCATACCACATGAAGACACCAACTCTTTGGACCTGTCAGTTGATCTTCTTTTATTTCTCCTGTTGTGGCTTGACTCACCAATTGAGATTGCCATTTTTCTCCAGAACACTAGCCTCATCAATCAAAAGAAGAAGATGGAGACTGATCTGACCCAGCTTCAATCGGAAGTGGAAGAAGCTGTGCAGGAATGCAGAAACGCTGAGGAGAAGGCCAAGAAAGCCATCACGGATGTGCGTGAGAGTGAAATCATGGCTGGGGATTGACCACGAATGGTCCATAATGACAATTTGACACTTTCTCGCATTAAGTAATCAAGGGTCTCCAAAGTTTGGCAACTTTAAGACTTGTGGACTTCAACTTCCAGAACTTCCATGGCTGGCTGGGGAATTCTGGGAGTTGAAGTCCACAAGTCTTAAAGTTATCAAGTTTGGAGACCCCTGATCTAAATGGCGCCACCAGGCCCTCAAAGTAAAATCCTTCTACCTTCTCTCCTTCTTTTGGAAATGTAGTGAGTCACTATCAATGAAGGAGAATATTTGTAGGTTGAAATGAGGGGTCCTTGGTGTGCTCTGAGCTGGGTGGTTTCCTTGCAGACGTTTCATGACCCAACTAGGTAACATCATCAGTGCTAGTATGGAGTGCTGTTTGCTGTCAGTTTATATTCTGATGTCTTGCCTGTCTGTCTGATGATGTTATCTAGTTAGGGTAACGAAACGTCCACAAGAAAACCAACCAGCTCAGAGAGCACCAAGGACCCCCCGACTCGCTTAATGACCATAGTGACTTATGACCATAATTCTAGGCTTAATTACAATTGTAGGTCTAGAACAGGGGTAGGCAATCTTGGCTCTTTTATGACTCGTGGACTTCAACTCCCAGAATTCCTGAGCCAGCATAGCTGACTCAGGAATTCTGGGAGTTGAAGTCCAGAATATGGACATTTCACAATTATGTGAAATGAGACTCATCTCCATGTTCTCCTCTGCTTTGGTCCACCAGAAGCATCAAAAAAAAGGACCCGTAATGTTGACATGAATAATTAGCCTGGGAGTTTAGGATTAATTTCCCCCTTAATGCAAAGAGTAAGTTCCAGTGGACGTCTTTCTCCCTTGTCCTCTTCAATGGGGCAGGCGGCCATGATGGCGGAGGAGCTGAAGAAGGAGCAGGACACCAGCGCCCACCTGGAGAGGATGAAGAAGAACATGGAGCAGACCATCAAGGACCTCCAGATGCGTCTGGACGAGGCGGAGCAGCTGGCCCTCAAGGGCGGCAAGAAGCAGCTTCAGAAACTGGAGGCCCGAGTGCGGGAACTGGAGAACGAGCTGGAAGGGGAGCAGAAACGCAACGTGGAGAACGTCAAGGGCATGCGCAAGTGCGAGAGACGCGTCAAGGAGCTCACCTACCAGGTGCGGAGCTCAGAAAGCACCCACGACCCTTTAGTCCA
This sequence comes from Vipera berus, assembly GCF_964194415.1. Taxonomy (NCBI): domain Eukaryota; kingdom Metazoa; phylum Chordata; class Lepidosauria; order Squamata; family Viperidae; genus Vipera; species Vipera berus. The sequence goes on along the minus strand of NC_138210.1, from coordinate 72,484,952 downwards.
CCTCTTCCATTTCCTCCTCCTCCCCTCCTCCTCCTCCACTCTACTCCACAAACCCCACTTCCTTCTAGCACTGACGATGTTCCCTAGTTTATTTATTTATTATTTATTAATTGATTTTATATACCGCCCTATTCCCGAAGGACTCAGGGCGGTTCACAGGGCAAATTAAAACAATACAAAAAAGGAAAGATAAAATAGAATTAAATTAATACTAGCCCGCAGGATTAAGACAAAGTTAAAATTTAAATTTAAAATTAATTTAATTTAAAACCCCTCAGTCCAGGCCAGACAGTTCTGTTCTGTACCAGCCTGCTACCGGCCCTGCAGAAAAGGCAGGGACAACCCCTTTACAAACGGCAAGAGGCTGGAATTAAGCCTGCCAAATTTATTAAGATAAAACAGAGCAAAATAAGACACCAACCATGAAACAGGAGCTATGAAACAGGAACTAATCAAGCGGTTGCCTTCAGCAAACCAGCCCTCCCACGCATTCCCCTTTTATACAGTTCAGGGCATGGCTTCTCTCTGCCTCCTTCCGAGGTGCCCCATTGCCTTCCTCTGTTTACTCCTGATTGACTGCCTCCTGCGTCGGGCGTCCTTGAACAGAGCCAGCTGTGGGTCATCTTCATCCACGCTGTCAGGCTCACACAGCTGGGTCTCCGTGGTGACCAGGTGGGAGGGGCCTGGCTGAGGGCTCTCATCAGCAAGATCTTCAACCCCCTCAGCAAGCTCTTCAACACCCCCCTCCTCCTCTGAGTCGTCCGACCCAACTGCCGAACCCACAGGCTGACCCTGAATCACAACAAGTTCAAACAACCAGGTTTTTAGGTCCCGGCGAAACGAGCGAAGGTCGGGGGCAGTCCGAAGTTCCATCGGCAGTTCGTTCCAAAGGGCGGGCGCGCCCACAGAGAATGCCCTCCTCCTGGGAATCACCCGCCTGCAATCCCTAACCAGCGGAACCTTAAGGAGGCCCTCCCTGTGGGTGCGCACAGGACGATGGGAAGCTGATGCTGGCAGCAGGTGCTCCCTAAGATAATCCGGGCCCATGCCATTTAGGGCTTTATAGGTCATCACCAGCACCTTGAATCTAACCCGGAGGGCAACTGGAAGCCAGTGCAGCTCGCGGAGAAGAGGTGTTACATGAGAGTATCGGGAAACTCCCATTACTTCTTGGCGGCTGCATTCTGCACCAGCTGAAGCCTCCGAGTGGTCCTCAAGGGCAGCCCCATGTAGAGAGCGTTGCAGTAGTCTAAACGGGAGGTCACGAGTGCGTGAGTGACTGTGCGTGGAGCATCTTGGTCCAGATAGGGCCGCAACTGGCGCACCAGGCGAACCTGGGCGAAAGCCCCCCTGGTCACGGCTCCTATGTGATCTTCCAAACTGAGCCGTGAATCCAGGAGGATGCCCAAGTTACGAGCCCTACCAACGGGGGGTAATTGGGTCATGAAACGTCTGCAAGAAAACCGCCAAGCTCAAAGAGCATCAAGGACCCCACAAATGCAGGTTTTTTTTTTTCTCTTTTTCTGTAAACCAGTTTCAGCTAGATTGTTTCGATGTCCCTTTGGAAGTATCCTGTGGATGACACGATTCAGACATCCAGTGAAAACCATTATCTCATGGAGAAGGAGACGTGCGTGGTTAATGGTGGTCCTGGCCTCCTTCCATCCATCCACCCACCCATCCATCCACCCATCTTTTCTCTATTCTTCTTGATTTGCAGACCGAAGAGGACAAGAAGAATTTGTTGAGACTCCAAGACCTGGTGGACAAGTTGCAGATGAAGGTGAAAGCTTATAAAAGACAAGCCGAAGAAGCGGTGAGTTCTTAAGCGTGGGTCCCTCCAGCCAGTCCTCAACTTACAGGGATTTGTTTAGTGACCATTGAAGTCGCTGGGGGGAAAAAAACCCGCCTTTCACACGACTGTTGTAGCATCCCCATGGTCACGTCACCCCAAATTCGGATGCTTGGAAACTGGCATGTACTTATGACGGTTGCAGCATCCCGAGGGGTTGCAGGATCCCTTTTTGCAAAGTCCACGGGGGACTCCAGATTCACTTAACAGCCGTTTGACTAACTTGACTAAGGTGGGCAAGAAAGGTCGTAACACGGGACAAAGCTTGCTTAACCACGGCCTCGCTTAACAACATAAATTTTGGGCTCCGTCGTGGTCATAAGACCGAGGACTGCCTGTATTCTGCTGGTGCTGAAAGATTTGTCGCTTTAATCAAACTGCTTAGCTTAATGCTAAGGTTTTGCTCAATCTTAAAGCTTTTGCCAGACTTTTAAACAGCTTGGCAAGATCTCTTAAGCCCTGGATGATCTCAGGCTGAAACCATGGAGAATTAATAATAATAATAATAATAATAATAATAATAATAATAATAATAATAATAATAATAATAATAATAATAATAATGATGATGATGATGATGATGATGATAAAGTTAGAAGGGACCTTGAAGGTCATCTAGTCCAACCCCCTGCTCAGGCAGGAAATCCTATACCATTTCAGACAAGTGGCTGTCCAGTCTCTTCTTAAAAACTTCCAGTGTTGGGGCATTCATCGCTTCTGGAGGCAGGTAGTTCCACTGGTTAATTGTTCTAACTCTGGGATAGAGTAAATGAGAAAAGAATTGTTCCTTTTCCAGCTAGTCCTCAACTTACAACCATTTATTTAGTGGCCATTCGAAGGGATGGAGAGTAGCAAGAACAACGAGGGAGGGTTTTGCACTCCACAGACGTCCCTCAATCCTTTTCTACTCCCCCTCCCAGGAGGAACAGGCCAACACCAACCTCGCCAAATTCCGGAAGGTTCAGCACGAGTTGGACGAGGCAGAGGAGCGGGCGGACATCGCTGAGTCCCAGGTCAACAAGCTGAAGGCTAAAACTCGTGAAGTGGGAGGAAAAGTGAGTTCTTATTTTGGGGGGGGCGGGGGCTAAGAGGAGGAAGGGCAGAATTAGCAAACGGTTGAAAACGGCCTCTTTCTCACTTTATGTTTTGACTTACTCACTGCTTGCTCCTCTCAGGTAGATAGAGATGGGGGAGAGGAGATATAAAGAAAAATGGAGATGATAGATAGATAGATAGATAGATAGATAGATAGATAGATAGATAGATAGATAGATAGATAGATAGATAGATAGATAGATAGATGGATGGATGGATGGATGGATGGATGGATGGATGGATGGATGGATGGATGGATGGATGGATAGATAGATAGATAGATAGATAGATAGATAGATAGATAGATAGATAGATAGATAGATATAGATAGATAGATAGATGAGAGAGAGAGAGAGAGAGAGAGAGAGAGAGAGAGAGAGAATGATAGATAGATAGATAGATAGATAGATAGATAGATAGATAGATAGATAGATAGATAGGGAGAGAGAGAGAGAGAGATGATAGAGAGAGAGAGAGAGAGAGAGAGAGAGAGAGAGAGAGAGAGAGATGATAGATAGATAGATAGATAGATAGATAGATAGATAGATAGATAGATAGATGATAGATAGATAGATAGATAGATAGATAGATAGATAGATAGATAGATATGGATGGATAGATAGATGGATGAGAGAGAGCAAAAGAGAGAGCTTTCAGCTTTTTTGTGATAAAAGTTTCCTGGTTTGGTCTTCATCGTTGGACAGGCAGCTACCCAGGGCAATATTGACTATGGAATTGACACTATCCCTCTCACACAAATTAAATTTTCTTTAACATACTGGAACTGAATCGAAGAGAAGGGAACAGAACAGAAGAGAAGACAGAATGGAAAAGAGAATAGGATAGGATAAAACAAAGAATAGAATAGAATAGAATAGAATAGAATAGAATAGAATAGAATAGAATAGAATAGAATAGAATAGAATAGAATAGAATAGAATAGAATAGAATAGAATAGAATAGAATAGAATAGAATAGAATAGAATAGAATAGGAGTAAATATGGAATAGAATAGAATAGAATAGAATAGAATAGAATAGAATAGAATAGAATAGAATAGAATAGAATAGAATAGAATAGAATAGAATAGAATAGGAGTAAATATGGAATAGAATAGAATAGAATAGAATAGAATAGAATAGAATAGAATAGAATAGAATAGAATAGAATAGAATAGAATAGAATAGAATAGAATAGGAGTAAATATGGAATAGAATAGAATAGAATAGAATAGAATAGAATAGAATAGAATAGAATAGAATAGAATAGAATAGAATAGAATAGAATAGAATAGAATAGAATATGTATATTTCATAGCAGCAAAGAATTGTGATGGATTTCTGCTTTCTCTGTTTATTTTTTTGATGCTTCCCCTATCTGCTTCTCTCTTCCAGACACTTCACGATGAGGAGTGAGGAAGTCTGGGAAACTCAATTTTAGCCAAAGTAGCCATTTAACGACGTTTGCCTGGAGAAGGCCCTAACCTGAATTTAGTGCAGTGAAATAAATCTGAACAGCAACAAAAATCTCGTTTCCCACACGTTTCTATTGCTCAAACCTGAAATGGGTTTTAAGAGGCAGCCAACAAGCACCATCAAACAATTTCCCCACTCCCTGTTAAAATAAAATAATGTCAATATCATGTTCACCGGAAAAACAATTTCCAAAATTCATATTTAGGTCATGCGTGTATTACCGCTTTTCTAAACAAGTGTGCCTTGGAGTTATGCTATCAGGTACAATATTAGTGATAGAAGGGGATATTTTCCTAATATTTTATTAGTTAATTAAAAATTTAAAATGTGCAAGGATCTGAAGTTGCAAGGACCAATGGTGCTCCCTGGTGTTCAGAAGTGGCATCTGCAGGCGAAATTAGATTATATATATATAGTATACCAAGACGTTATTCCCTGTAGGATGGCGCCCTCTAGTGGTGCTGTTGAGTGTTACAGTCCATTTTTATAAATGGGAAAGAAGGAATTGGACCGGAATGAATTTAGTATCAAAAGTGGAGTTATTCTCTTCCAATCAGGCAGAAGGGGATATGCATCATTTAACAGTGAAAACAAACTGCCATCTAATTTGGTAATAATTATCAATTTAGATGAGAAATTCACAGTGGATCCGGCTGCTGAAGTTTTTTTTCTGAGGCGGACGAGTGGTTCAAAAATGTGAAAAATAAATAGCAAATAAATAAATAAACTGGTGGGGAGTAGCAACTGAAAGGTAGTCTTACAACAATTTGCAACAGTTTGCTGAGTGATCGTTCAAAGTTAGAACAGCACTGAAAACAGCGACTTATGACCATTTTTCACACTCAACGACCATCGTGGTCACGTGATTTATCATTCGGATGCTTGACAACTGACTCGCATTTATGACGGTTGCAGTGTCCCAGCATCACATGATCCCCTCTTGCGACCTTCTGACAAAATCAATTAGGGAAGCCCAAATTCAATTTTACAACCGTGTAACTAATTTAATTGCAGTGATTCACTTCGCAGCTGTGGCAAGGCAAGTCGTCACACGGCAAAACTCACTTGACAAATGTCTCACTTAGCAACGTAAATGTCGGGCTCAGTTGTGGACTTCAACTCCCAGAATTCCTGAGCCGGCCACGCTGAGGGGGAAAGGGAAAGGTTTCCAAGCTGAGCCAGGCTGGCTCAGGAATTCTGGGAGTTGAAGTCCACGAGTCATAAAAGAGCCCCAAGGTGGCCTATCCCTGACCTGGGCAATTGTGTGACTTTGCAGAATTTTTTTCAAACCATCTTAGATTTTTTTTTGTGAGACTTATTGGAGGGAGAAATTCGGAAAGTTAACGCAACCGATTTCGTCTCTTCGTTGGGACAAAATACTCTTTTTCACGGATTCCACAGCTCGCCCACATTTGAAGACCCAATTTTCACACACACACACACACAAACAAACAAACACACTCTATTCACACTCCTTCTTCAGGCTGTTCTTCTGCCAAGGCCCAGGCCTCACACCCACTGCTTCACACAGGGGCCATTAAACTCGTATATCACGCGCCTTTCGGTATGAATAATATATGATGCATTCACATCCCTGCTCCGCTACATTGTCAAATGACTTCTCGCTCTTGAATTTCTTACTATTAATGCAAAATATTATACAACCACAGAGACACCTCCCCCCTCTGCTCAGCTCCTCTGCTTTGGTTCTGATTTGCACAAGGGTTAAGAGGCCCTTGAACCTTCAATCTGGGCTTACTTGCGCACCGGGTTTTGAAAGGTAAGCACACTTATAGTTCTGTACACAAGGAGACAAGAGTTTCTCAACCATTGGCCACTTTAAGATGGGTGGACTTCAACTCCCAGAATTCCTCACAAGTGGTGAATTCAACCAGCAGTGCTGCCTGGGGAATTCTGGGAGATGAAGTCCACCCATCTACGGTTGAGAAACACTGAGGTAGAGCAGAGAAATCAGGAGGAATGTGCTAAGGGCGTGAGCCATCAGCTAAGGCAAGGGTCTCCAACTCTGGCTACTTTAAGACTTGTGAACCTCAACTCCCAGAATTCCTCAGCCAGTATGGCTGGCTGGGGAATTCTGGGAGCTGAAGTCCACAAGTCTTAATTGGAGACTCCTGAGCTAGGGGAACAAGTAGCCCCATAGAGTGGTGAGTTTTCTTTCACTGAAGTTCCTCAAACAGAAGCTAGATAGACCTTGTTAGCGATGTTTCCGAGCATCGTACTCTGCAGGGGTTGGATTGGATGACCTCTTAAGATAAGCTTCCGATTCTGGGATTCTAGGGTTCTGCTAAACAACTCGTGACCGATAGGCTCAGCGTTTCTGAGAGATTTCCTTCCCTAAACTAAAGAAAACAGGCCAAAAACATTGGGGGTGGCAATGACTTGTTTTCCTGCAGGCTTCCCCACTGACGTGTGTGTGTGTGTGTGTGTGTGTGTGTGTGTGTGTGAAAGAGAGAGAGAGAGAGAGAGAGAGAGAGAGAGAGAGAGAGAGAGAGAGAGAGAGAGAGAACTGGGAGGCATGTTGAAAATCTCGTGAACACGGATGACTGCACCAGCATGGCAATCAGCCGTGGTCACGTGATTTCCAACATGCCTCCCAGTTTCCCATGAAAACAGTCATTGGGGAAGACCGCAGGAAAACGAGTCGCTACCACTGCACCAGCATGGCAGTGTTAGCAGCCCCAAAGCGGTCACAACTTTGCCACAATTCAATGCCGCGAGAGTCCTGGGTCCCAGATTCTGAGTGCTTTCTTTTAAGTGAGCTCCTTTGAGGCACATCGGTTCAAAAATTGTCGCCTACGATGCACCGTTCCACCCAGTTGAAGGTTACAAGCAGACACAAGAGTTTTAGTAGTATATAGCTGTTTAATAGTAAATAGATGTCCACTGTTTTTCACCCCCTCGTGCATCTACATCCAGTCTCTGGAAACACGAGGCTATTGTGTATCACATCCAAAGCAGTTTTAATTTTTGTCTTCCCGGCAAGTTAAATCTGAAAATAATCTAAAATTACAGATCGGGATTCTCCAGGAAAGATGGAGTCAGCTCCGAGAGCACACGTAGATATGGCAGTGAGGTGTGAGGTGGGATTTTCACCCCTGAAGTCAGGGACACCTGGGCAAGCAAATTCAACTACGTTCTGGGTCTGTAAGGGGAAAAGAGGAAAAGCAGTGGGAAATGAGGTCGGCGGGTTTTGAACTGGGAGCAACCTCAGAAGGGTCAAAAAAGTCAAAATCCAAATTATACATGTAAACAAGGGGAGGAGTGGCTTCCAGTATAGGGGCGGGGCCAGCATTTTGATTATTTTGCACCCCTTCCTGGCATATGTCCCTGGATAGTTTGTTGGAGAAGTGTTTCTCGCCCTCAGCAACTTTAAGGTGTATGGACGTCAACTCCCAGAATTTCCCAGCCAGCACAGCTAGTTGAATTCACCAGCTCTGGGAAATTCTGGGAGTTGAAGTTCACACATCTTAAAGTTGCAGAGTAAATAATGGGGATGACAAGAGTATCCGTTTTTATTGATCATTAAGCCTACTAAATATCAGTCAAGTCATCTGCATAGTCTCCCTCTCTTTCTTTCCCGTCTCGAAGCCAGGATTAAAGCATTGTTCCAGTTTTCAGGAAAATCTGTCATCAGATTTCATTCCAAATTTGAGGATATCGAGGATAAATTCCCTGCATCTCTCTTGGCTTCTCACTACTCACTTCTCAATGCAGCCCCCAGTCCAGGCATCGCCTGGTGGTCTCCCATCCAGGCGCTCAATCTGGTTTTGGCTTTTTCCAAGCCCAGCTGTCTCATCCGCTCGGCCAGCCACAGCGAAACGAGCACGAATTCTACAAATTAATTTGATCTGCTCACCTTCTTCCGATCCCATCTCCACCTGGTAGGTTTTGTACGCGTCCAAGCAGAAAATCCCAATTAGAATAAGGCTGAAAACCTGTCAAAAAAACAGAGAAGCAAAGACTGGAGGTTTGAAGAGCTTCTCCAATTCGTAAAAAACATTTCCCCCCCAAAAAAAATTAAGCCAAAAATTTAGTATTTCGCTGGCATTTAATTTGCACTGTGTGGGAATTTTCTTACATTTGCCCCTGAAAAAAAATAAAATTACAGGGGATTTGCGGCCTGGTATAAAAGGGGTTTAAAAAATCAAGATGGCGGCTGTTTGACCAAGCTCTGCTCCTTCAGGTGTGGCATATAATAAATAAATATTTATAACTGTACTTATTAAATTTATAGGCTGCCCAAATTTGCTTCAGAGTGGGATGAGTGACATATAAACATTCTCTCAGCCCAGCCCACCTCACAGGATTGTTGTGGTGGGGAAAATAAGAGGAGGAAGGTGTGTTGGATACTGAGTTGCCTTGAGTTATTTATAAAAATAACAAAGGTAGGATATGAATAAAATATAAAATTAAATTAAAATAAAATAAAATAAAAACATAACATAAATAAAGCTAACAAAAGTAATTGAAATAAAATAAACGAATAAGCTAAACTAAACTAAAACAAAATTAACATAAGATAATAAAATAATAAATAAAATAAAATAAAATAATAAAAACAACATAAACAAACTAATAAAATAAATTGAAGTAAAATAATAAAATAAAATAAAAATATAATAAAATAAAACAATAAAATAATAAGTAAAATAAAATGTAACATAAACAATAAACTAATAAGCAATAAACTAATAAACAATAAACTAAAATATAATATAATAAAGTAAAAAATTAAATAATAAAATTAAATAAATTACATAATAAAAGATATGTGTAAAAAAGGGAATGGGGCTTGGGTTCAACAGGTGCAGCCCCCAAATGGAAATTTTCCACCCTTCCTGCGGGCCAGAGATTTGGAATATCGTCTCCCAGAATTCCCCAGAGGCTGGCTGGCCTGGGGAATTCTGGGAGTCAAACTCCCAATGCAAGGAGGCTATTAGGAGGAATAGCAATCACTCACAAAGGCCGACACAGCTGATCCCCCGTGGTTGGTAGCGATGACGGCGAAGCCCACAACGATGAAGATGATGGCCGCACTGATGGACCGAAGGAGATCCTGCAGGCAGAAAAAGCAACCAAATCAGTCCCATTCCCAAGACCATAACAACCCTTAAAATGCTAGAAAAGGCGGGAAATTAGAGACCACGCTCTTCAAACCCTTAAGTGTGGTTCAATTAAATCCAAGGCAGTTTGCAAGGGAAGGAAGCACCGATGGACAGCAGGGACACCGCTGACCCTAACCCAGAGATTTACCCACCAGGCAGGGCCAGTTGACCCAGGTCAGGCGTTCGTGATAGTACGTGGCTCGCAGGCCCAGGAAAGTCAGGGTGACCAACATCTCCAGCAAGGCAGCGCCCATGTAGGCCGAAACGGAAGCCGTGAGCAGCAAGAAGACCAGGAAACAAAGACCCTGAGTGAAGGAGGCAGAACGTAATGTCTGAATGGCGTGACTCTTAACTCCCTAAATCTGAAGTTGCAGGTTTTTGTGGCAAGGGGAGAACCCGCCATAAGAAAACATAAGCACCAGACAGATTATATAGCATTCTTAATCTTGTCCACTTGAAGATGTGTGGACTTCAAGTCCCAGAATTCCCCAGCCAGCGCAGCTGGGTGTTGAAGTCCACACGTCTTCAAGCAACCAACATTAAAAAATGTTGGTTTATAAATTGCAGCAATTCACCTGAATCAGCTGTTTTTCCATCTCACTCCCCACCACACCCCCAAATCTGATGTTTTCTGATGCAAACTGCATCCAGCCCCATCAGGATGATCAATACTTTGCATGATGGGAACTGTGGTAGGGCACTATGGAAAACTATTCATTGATCTCTGGATGTTTTTCCCCAACCGTCCTTCCCAACACAGCCATTTTTCTGTGCCCCAGAGCCTCACCTTTGGGTTACAAATTTGGGCTACAAATTTGGGAAGGAAATACTGCAGGTCTACCCACTCCCCAGCTTTCCAGGGACTTCCTGGTTCGGATGGGAGGAAATGATGGGAAGTGGAGTTAGAAAACTGCCAAATTGGGGGAGTGCCAAGAGAGATTGGGGGAGGGGAGGCAATAAGGATGGATTAATTTAAGAAGTCAGAATAAGCTATTGCAGAGAGGTGAGAACGGCGGAGAAGAAAGAAAAGAGGAAGAATGGAAAACGAAAGAAGGAAGAAAGGAAAATAAAAGAAGAAAGAAAGAAAGAAAGAAAGAAAGAAAGAAAGAAAGAAAGAAAGAAAGAAGAAGAAGAAAGACAGAAGTGAAAAAGGAAGGAAGGAAGGAAGGAAGGAAGGAAGGAAGGAAGGAAGGAGAAAGGAAAAGGAAAATGGAAGGTGGAAAATGAAAGGAAAATGGGAGGAGAGGAAGGAGGATGGATGGAAGGAAGGAAAGAAAACAGGAGAAGAAAAAGAAAAATGGAAGGAAGAAAGGAGGAAATGAAAATGAAATGAAGAAACAGGAAGAAAGAAAAAGGAAGGGGAGAAGAAAGGAAGGAAAAGGAAGATAGGAAATAGAAGAAGAAAGATAAACGGAAGGGGAAGAAAGAACAAAAGGAAAACCAAAGGACAAGAAGGGAAAAAAGGAAGGAAGGAAAACCAAAACACCAGAGGAAGGGAAAAAAGGAGGAAGGGAAAAGGAAAGGAAGGAAGAAAGGAAAACCAAAGTCCAAGAAGGAAAAAAGGAAGGAGGGAAAACCAAAGGAGAAGAAGAAAAAAAAGGAGGAAGGGGAAAGGAAAGGAGAAGAAGGAAGGAAGGAGGGAAAACCAAAGGAGAAGAAGGAAAAAAGGAGGAAGGGGAAAGGAAAGGAGAAGAAGGAAGGAAGGAGGGAAAACCAAAGGAGAAGAAGGAAAAAAGGAGGAAGGGGAAAGGAAAGGAGAAGAAGGAAGGAAGGAAGGAAAACCAAAGGAGAAGAAGGAAAAAAGGAGGAAGGGGAAAGGAAAGGAGAAGAAGGAAAAAAGGAGGAAGGGAAAACCAAAGGAGAA
>NC_138210.1:72306040-72468540 GCF_964194415.1 Vipera berus | reverse complement strand
ACACACTCACAACCCTGGCCAAAAGCCACACTCCTGTCCCTTCCCACTGAACAATGAGACACAAGTGTTCGGACCCCAGTGAATCTAAAGCAGGGGTCCCAGAGGTGTTTCCCCCCCTTGTTTTTTTCCCTTGAAGAGGTTTCGCTTCTCATCCAAGAAGCTTCTTCAGTTCTGACTGAATGGCGGGGGAAATGGAAGGGTTGATCTTCCTTGCTGCCTTCAGGATCACCTGAATCCGGGCGCCAATGGGTGTGGAAACTCCTTGGAACTGCTGAAAGGACTTTGTTGTGAGCTACACAACCACAACAAAGACATTCTACTCTACCTTACAGCCTCCGAGATAAACCTCCCGCAGGCCTCAACCGACTCTCCGAAAGAGGGCTAAAGGACCAGGTGACTGGAAGGGAACATAAGTCCTTCCATTCTCCGCCATTCAGTCAGAACCGAAGAAGCTTCTTGGAGGAGAAGCGACATGTCTTCAAAGAAAAACAAAGAAAGTCCAGTTGCCTCTGGAAAAAGCACCTTTGGGACAACCCTGATTTGGAGGGAGGATTGAGAATCTCCACAGACATTAAAGTGCTGCAGCTGCCAAAAAAGCTAACACAGTGCTAGGCTGCATTAACAGAGGAATAGAATCAAGATCACGTGAAGTACTAATACCACTTTACAATGCCTTGGTAAGGCCACACCTGGAATACAGCATCCAGTTTTGGTCACCACGATGTAAAAAAGATGTTGAGACTCTAGAAAGAGTACAGAGAAGAGCAGCAAATATGATTGGGGGACTGGAGGCTAAAACATATAGGGAACAGTTGCTGGAATTGGGTATGTGTAGTTTAACAAAGAGAAGGGTGAGGGGTAACATGATAGCAGTTATTCCAGTATCTCAGGGGCTGCCCCAAAGAAGAGGGAGCCAAGCTATTCTCAAAAGCGCCCGAAGGCAGGACAAGAAGCAACGGATGGAAACTCGTCAAGGAGAGAAGCAACCTAGAACTAAGGAGAAACTTCCTGACAGTGAGAACAATTAACCAGTGGAACAACCTGCCTCCAGAACTTGTGAATGCTCCAACACTGGAAGTTTTTAAGAAGAGACTGGACAGCCATTTGTCTGAAATGGTAGAGGGTTTCCTGCCTTAGCAGGGGGTTGGACTAGATGACCTCCAAGGTCCCTTCCAACTTATTATTATTATTATTATTATTATTATTATTATTATTATTATTATTATTATTATTATTATTATTATTATTATTATTATTATTATTATAATAGCAGGAGCGACCCCTTGACCGGATGAATGCACACTCGCCGTTTCTCACAAACGTGCGCACACACTCAGATTTTGAACTGAGCAAGTTAAGCCAGGCCAGGGAAAGGGACGGTTTGATGTAGGGGTTAAGACGCCAGGCTAGAAAATGGGGAGGGGAGTTCTAGTTCTGCTTGGGGCAGGAAGCCCACTGGGTGACCTTCAGCCAGTCTCCCCCCCCCCCCTCTCTCTCTCTCTCTCTCTCTCTCTCTCTCTCTCTCTCTCTCTCTCTCTCTCTCTCGGCCCCAGGAAGGAGACAGTGGCAAATCACTTCCCAGGAAGGAAGGAAGGAGATGCGAATGAGAAGGAAGGAAGGAAGGAAGGAAGGAAGGAAGGAAGGAAGGAAGGAAGGAAGGAAGGAAGGAAGGAAGGAAGGAGATGGGAATGGGGAGAAAAAAGGAAGGAAGGAAGAAATGAGAATGAGGAGAAGGAAGGCAGGAGGAAGGAAGGAAAGAAGGAAGGAAATGGGAATGAGGAGAAGGAAGAAAAGAAGGAAAAAGGTGGAAGGAAGCAGATGGGAATGAGGAGAAGGAAGAAAAGAAGGAAAAAGGAGGAAGAAAGGAAGGAAGGGAGGGAGGGAGAGAAGGAAGAGGATGAGAATGGGGAGAAAGAAGGAAGGAAGGAAGGAAGGAAGGAAGGAAGGAAGGAAGGAAGGAAGAAAGAAAGAAAGAAAGAAAGAAAGAAAGAAAGAAAGAAAGAAAGAAAGAAAGAAAGAAAGAAAGAAAGAAAGAAAGAAAGAAAGAGAGAGAGAGAGAGAAAGCAAGTAAGCATGATTTTCCCAGCCAGGCACCCAGCTAAGACCCAGCCCAACCCAACAGCCCCTTAGCTGGGGTGCCGGGTTCGGGAAGAGGTTTTGGGGACTTACCAGCTGCAGGATGTCCATGGTGTGGAAGCTCCTGTCTGCCTGTCTCCAGGTCACTCAGGTGAGTCCTTTCAGCTCCACGCCAAGAATCCTTGTTTTATAGCCACAACTTTCCAACTTTCCATTCCTGGTTAGGCTGATTTGCAAACGAAGCAGGAGATCCCATTGTGGGTAGAAAGCATAGTAGATTTTTTGTGGTTGTTGTTTTTAATTCCATCCAGCCATTGATGAAACTGGAAATGGGGTGGGGTGGGGTGGGGAGGGAAACCCCCGGGGGAGCCCTATTGTTGCAAGTAAATTGGGCAAGTAAATCTATTCCTCCACATTTTGTTTTGCAAATGAAAGAATTTGGTTTTAAATTGTGGAGTTTCTCCAACCGAGGGTGGCCAGGCCTTTCGGCTTCTTGGCTGCTTCCCAGCTGTTCAGGTGACACCACCCCCTCCCCAATATGCCCAGGGCAGGAAATGCTCCCCTCCCCCAATCCACCCTAAATTTCTGACCAGGGAGGTGATTCTTGCAAAGGTGACATTTGAAGGCCATTTTTTTTCCCCTTCCCCAACTAGTGTGTGCTAACGGATTCAAGTTTCCACGTTTAAATCATCGAGCAGGTGCGTTATGGGAGCACTTGAACCCGGATCCCACTGGGGTGATCTGACTGGAGAATCTGCTGGATCAGGCCCAATTCACTCAGTGGGATCAAGCCTCGGGTGGGCAAAGCTGAACACAACAGGTGAAGGCCTTCTTGGCCTCTTTCCCCCCACCCCAATATTTTATTAATTTTTTTATAGTCACATATTGTCTGGGTTTCAATATTTCGCTTACAAATACATGTTAAATTCCTTTACCTCGTTTTTTTTCCTAGCCATTCATAAAATGTACCCCATGTTCTAAAATATTCTGAGTATTCTTTCTCTTTCATAATGCCGCTTGGGGTGTGTGTGAAAGCCCTAATAATCAGGCATATACATAGAATGAAGGCTATTGCTAAGCTTGTAAGCCGCCCTGAGTCTTCGGAGAAGGGCGGGATATAAATGGAATTAAAATAAAATAAAAAATAAAAAATTTTCAGCGTCAGTCTGTCCGTTTCTGCACAATCTAAATTTTTTCTCAATTAATCTCTTCCTCCGCTGGTAATTCTTCATCTTTCCAATGTTGAGCAAATACAATTCTTGCTGCAGTTAACACATGTGACATTAAGTATACACGGTCCTTCTCATAATTTCCTACAATTATCCCGAACAGAAAGAATTCTGGCTTAAAATCTATGTGTTTTTTAAGTCATTTTCTCTAACCATATACTATGTATTCTTGACCAAAATCTTTTGGTTTTAGGGCATATCCACCATAGATGATAATATGTGCCTGGTATAAGGCCATCTTGGACTTTTGACAGATAGACTGCCAGGAGACATGGAGGCTCTTCCGCACGTCACAGCTCACCAGGTAAGAGGAGAGAAGAGGGAAAATACGACCACAGTTGAACCTAAAATGTTTGTTGCTAAGCGAAACATTTCTTAAGTGAGTTTTGCCCCGTTTTACGACCTTCCTTGCCACGGTTGTTAAGTGAATCGCTGCCGTTGTTAAGTTAGTAACACGGTTGTTAAGTGAATCAGGCTTCCCCATTGACTGTGCTTGTCAGAAGGTCGCAAAAGGGGATCAAGTGACACACACCCCCGGGCGACACTGCAACCGTCATAAATGTGAGTCGCTTGCCAAGTGTCTGAATTTTGATCACGTGATCACGGGGAAGCCACAACTGTCTTAAGTGTGGAAAAACGCTCCTAAGTCAGTGTCGTTGCACCTTCGAACAGTCACTAAAATGGACAGTTATAAGTCGAGGACTGCCTGTATTTTTCCCAAAGGGCGGAGGCGCCATTCAATACTGACTTGGCAAACCTCGATCAATAGAAATATTTGTGGAAAACGTAAAATTGCAACGATGAGTCGCTCACAGCTGTGGTTGCAAAGGAGTTAGAAGCAAACTTGGCCCTTTGATGACTTATGGACTTCAGTGTGCCTGGCTGAGGAATTCTGGGAGTTGAAGTCCACAAGAAGGGGTCTTCAAACTTGGCCCTTTGATGACTTGTGAACTTCAACTCCCAGAATTTCTCAGTCAGCGTGCCTGGCTGAGGAATTCTGGGAGTTGACGTCCACAAGTCATCAAAGGGCCAAGTTTGTAGACCCCTGAGTTTGGGGTAGTTTTTGACTTAACAACTATTTCACTTAGCAACAAAATTTGGGGGCTCAGTTGTGGTGATAAGCCGAGGACTACCTATATCTGAAGCTCAAATATGAATTTCTCCTGGCAGAGAAATTGTCTTGAAAGTTGGTGATGAGGCCTGACCCCCATATTGCCTAACCTGGTTAGACTTAATGGCGACCCAGTTTCTTTTCCATTTACAGAGACCCTGTTGGCTCAAAGCACTGGCAGATCCCACCCTAATCCTCTTCCTTGCCTGTTAAACCTCCATGGCTCAGCTCAAAGTTGAGGTAGTCCTCGGCTTACGACCACAATTGAGCCCAAAATTTCTGTTGCTAAGTGAGACCGTTGCTAAGTGAATTCTGCCCCATCTTCTGCTCTTCCTTGCCACAGCTATTGACAGAATCACTATCGTTGTTGTTAGTAACACGGTTGTTAAGTGAGCTTTGCCCCACTTTGTGAACTTTCTTGCCGCAGTTGTTAAGTGAATCACTGCAGTTGTTAAGTCAGTCACATGGTTGTTAAGCGATTCCAGCTTCCCCCATTGATTTTGCTGGTCAGAAGGTCACAAAAGGGCTTCACATGACCCTCGGGACACTGCAACTGTCGTAAATATGAGTCACTTGCCAAGTGTCTTGAATTTGTATCATGTGACCCTGGGGATGCTAAGTGTGAAAAAACCGTCATGAGTTATTTTTTGAGCGCCGTTGTAACTTCCAACGGTCGCTAAACGAACCGTTGTAACTTGAGGACTACCTGTATTTCTTTTTCCCCCCCCGTCTTTGTTTAGCCATCCGAGCATCCTACAAACGCTGCAATAATGAGGTTAAAATATAATATACATCTTGAGCAATAATCTTTTTTGATAAGGTGGTGGCGGAAAAGCTGCTGATGGTAACTTGGGGGACAAGGAGAAAAGCGAAATCACCCGCCTGGGTGTTGGCAGATAAAATTTAGCCAGAAATCAGATTTTATTTGTGGGAGTTTAAGACACGGCCCTTCCCCAGAGAGCCGAAAGTTGACAAATTTCAGGGAGCCAAAATTTTACATTAGTTATGGGAAATATTTCCTCATCAGCGGATAATCGAAACGGGGCCTAACTTTTCACCTCAGAAAAGCTGCCATATTTTTCAGACTGGCGAGGGAAGCCCGCTCTTAAGTGTGACAAGGGACTCCGAAACCCATAAGCCACTCGATTTCCCTTCACAGGTAGTCCTCAGCTTACAACCACAATTGAGCCCAACATTTCTGCCGCTAAGCGAGACATTTGTTAAGTGGGTGTTTGCCCCATTTTACAACTTTTCTTGCCATGGTTGATCAGCGAAGCCCTGCAGTTGCAGAAGGTTGATGGA
This sequence comes from Vipera berus, assembly GCF_964194415.1. Classification (NCBI taxonomy): domain Eukaryota; kingdom Metazoa; phylum Chordata; class Lepidosauria; order Squamata; family Viperidae; genus Vipera; species Vipera berus. The sequence goes on along the minus strand of NC_138210.1, from coordinate 72,462,822 downwards.
TTTCAGTCAGCCGAAAGATTACGCTACTTATGGGACTACCTGTTATCTGCCACTGGCCTACCTTGCAGGGCTGTGCTCATAGCCCTTTCCTAACTTTGCACATGCCTTGGGACAGCTGTTCCCTGACACCCCAAGGGCTGTGACCCACAAAAACAACTCCAATATATATGCAGGTAGACCAGAAAAGGACCAGAATTTCCATGGCTAAGCAAAGAGAGTCATGCCTGATTCTATGAGCATTTTTTGCCACTGTTAAATGAATCACTGTGTTGTCATAAAGTGAGTCCAGTCGCTCCCAGTGACATTGTTTGTTGGGAAGCTGGCGGGCAAGGTTACAAATGGCGTTCACATAATGCTCAAGCCGTCGTAAGTACAAGACCATTGCCAAGCACCTAAATTTAGATCACGAGATGCTGCAACGGTTGTAACTGTGAGGACCAGTCAGTTTTTTGAAGCCATTCAATGAATGGTTGTAAATCGAGAACATCTTCTGAATTCCAAACTAAAAAAAAAATGGCGTTCAGACTTAATTCTAAAGCCTTATTCACAGGCTATAGGGTAGTCCTCGACTTACAATAGTTCATTTAGTGACCATTTTTCAGCTGCATTGTGGACATAAGTCAAGGACTACCTGTTCTTTCACGCTTGCTGTTAGTGTAGCCTTACAATAAAGTAGAATTTCGAATCTCTGGGGAATGATTGAGTACATGTAGCCCTTAGTTACAACACTTCATTTAGTGACCGTTTGAAGTTGCAACAGCAGTGAAAAAAGCGACTTATGACCGCTTTTCAAACTTATGACCATTGCAGCATCCCCAAGGGTCATGTGATCAAACTTCAGAAGCTTGGCAACTGGCTCACATTTATGACAGTTGCTGTGTCCCGGGGTCATGTGCTCAACTTTTGCGACAAACTCTGACAAACTCACCGGGGAAGTTAAGGATTCGCTTAACAGCTGTGTGACTCACTTAACAACTCTGGCAAGGGAGGTGGTAAAAAGGGGCAAAACTCCCTTAACCACTGTCTCACTTAACAACAGAAATTTGGGGGTTCCACTGTGGTCGTAATTCGAGGACTTAGCTGTAACGGCTCTAGAGAAGAATGACCCAGGTGGGTTCTGTTGAGCAGTCCCCAGCTGTGGTTGTTAATTGATAAAAGTGCAATAAAGGAAGGACCAACAACTAATATAACAGAGTTGGAAGGGACCCTGGAGGTCATCTAGTCCAACCCCCTGCTCAAGCAGGAGATCCGATACCATTCTAGGCAAGTGGCTGTCCATTCTCTTCCTAAAAAGGAGGAGGAGGAAGAGGGGTAGTAGTAGTAACGGAATAACAGAGCTGGAAGGGACCTTGGAGGTCATCTAGTCCAACCCCCTGCTCAGGCAGGAAACCAAACAGAAACACAATCCAATCCGGGTTGCCATGGAGAAAAAAACAGAAACATCAACAGCAAACCATATTCTATTTGCAGGTATCCAAGCGTCAATATTCACACCTGCCAGCGGGAAGTGGGCAGAACCTGGGGATGCCCCTTGAAAGGGGTTTCCTTGTGGTTTGGGGAAAGAAGAATAAACTCAATTTCCCTCCTAATCTCCTAATCTTCTCCAGGTTCCACCCCCTCCCCTTCCTACCTCCGCCAGGTCTGACCTGACCCCTGAGTCACCTGGAGGACAATGGGTGCTTTTCAGACACAGCGAACAATAAGGTCCAGGTGAGTCAGCAAGCATTCCACGACTGCTTTTATCTGATGCTCCGGCCTGACCTTGATAGAACAACACAGACCAAGATCTGGCCGGGTTTACACGGGCACATATGTAAAACTCCAGTCAGGCTTCAAAGATGAGGTGATCGAGGGTTTTTTTCTTAGAAGCAGAGGCAAATCACCTCTGTGCTTGAAAAAGAAAAAGAAAGAAAAAAAAGTCCTCGACTTACGACCACAAAGTTGCTGTTGCTAAGCGAGACGGTGGTTAAGTGAGTTTTGTCCCACTTTGTGCCCTTTCTTGCCACAGTGGTTAAGTGAATGCTGCAGGGCTTACGTTCGTAAGCGGGACATTTGTTAAGCGAGTTTCGCCCCGTTTTATGACCTTTCCAGCCACAGCGGTTAAGTGAATCGCTGAAGTGGTTAAGTTAGGAACACGGTCGCTAAGCAAATCAAGCTTCCCCCACAGACTAATAATAATAATAATAATAATAATAATAATAATAATAATAATAATAATAATAATAATTATAATTATAATTATAATTATAATTATAATTATTATAATAATAAATGGAAGGGATCTTGGAGGTCATCTAGTACAACCCCCTTCTCAGTCAGGAAAACTTTGCTTGTCGGAAGGTCGCAAAAGGGGATCACATGACCCCAAGACTTTGCAACCGTTGTCAATAGGAATCAGTTGTCAAGCATCCAAATTTTGATCACGTGACCCTGGGGGATGCTGCAAAGGCCGTAAGCGTGAAAAATGGTCATAAGTCACGTTGTGACTTGTATCTTTAAATGGTCACTAAATGAATGGTTGTAAGTCAAGGACTTATGTTTACATCAGTGACCTGCTTCTGTAATGGGGTCTCTCAACACACTGGACCACAAACTTCTCAGAGGTAGTCCTTGACTTATGACCACAGCTGACCCCCAAATTTTTGTTGCTGAGTGAAACGTGTTAAGTGAGTTTCGCCCCATTTCTTGCTGCTGTCGTTAACGGAGTCGCTGCAGTGCTTTACATTGGTAACCCAGTTGTTAAATGAATCTGGCTTTCCCCGCCGACTTTGCTTGTCAGAAGGTCACAAAAGGGGAACACGTGACCCCGGGACATTGCGACCGTCATAAATATGAGTCAGTTGCCAAGCGTCTGAATATTGACCACAAGGTTGCTGCGAACGATCGTAAATGTGAAAAACAATCATAAGTTATTCTTTTCAGGGCCCGTTGCAACTTCGAACAGTCGCTAAATGCACTGCCGTAAGTCGAGGACTATCTCAATGAAGGGACCAAATGTCCACAGTTGAATGGAATGATTGAATGAATGAATGTCACCCTCTGTGCATATTGGGGCAATCAGAAGGCTGGTTTGGCACGGCTGGCTAGGGAATTCTGGGAATTGAAGTCCACCCATCTTAAAGGAGCCCAGGTTGAGAACCACCGCATTAGCGTATCTTTTTAGGCCACTGAAACAGCTTTAAAACTCCAATTTCTGCCCATATTTTAAATTTCTGCACCTTGGTGGTTTGGTGTTGTTGTGACAAAAGGGAGGAAATATTTATGCAATTAGGCCGTTTGTTTCCACAAATGACACCGAAGGGAAAAGGAGGAGGTTATTTCATTAAGTCCCTCACCTGCACGTACGTGGAATTACACTGAGTAGCTACGACCTGTTGCATTTGTTTCTGTTTTGGAGAGAAAGCAAAGCTGGCTTTTCGTGGGAATTGTAAAATATTTGCATCTCTCTGGGCGAATTTGCCTCTGGGGTTTAACCAGGTAGAAGCAAAGTATGAGTTAAGGAAAATACCCAGGTGCTAAATATAGCAAAGTAGACGTAAGGGCAATTGGGACAGCAGAAAAATCAGGAAATAGAAAACAAGGCTCAAATTTTATTTTTTATTTTTTCTAGGTATGTTTTCAAATCTAACGGCCCCCAAATCTTCCCTCACAATCTGCTTCCAAGGCAGATGTCTGCACTTCCCAGGATGTCTAGGAATAATCTAAGCTGAATCCCCTTGAGCATGTGCAGAGTGCAAAGTCTTTATTTTTTTCACAGCACCATTTACGTAATGCACCTTCACCTTGATGCGGATTAGCTGATAACACTGTCAGCTTCAAACGATGGCTTTCCTGCCTCAGGTGGGACTAGAACTCACTGTCTCCTGGCGATTGGTTCAAAGTCACCCAGCTGGCTTTCGTGCCTTAGGCAGAACTAGAACTCACCGTCCCCTGGTGATTGGTTCAAAGTCACCCAGCTGGCATTTATGCCTAAGGCAGGACTAGAACTCACCGTCTCCTGGTGATTGGCCCAAAGTCACCCAGCGGGCTTTCATGTCTAACGCGGGACTAGAACTCACCGTCTCCTTGTGATTGGCCCAAAGTCACCCAGGCGGCTTTCATGCCTAGGGTGGGACTAGAACTCACTGTCTCCTGGCGATTGGTTCAAAGTCACCCAGCTGGCTTTCGTGCCTTAGGCAGAACTAGAACTCACCGTCCCCTGGTGATTGGTTCAAAGTCACCCAGCTTGCTTTCTTGCCTCAGGCGGGACTAGAACTCACCATCTCCTGGTTTCAACCTTGATGCCTGAATCCCGAGACCAGGGCTTTTTTTCTCATAGAACGCTCAGAACGGAGTTCCGGCACCTTTTTTGGATGGAATCTTGTAGGATAGGCAAGGTGGGTTGTATGACATGTGTGAGTTCCGGCACCTTTTTTCTTTTACAAAAAAAGCACTGCGGGCCGAGACCAAACTGGCTCTCATTTCTTGCCCCCAGGTACAACTGCAGAGAAATCACAAAAGGCAGCCACAACCAAATGTGTGAAGCCACCATCTTGATTTTTTTTTTGGTCTCCGTCCATGTCCACATCATGCTTTAACCCTTGATTTGTTTTAAACAATCAAGTCGTCCTTTAGCATATTCCCTCTAATAGGGGTGCTTCCACAACCCCCCTAATAATTCTGATTTTTTTTCCTGTCATAATAATAATAATAATAATAATAATAATAATAATAATAATAATAATAATAATAATAATAATAATAATAATAATAAAAAAGTTGGAAGGGACCTTGGAGGTCATCTAGTCCAACCCCCTGCTCAGGCAGGAAACCTTATACCATTTCAGGCAAATGGCTGTCCAGTCTCTTCTTAAAAACATTTTTCCTCTTCATGGTCTTAGATGCAGGTGAAGTTTTGAACCATTCTTCCTGTATCCCTTTTTTATTTATTTATCACGTTTAAAAAATCCTTTGCTATCCCCCCTTTTTTTTCTGTTTTGTCTTTTAAACGACCCCGGCGAGAGAGGTTTGATAAAATTTAGGAGAACCATATGTCTAAAAACAGGTTTGTTATGTTCCTCCAATCCAACTTAAAAACAAGAACAAAGCAAAATCGTAAAGATTTGTAAATCCTGTTTGTTTAACAATTAATTCCATTTAACTGTCTGTGATTTACATTTCAATGCAGGATTCGAGGTGCCTCTGGTTTCCATTCAGTGTTACATTTACATGCTTTGTGCTTTTTGTGTCTTCCGCATAAAGGCACAGGAGTGTTGTAAGGTGTAAAAATATCAATTGTGTCATTACACAAATGAGATCATTGGCTCATATCATCTTTAGAAACCACAAAATTGTACGGAAACACCCTGCAAGCCAGCATTTATTCTGTTGCATCCAGACTCCAATAAATTTTACTGTAGATAAACTAAGTTTGAATTATAATTGATTTATTTGTGGTCTCTTGGGAGATGCAACAAGGAGGCGTGATTTAATTTAGTTTTAAATTTAGTAATTTAATTGCCAACTTAACTCACTTTCTGGATTTACAGTACAGGGAATCAAAACAGTCTGATTGTGCCCAGCACCCCAAATCTCAAAAAACAACAATTTAGAATTAAACAACCTTTGTATGTGTGAATCTAACAACTGTGCCTTTCTTTAGTCGTAAAATACATGCAAAAAACCCCTGAAGTAATTTAAATTAAAAACTGCAATTCTTGGTATATTTACTTAGAATTCAGAAGCCTTGTACTTCAATGGTTCTTATTATTAATTAATGAAATCCATGGAGATTTGCAGAGAAATACAAATCTTACCCTTTAAAAGTTTTTAAAATAAATATTTTAAAATTAAAGTTTTACCCTTTAAAAATCGGAGGCTCCTATGACATTTGCACAAACCACAAACAATCCAGTAAGCATCATATTAAATTCCCCTTTCGAAGACTGTGGTTCACTAATGTAGAGTTAGAAGCTAAATTTAAAATGATTATATGTTGGAGATACCAAAAAAAAAAAATCTGTTCAGCATAGTAAATCAGGACTACTTTAAAGTTAAATAAAGTAATGGATAACACAATAAATAAAATAAATGCATGGTTCAAGAAAGAAAGCTGCTTTGTCTAAACGCAAGGAATTATACATAGAATAACAGAATTAGAAGGGACCTTGGAGGTCTTCTAGTCCAACCCCCTGCTAGAACAGGATTGGTAGTTGATAATTCTTTGGGGCCCTTTCACAAAATGGCTGCCAGGGAGGTGCTCGCTCATTGGCTGCCATCAAACAAAGATGCCCTGAAGTCCCTGGTGAATCTTAGGCACAATGACCTGGTTTTGTTAGCAAAAATGCAGAATTGCTTTTACATTATTTTCCAGAAGGTAACAGTCTCAGGATCTCTTAGTGGTGCCCTTTCCAAGCACCAACTGATGCTGCTTAATATCCAAATGCAAAATTGGCCCAGTGCTGCCACCAGCGGAGTCCATGGAGGAACTAATTCGTGACATGCCAGCATGCTATTGTCATGCCCGCCCACGTTATCCCCCCTAATTAATTTCATTTCTGGGCAAAATTCCCCCTAAACAAGCATCACTTTGCAGCTTGGACTTTTTCAATATCATAATTAATCCTCCGCGATCCAGCTGCTTTATTGGAAATTGAATTAACCTTAAATTAATACAGTTGTTATTTGAATAAATGACAATGAAATATGGACATTTTTCTCACATTTCTGCAAATCATAACCACATCAATATAAAGCTTCTTTTCATAGATCATTTTGATTGCCTCATCATGGATCCTGTTTACCAAATTCTTATTTAAATTTGTTTTCCCCACAATATTCAAAGAATTCTTACCGGTTAAGATTTTCGCAAAATTAGTTACACTTAAGTATTTAAGTCTTTTTTTTTCATACAAGCCATCACATTTTTTACATTTCTCATACCTTAAAGAAAAATAAGAAAAAAGAAAAAAAAGAAACATTTCTTTTATATAAACCATCCTAACATTTTTGTATTTCTTATGTCAAAAAACCAAACACAAAAGAAAAAAAAAGGCATATTATATTACTTTAAGGGCTCATCCCTCTTAAACTAATCTTCATTTATATTCAAAATCTTTCTATTTCTTTAACCATATTCAATTTTCAACCATGTTTAATTTTTAAATATTCCCTCTGGTAATTCCCATCATCTAATTTCTTAATTCTCACTTTACCCTTTTTTTTTTGGCCAAACATCTTTCCTGTTCAATATGCTTCGCCGAATCAAAGAATCTTCCCGTAATCTTATAAATGTTGCTGCAGGTACAAAAGGCAAAACAGGTAAGATGTTTTTATAGGGAGGTTTCGCTCCTTCGTATTCATTGAGAATCTTGTCCTTTCTTTCTTTCTTGATTTTATTATTTTTTTGTCTCTCAAGTTCTCGTAGTTCTCCTGGCAAAATCCATTTTGCCAAATCTTTTTTCTTGTCCTCAAACTTATTTTGTAATCTTAAAAGTGTTTGTAGGTTGTCTTTTCCATGTCCAGAATTTCCTGTAAGTTTTTTTCCGTTGGAATTCTGATCGTGTGACCATGGGGATGCTGCGACGGTCGCTAAGTGTGAAAAACAGTCATAAGTCACTTTTTACAGGGTCGTCGTAACTTTGAATGGTCACTAAATGAACTGTTGTAATTTGAGTAATTTTAGCCATTCCCATCATGCCAAAGATGTCGCAAACTGATTATAAACAGTGACACAACACAGTCGCCAAAATAATTTCCTGTGAAAACGATCGCCTGCCGGTAACAAAAAACTGAAGTGGGAACATAGAGTTCGAAACACCATTGAAAATGGACAATTTAAAATATTTAAATTGGGATTTCCCAAAGTCTTGGCACACAACAGAACCAGATTTAGCCCGGTTGAAAAAAAGGGAACTGTGGTTTGTTGGTATGGAGATACCAAGGGAAATGTAGAATAGAAGAAGAAGAAGAAAATTGGAGAAATGACAAAGGAAGAAGATTCGAAAATTAAAATGAAAGGATTGGCGTAAATCAGCCAGGAGGGCGGGGCTTCCAGTGGGTTATTGGCAGATTGGGCATCCTATCAAAATGTCTTGGATGTCAATTGATAGACACTGATAACTTTTCCATCGGTCAATTACAAAAGGCCACACGGCTTGCATCTGCAGGACAGGTGTGTCGAACCTTGGCCACTTTAAGACCCGTGGACTTCAACTCCCAGAATTCTCCAGCCAGCCAAGGGGAATTCTGGGAGTTGAAGTCCACAGGTCTTAAAGTGGCCAAGATTGGATACCTCTTTTTAAAGACGCTTTTGGTCTCTTAGGAAGAACTGGATGCAAATAAAGGTCAACCCCAGTAAGGAACTGGCAGCTGTGATTTCACATTGTTGTGTTTACACAAAAAGTTAGGGTGGGCCAAGGTGACTGATGGCGGGTGGGCAGAGAGAGATCTACCAGTTGGATGGCTACCTGCTGGCTGATACAGAGATACAGAAGGGGAAAGGCAGATTTCCAGACACAATTTAAAATCTCAAGTTTGGAGTTGGGAGAATGGATTTTTATTTTTATTTTATTTTATTTTTATTCCATTTATATCCCGCCCTTCTCCGAAGACTCAGGGCGGCTTACAAGCTTAGCAGTAGCCTTCATTCTATGTATATGCCTGCTTGTTAGGGCTTTCACACACACCCCAAGCGGCATTATTACAAAGTCAGCTTATTGCCCCCAACAATCTGGGTCCTCATTTTACCTACCTCGGAAGGATGGAAGGCTGAGTCAACCTTGAAAGTGTTTCCTTCCTTTCTTCCTTCTCCTCATTCCCATATCCCTTCCTTCCTTCCCATTTCCTGCCTTCTTTCCTTCCTTCCTTCCTGTTGTGTACGTAATCACACTTGGCCAAATAAAAGTTCTTTCTTTCTTTCTTTCTTTCTTTCTTTCTTTCTTTCTTTCTTTCTTTCTTTCTTTCTTTCTTTTTCTTTCTTTCTTTCTTTTTCTTTCTTTCTTTCTTTTTTTTCCTCTCTCTCTCTCCCTCCCTCCCTTCCTTCCTTCCTTCCTGTTGTGTATGTAATCACACTTGGCCAAATAAAAGTTCTTTCTTTCTTTCTTTTTTTTCTTCCTTCCTTCCTTCCTTCCTTCCTTCCTTCCTTCCTTCCTTCCTTCCTTCCTTCCTTCCTTCCTGTTGTGTATGTAATCACACTTGGCCAAATAAAAGTTCTTTCTTTCTTTCTTTCTTTCTTTCTTTCTTTCTTTCTTTCTTTCTTTCTTTCTTTCTTTCTTTCTTTCTTTCTTTTTCTCTCTCTCTCTCTCCCTTCCTTCCTTCCCCCCTCTCTCTTTTGCCCTCTGCCCACCACAAGCGAGGCCACGAGGGGAGCATCGAGAGATAAACCACCGTCCCCCTTAATCCAGGACATCTCCCCCCCACACCCCGGGACCCCTTGAATCCAGCGGAGTGCAGCAATTACATCCAGCGGGGGAAACCGGACCCTGCCTCCCGCAACCAACGCGGGGAACACTGCCTTTCCGCCGGCTGGGCGCGGGGTTGGGAAAGCTTCTGCAAAGCTGCCCGCGGCGCTAGTCCTCAAGACGCTCTTTCCCAGCTCCCCGCTCAATCCAGCCGGGCAGGACCGCTTCGGGCGGCGGGATGAGGCGGGGGAGGGGACGGGCGGAGGCCCAGGGGATCGGGGCGGGGAGGGCGCTTGGCGTTTCTCGCTCCCCCCTCCCGCCCTCACGCCCCCCCTTCTTTCCCCAAATCCCGGCTGGCAGAGGCGGTTTAGGACCCAGGAGCTGGCAGAGAGGCAGGCGACGAGCAGAGACGTGCGTGCCCGGGGAAAGAGGCGGGGGGGGGGTTGGGGGTGGGGGTGGCTGGGGGGGGGGAGACGGAGTTGGGGGGGGCTCTTGGGCGCCGGCCAGCGCCCCCTCCCTCCCTCCCTCCCTCCCTCCGGGCGCTGCAGAGCCGGAGGGAATCCCTTGGGAAAGGGTGGGGGGGACTTGGAAGAGGGGGGACCCCCCCCCAAGTGGGCACCGATCGGGAGGAGCCGGAGGAGGGCCGGGAGGGCTGGGCCAGCCCGGGGAGGGGAGGGGAGGGGAGGGGAGGGGGAAGAGGTCCAAGGGGCTAAACCCCCTCCCCACCCCGTCCAAGGAGGAGGGAGGGGGGAGGACGGGGAGGCTCCGGAGCGCCGGCGCAGAAGAGGCTCCGCCGCCGACTCGGCAAGCCGGGCTGGAGGCGAGGAGGGCGGCCGCGGGGGGCGCGTCTGCAAGGGCTGGCCAAGTAAGCCTCCCTCGGCCTGGATTGAAGGGGGGGCTGCAGAGGGGAGGAAGGCAGCAAAGACTTGGAAGCTTTTGGGGGGGTCTCCCTCCCTCCTCCCCCCCTCCTCCCCCCCCCGCCCGATGCCCCCCTTTTCTGCCCCTTCCTCCTCCTCCTCCTCTTCTCCTCCTCCTCCTTCTCCTCTTCTCCTCCTCCTCCTCCTCTTCTCCTCCTCCTCCTCCTCCTCTTCTTCTCCTCCTCCTCCTCCTCCTCCTCCTCTTCTCCTCCTCCTCTTCTTCTCCTCCTCCTCCTCCTCCTCCTCCTCCTCTTCTCCTCCTCCTCCTCTTCTTCTCCTCCTCCTCCTCCTCTTCTTCTCCTCCTCTTCTTCTTCTCCTCCTCCTCCTCCTCCTCCTCCTCGGTCCGCTTCTCCTTCTCCTTCTCCCTCTTTCCCGCCTGCTGCCTCCCCACCCAGGGGCCGCCCAGCCGGCCAGCCCAGCCCAGCCAGCCACGCGTCGGGCGGGCGAAGTGGGAGCCCGGCTGGGGGGGAAATTGCTGAGTCGGGATGCGGCGCCGCTGGAGGCTGGGATGCTCCGGCCCGCTGGCCGGCAGAAGGGAAAGGCAGCTGGGCCGGCGGGTGTGTGGGTGTGTGTGGGGGGGGGACCGGGGTTGTGTGTGTGTGTGGGGGGCTGCTCGGCTTTGGAAGGGGGGCCCGGAGAACGCGGGTGGGGAGGGGGGCGGCCTCGCGGAACTCTCTGCTCTGGGGGAGGGAGTGTAGGGGGGGGATCACAAGTTTGGGGAAGAGCTCTTAAGGTGTCCGAGGGAGGGAGGGAGGGAGGGTGGGTGGGAGAGAGAGTGAGAAGAAAGAAAGAAAGAAAGAAAGAAAGAAAGAAAGAAAGAAAGAAAGAAAGAGAAAGAAAGAAAGAAAAGAGAAAAAGAAAGAAAGAAAGAAGAGAAAGAAAAGAGAAAAAGAAAGAAAAAGAAAAAGAAAGGAAAGAAAGGAAAGAAAGAGAGAAAGAAAGAAAGAAAGAGGATTTAGGACAGAAGAAAGGAAAGAAAGCAAATAGACAAGAGGAAGGAAGGAAAAGGGATGGGGAAGAAAGAAGGAAGAAAGAAAGAGAGAAAGAAAGAAAAAGGAAAGAAAGAAAAAGGAAAGAAAGAGAAAGAAAGGTAGAGGGAGGAGGAAGGACAGAAGAAAGGAAGGAAAAAATAGACAAGAAGAAGGAAGGAAAAAGGAACAGGAGGAAAGAAAGAAAAGGAAAGACTGAGGGAAGGAGTTAAGAAAAGGGAAGGAGGAGAAGAGGAAGGAAGGAAGGAAGGACGAAGCAGAGGAGGAAGGAGAAAAAGGAAAGGAGGGAGATGGGAATGAGAGAAAGGAACGGGGAGGAAGGAAGGAAGGAAGAAAAAGAGAGGAAGGAAGGATGGTAGGAAAGGAAAGACAAAGGAGAGGAAGGAAGGAAGAAAAAAGGGAAGAGGGAAGGAAAAAAGAAAGGCAGAAGGAGAAGGAAAGGAAAGCAGGGAAGGAAAGAAAAAGGAGGGATGAAGAAAGAAAGAAAGAGAAAGAAAGAAAGAAAGAAAGAAAGAAAGAAAGAAAGAAAGAAAAAAAAAATACTTTTTAACCTTCCTCCAGAATGCAAGAAATCTCCCTTTGGGTTTGATCCAAAGGAGGGAAGAGCAGCCTTGGGGAAGTCACTTTCTTTAACTTAAGGCTGGAAACAAATCCTTAACAATAACTCCTTGTATTTTCTGCTCAGCAGGTGACCAAGAGGGGGGACACCGTGGAATTTGATGCTCCCACCCTCAGCCTGGAAGCAGGTTCTCTTCCGGAAACCTTTAGGAATTTGGGGAAATTTGCATGAAACTGCTCCCTGCCTCTCTGCCTGTCATTCTGGAATAAATATTTGGCCCAACAAAGAACAAAATATCTGGATTTTCGCAATGTGCCTCTGCTGACTCTGGACATTCCCGCCTGTGTTTCGACGGGAAGAATGACATACAAGATTATCCAGCAATCCTCGAAGTTGGCCAAGGATTTGGGGATCAGGAAACCTCCTTTGAGATTAAAATTATCTGGATTAGAACCTCACTCTCTAGCCTTGTAGGGAGAAAGGAGTTCGTTCGCTGTTCTGGAAGGATTACGTTTATTTGGAAATGCATCCAAATCCCTGGAGTTGCTTTTGCCCGTCCTCGTTGGAAATACGTGTCGGATTTGTGGGCGAATTGGAATTTTTTTGAACTGGATCGATGCCAGGCCTTTTCGGAATTGGGTGAAAGTTTGACTCAAAACCTCAATATTGGAACAAAGCAGAGGAGCGGAGAAAAATCGCAAAATATTAAAGATAGCTGCTGGTGAATCTTGCTTGTTCTCAGGAAAACAATAAAAGCTGCTTGCTGAATATTTTTGAAGGAATTTCTGAACTGGCTCTTTTTAATATATATATATTTATATATATATATATGGATTCAAGAGCAAAAGTTTGCGGGCAGATGTGATTCCACAAACTGTTGGTAATTTGGGCCTGTTCGTTGCCAAAAGGAAACTTCTGGATTCCATGACATTGCAAAATCTGGCTGTTCTCCTTATTCTGTTTTTTACAAGCTTTGGAAAGAAATCCCGTATAAATGTTTCTGGGCTGCTTTTCCACTTTCTGCTCGCTGCACAGACCTGTGTTCCAGCTTGTTGTATTTTGTCTTCCTTTGCTCAATCCTTTTGGCCTGGAAGCAATCCGAGTTACTCAAGTCGTTTTCCTGGGCTGATTTTACTGACCCAGAGATTTGGAAAACCTCAGAAAAACTGCTGGGGGAATAATCATAGGGAATTGCAAATTGCAACTGGCCGGACTTCTGAGGAAGAACCACGTTCACTACACAAAAAATATATAGGAACTACTGATTTTATTTAGAGATTTCCCCCCCCCCTACTTTGCATTGGAATATTCATCAGGAACCAGCTTGCCAAGGATTTTTTTGGAGAGTTATAGCTTCTATGTTTGTGGTTTGCTGGCCTCTTTAAGATGACGAAAAATCAATTTTAAATTTCTCAGGAATTTTTTTCTCTCTGTTGTTTGTTCTCCCTCCGGGCACAACGTACAGAGCAAAGGAGAAGAATGCTTCTAAAGGCTGGCTTTATTTTTTCAAGAGTCTTAATATATTAAGGTGTCATTCTGGTCCGCTGAGGCTGTTCAGGTCTTCTGATTCCTTTGTTTGATGTTGGAGGGCCAACATGTCTACAAGTGTAAGTAGGAGAGAAAGAAAAGAAAAAAGGAAAGAAAGAGAAAGAAAGAAAGAAAGAAAGAAAGAAAGAAAGAAAGAAAGAAAGAAAGAAAGAAAGAAAGAAAGAAAGAAAGAAAAAGAAAGGAAGGAAGGAAGAAAGATTGAGGGAGGGATAAAGTAAAAGGAAAGAAAGAAAGAAGAAAGAAAGAAAGAAAGAAAGAAAGAAAGAAAGAAAGAAAGAAAGAAAGAAAGAAAGAAAGAGAAAGGAAGGAAGGAAGGAAGGAAGATTGAGGGAGGGATAAAGTAAAAGGAAAGGAGGAAAGAATGAGAAGGAAGGAAAGAAAAAGGAGCAGGAGAAAGGAAGGGAGGGACAAAAAGAAAGGAAAAGGAAGGAAGAGAACAAATGAATGAATCAAGGAAGAAAGGGAGAGAGAGAAAGGGGAGAGAGTATGAAAAAGAAGGAAGGAAGATAGAAAGATTGAAAGAACGGGGAAGCAAGGGAGAGAGAAAAAGAATGAATCAAGCAAAGAAGGGAAAGCAAAGAGCAAAAGAAAGGGAGGGATAAACTAAAAACGAAAAGAAGGAAGGAAAGAATGAATGAGTCAAGGAAGGAAGGGGGGAAAAAGGAAAGAGGGGAAAGAAAAGAGAGGGAGTGACAAAAAGAAAGGAAAGGAAAGAATGAATGAATTAAGGAAGGAAAAGAGAAAAAGAAAGGAGGGAGGGAGGGAAAGAAAAAGATTTGAAGAAAACAAGGGAGAGAGAGAAGGGAAGGGAGGGAAAGAGAAGGAAAGAGGGAAAGAAAGATTAAAAGAAAGAAAAAGAAAGGGAGAGAAAGAAAAGAAAAAAAAGATGGAAACCTACCCTGACCAGAGTTTGTAGTAAAACAGGATTGAGAACAATTTTGACCTTAGTGAAAAGATTTGCATTCCAAGGTTATTTGGGCCTCCTCATTATCTGGAAACGGATAAGTGGTGGGGAAGGCTTTGATGTAGTGTTGACTTTGGTTGACAAAGAGGGGTGCAGAAAAAGCTATTTGGGGGGGGGAGAGGAACACAACGCTCTCCTGAATACTTTTGCAAATCAAAATACTTTTAATTCCACCACCGTTGTTGTTGTTGTTGTTAGCTGCGAAGTCGTGTCCGACCCATCGCGACCCTATGGACAACATTCCTCCAGGCCTTCCTGTCTTCTACCATCTTCTGGAGTCCATTTAAGCTCACGCCTACTGCTTCAGTGACTCCATCCAGCCACCTCATTCTCTGTCGTCCCCTTCTTCTAGTGCCCTCGATCTTTCCCAGCATTAGGCTCTTCTCCAGTGAGTCCTTCCTTCTCATTAGGTGGCCAAAGTATTTGAGTTTTAGCTTCAGGATCTGGCCTTCTAAAGAGCAGTCAGGATTGATCTCCTCTAGGACTGACCGGTTTGATCGCCTTGCGGTCCAAGGGACTCGCAGGAGTCTTCTCCAGCACCATAGTTCAAAGGCCTCAATTCTTTGGCGCTCAGCCTTTCTTATGGTCCAACTTTCACTGCCATACATTGCAACTGGGAAGACCATAGCCTTGACTATACGCACTTTTGTTGACAGGGTGATGTCTCTGCTTTTTAGTGTGCTGTCTAGATTTGCCATGGCTTTCCTCCCCAGGAGCAAGCGTCTTTTAATTTCTTGGCTACAGTCCCCATCTGCAGTGATCTTGGAGCCCAGGAAAACAAAATCTGTCACTACCTCCATTTCTTCCCCATCTATTTGCCAGGAATTGAGAGGGCCAGATGCCATGATCTTGGTTTTCTTAATGTTAAGTTTCAACCCAAGTTTTGCACTCTCCTTCTTCACCCGCAACAAGAGGCTCTTTAGTTCTTCTTCACTTTCTGCCATTAGAGTGGTATCATCTGCGTATCTTAGGTTGTTGATATTTCTTCCGGCAATCTTAATTCCAACTTTTGATTCATCTAGCCCTGCCTTTCTCATGATGTGCTCTGCATATAGGTTAAATAGGCAGGGCGACAGTATACAGCCTTGCCGGACTCCTTTCCCAATTTTGAACCAATCAGTGGTTCCATGTCCAGTTCTCACTGTTGCTTCTTGACCCGCATATAGGTTTCTCAAGAGACAAATAAGATGGTCTGGTACTCCCATCTCTTTAAGAACTTGCCACAGTTTGTTATGATCCACACAATCAAAGGCTTTAGCATAGTCAATGAAGCAGAAGTAGATGTTTTTCTGGAACTCCCTAGCTTTCTCCATGATCCAGCGTATGTTGGCAATTTGATCTCTAGTTCCTCTGCCTCTTCGAAATCCTGCCTGTACTTCTGGTAGTTCTCGATCCACATACTGCTGAAGTCTAGCTTGTAGGATTTTAAGCATGACTTTACTAGCATGAGAAATGAGTGCAATGGTGCGATAGTTTGAACATTCTTTGGCACTGCCTTTCTTTGGAATTGGAATGTAAACTGATCTTTTCCAATCCTGCGGCCACTGTTGAGTTTTCCAAATTTGCTGGCAAATTGAGTGTAGCACTTTTACTGCACTGTCTTTTAAGATTTTGAATAGCTCAGCTGGAATACTGTCACCTCCACTAGCTTTGTTGTTGCTCAGCTTTTCTAAGGCCCACTTCACCTCACATTCTAGGATGTCTGGCTCGAGGTCAGTGACCACCTCATTGTGATTATCTGGGACGTTAAGCTCATTCTTGTATAGTTCCTCTGTGTAATTTTGCCACCTCTTCTTAATCTCTTCTGCCTCTGTTAGGTCCCTGCCATTTTGGTCCTTTATCATGCCCATTTTTGCATGAAACGTTCCCTTCATCTCTCCAATTTTCTTGAAAAGATCTCTGGTCCTCCCTATTCTATTGTTTTCTTCTATTTCTTTGCACTGTTCATTTAAGAAGGCATTCTTATCTCTTCTAGCTATTCTCTGGAATTCTGCATTCAATTGGGCATATCTATGTTTTTCTCCCTTGCCTTTCGCTTCCCTCCTTTCCTCAGCTATTTGCAAAGCTTCCTCAGACAGCCATTTTGCTTTCTTGCATTTCTTTTTCTTTGGGATGGTTTTGGTTGCTACCTGTTGTACAATGTCGCGAACCTCTGTCCATAGTTCTTCAGGCACTCTGTCTATCAGATCTAATTCCTTAAATCTATTTGTCACCTCTACTGTATATTCAACAGGGATATGATTTAATTCATACCTGAGTGGCCTAGTGCTTTTCCCTACTTTCTTCAGTTTAAGCCTAAACTTTGCAAGGAGAAGCTCATGGTCTGAGCCACAGTCAGCTCCTGGTCTTGTTTTTACCGACTGTATAGAGCTTCTCCATCTTTGGCTGCAGAGCATATAGTCAATCTGATTTCTGTGTTGACCGTCTGGTGATGTCCATGTGTAGAGCCGTCTCTTGGGTTGTTGGAAAAGAGTGTTTGCTATGACCATCGTATTCTCTTGACAAAATTCTATCAGCCTGTGCCCTGCTTCATTTTGTACTCCAAGGCCAAACTTGCCTGTTATTCCAGTTATCTTTTGGCTTCCTACTTTAGCATTCCAATCCCCCATGATGATAAGGACATCATTTTTTGGTGTTACTTCTATAAGGTGCTGTAGGGCTTCATAGAACCGGTCAATTTCATCCTCTTCAGCACTGGTGGTTGGGGCATAGACTTGGACTACTGTGATATTGAATGGTTTGCCTTGGATTCGAACTGAGATCATTCTGTCATTTTGAGGATTGTATCCCAGTATTGATTTTCCTACTCTTTTATTCACTATGAAGGCTACTCCATTTCTTCTGAGGGATTCTTGCCCGCAGTAGTATACCTGATGGTCATCTGAATTAAATTCACCCATTCCTGTCCATTTTAGTTCGCTGATACCTAAGATGTCGATGTTCAGTCTTGTCATCTCTTGTTTGACCACGTCCAGCTTTCCTTGATTCATGGATCTTACATTCCAGGTT
Source organism: Vipera berus (assembly GCF_964194415.1). Classification (NCBI taxonomy): domain Eukaryota; kingdom Metazoa; phylum Chordata; class Lepidosauria; order Squamata; family Viperidae; genus Vipera; species Vipera berus. The sequence goes on along the minus strand of NC_138210.1, from coordinate 72,445,455 downwards.
CCTATGGAGAAAAAATCTTTACAGCATCGGACTTTCCTTTCACCACCAGACATATCCACAGCTGAGCGTCCTTTCAGCTTTGGCCCAGTCGCTTCATTCTTTCTGGCGCTACTAGTACTAGCCCTCTGCTCTTCCCCAGTAGCATATTGGACGCCTTCCGACCTGAGGGGCTCATCTTCCAGCGTCATATCGTTTTGCCTTTTGGTACTGTCCATAGGGTTTTCATGGCAAAGATACTGGAGTGGGTTGCCATTTCCTTCTCCAGTGGATCACGTTTTGTCAGAACTCTCAGCTATGACCTGTCCGTCTTGGGTGGCCCTGCACGGCATAGCTCATAGCTTCATTGAATTACGCAAGCCCCTTCGCCACGACAAGGCAGTAATCCATGAAGGGGAATTCCACCACCACCACCACCCAAAAAAAAACCCAGGCCTTCCTTTGCAGCTAGGGTTCTACCTGCGTGGTTTTGCACGAGGTGAAAGTTTTTTAGCTTCAGATTTTCTTGGAAAGCACTTTTTGTGTGTTTTGGCTAACCACAAGGTAGTCCTTGACTGACAACAATTTGTTTAGAGACCGCTCAGAGTTACAACGGCACGGGGGGAAAAAAGCGACATATGAGCGTTTTCCCCCCACTCGTGACCGTTGCGGCGTATCTCCCATGGTCACGGGATCAAAATTTAGACACTTGGCAACTGGCATGTACTTATGACGGTTGCAGCGTCCCGGGGTCACGCTATCCCCTTTTGCGACCTTTTGACAAGCACAAGTCAATGGGGGGATGCCGGATTCACTTAACAACTGCGTGATTAACAACGGCAGCGTTTCCCTTAACGAACTGTGGCAAGAAAAGTCGCAAAAGGGGGCCAAACACACTTAACAAATGTCTCGCTTAGCGGCAGAAATGTCGGGTTCTGTTGTGGTCGTAAGCCGAGGACTACCTGTCAAGGGAAATCGAGTGGCTTATGGGTTTCCGAGTCCCTTGTCACAATTAAGAGCAGGCTCCCCTGGCCAATCTGAAAAAATATGGCAGCTTTTCTGAGGTGAAAAGTTAGGCCTCGTTTCGATTTTCTGTTGATGAGGAAATATTTCCCATAACTAATGTAAAATTTTGGCTCCCTGAAATTCATCAACTTCGGCTTTCTGGGCTGTGTCTTAAACTCCCCCAAATGACATAATTTCTGGCTAAATTTTATCTGTCAACACCCAGGCGGGTGATTTTGCTTTTCTCCGCCAAGTTACCATCAGCAGTTTTTCCCCCATCACCTCATCAAAAAAGATTATTGCTCAAGATGTATATTATATTTTAGCCTGATTATTGTAGCGTTTGCAGGATGCTCGGATGGCTAAACAAAGGCTGGGGGGGGGGGAATTGGGAAATATTGCTAGTCCTCGACTTACAACAATTCATTTAGTGACCATTTGAAGTTACAACGGCGCTCAAAAAATAACATGACTTTTTTTCACACTTAACGACCGTTGCAGCAACCCCAGAATCACATGGTAAAAATTCAAGACACTTGGCAAGTGACTCGTATTTACGACGGTTGCAGTGTCCCAAGGGTCACGTGATCCCCTTTTGCAACCTTCTGACCAACAAAATCAATGGGGGAAGCCGGTTTCACTTAACAACCGTGTGACTGACTTAACAACTGCTGTGATTCACTTAACAGCTGTGGCAAGAAAGGTCGTAAAGTGGGTCAAAGCTCACTTAACAACCCTGTTAATAACAGCTACAGTGGTTCTCTCAACAACTGTGGAAAGAAAGAGTGTAAAATGGGGCAGAATTCACTTAACAATGGTCTTGCTTAGCAATAGAAATTTTGGGCTCAATTGTGGTCGTAAGCTGAGGACTACCTCAACCTTGAGCTGAGCCATGGAGGTTTAGCAGGCAAGGAAGAGGATTGGGGTGGGATCTGCCAGTGCTTTGAGCCAACAGGGTCTCTGTAAATGGAAAAGAAACTGGGTCGCCATTAAGTGTAACCAGGTTAGGCAATATGGCGGTCAGGCCTCATAGGGAAATACAGCTAGTGCTCGCCTTACAACAGTTCATTTAGTGACCATTCGAAATTACAGCAGCGATGAAAAAAGTGACGATCCTTTTTCACACTTATGACCGTTGCAGCCTCCTCATGGTTATGTGGTCAAAATTTAGACGCCGGGCAACTGACTCATATTTATGACGGTGGCAGCGTCCCAGGATCATGTGATTCCCTTTTGCAACCTTCTAACACAATGGCGAAGCCGGATTTGCTTAACTGTGTTACTAACAATTGCAGTGATTCACTTAACAACTGTGGCAAGGGAGGTCGTAAAACAGGGCCAAAGTCACTTAACAAACGTTTCACTTGGCAGATGCAGAAATTTGGGGCGTCATAACGGCTTTCAAGCATCCAAACGTAAATCACGTGACGGTGGGGGAGGCTGCAACGAGTCGTAAGTGTGAAAAAGGACCCTAAGTCCCTTTTCTCAGTGCAGTAGTAACTTCGGACGGTCACTAAGCAAACTTTTGTAAGTCGAGGACTAGTTCTATTGCTGATTAGTCCGGGAAATGCTTAAAAACTGGGTTTTGGGTGAAAAACAAAAGTTTTGGTTGCAAAACTCGGCGACTGTTTATAAAAGGGGATGCCGAGCAATGCCAGAGCTTGTCCTGGTTCGTCCTGTTCCCAATTTCTGGGCAAACTTCCCAGCCGGAAGTCTTTTGCCTCCTTGCTATTTTTCGAGGGAATTCAAGCATGGATGTGCTTGCATTTAAAAATGCAGCTTATCGGTGCAGCCTTAAGGAAGGCCAGGGTTCATCCCTAGTGGGTAGAGCCCATTCAGAATATCAATGAAGGGGAGGTGGCTGGATTAAGGCCCGTTCAAAACTCCCCGCCAGTGAAGAGCTAACATTCTCCCTGAGGCACTAGTTTTCTATGTGCGGGGAGAGCAAATTTGCAGTTCTTTGGCCTCAGGCTCTCAATCAGATGTTTCCAAAACAGCTTCAGCTCCTGGGGAACAGGATGATGGGGTGGCTGCAGGATGCAGTTGGAGAAGGTAGAATAGCCGAGCACGATGGGAGTTGTAGTTGTAAGAAATGCCTATGTAACTTTATGTGATATAATAATCTTTCTCATACATACATACATATTTCTAAATGTCCCCATTAGGTGGAGATCTAGCACAGAAGCCCAGGACATTTTTAATATACAGATAGTCCTCATTTAGCAACCATAAAAACTTGATTGAAACGCGATTTTTGCAATCTCCGCTCAGCTTTCCTTTGCTTTACAGACCTGTAAAGACCTGCTGGCAAAGTTCCTTTTTCATCACCGTCCTAACCGCAAACGGTCGCTAAACGAGGCAGTCGCTCAACAAGGACTGCTTGTTATAGAAGGGCAGATGCTCGTAAAGACAACCATTAAATTTTACCGTTGTTGGTTCCCACCTCGTGTTGTAAAAAGGTCCTTTCAGCCTCTTGCTTGTGGGTAACCTAACCAGCCAGGTGGGCTAGGAATTCTGGGAGTTGTAGTCTGGGTATTCTGGGAGCTGCAGTCTTAAGGTATTCGTAAGCCGAGCTTTGGAAAGTGTGACCTGAGCCTTGTGTATCCACCTTGTTTTTCATCCACAGGTGCAGTTGTGTCGCGCTCTGTATGACAACACGGCCGAGTGTCCGGACGAACTCTCGTTCCACAAGGGGGACCTCATGGTCCTTCTCCAGCCCGAAGGGACCGGCCTGGAGGGCTGGCACTTGTGTTCGTTGCACGGCCAACAAGGGATTGTGCCGGCCAACAGGGTGAAGGTCCTCCCCGAGTCAGGATCTCACCCAAACCACACCTCAGCAGAGGTCTACCAAGTGCCGAAGAAGGACGGTCTTCTGGTGGGAAAGATCTCAGATGGAGCCACGGAGGAGTGGAGAAGGAGAGAACAAAGGAAAGAAGAACAGGAGGTGAGGAGGACCTGAAAGTCCTCTCCTGCTTGTTTCTCTCCATGATGCCACCTTGGATGACACTGACTATCCCCAGAGACTCCTCTTCCACCTTCTCAAACTTCTACCCAAGACCCCAAAACTGGACTTCGACATCTCCCCTTCCCTCAGAGCAGAGTTTAGCAGCCTGTCAACGTCCAGATACATCGAGATGTTCCCCACCCCCATTTTAGCTGGGCGTGGATGATGGGAATTAGGCTCCGCCATCTTTTCAAGGCCCCAGGCTGGAGAAGAGTGCCTACTAGAACAGATCTTGAGGAGGAACCCTTTGATCATCTAAATCCCTAAACTGCTGACCCAAATCTTCCCTGTTTTTTGAGGTCCACCTGGAGGGTAGGGGGTGGGTCACACAACCCACCATGATGGAAGCTGGTTTGCCCCACCACCACACTCAACCGCGAACTCTCCATCCCTTTTTTTTTAAAACCCAGGAATGTTGGGCGAACCTATCTCAGTTATGAGCTGCAGGGATCTGCTGCTTCTCTCCGAATCCTGATTCCTGGTTTCTCCTTGTCTTTGTCTTCCACCCCAGGTGTATGAGATACCGCCACCCGCACGGCCCTGCCCTCTGCCCCCAGAGGGCATCTACAGGGTGCCACGGGGGACCAGAAGAGAAGAAGAATCTGGGGAGGTACTTTGAGAGAATAAGACAGATGAGAAGATGGCCTGTTTTCATCCTGGACAGCCGTAGTTGGTTCCAGCCTTCTCCAACCTTGGCCTTTTCTTGCCACAGTTGTTAAGTGGATCGTTGCGGTTGCTAAGTGAGTTGCACGGTTGTTAAGCAAATCCGGCTTTCCCACTGCTTGTTAGGAGGATGCAAAATGGGGATCGTGGGACACCCACCCCCTCGGGTCACTGCAACCGTCATAAATATGAGTCAGTTGCCAAGCGTCCGAATGTTGATCTCATGACCGCAGGGATGCTGCAACGGTCGTAAGTGTGAAAAACAATCCTAAGTCACTTTTTCCAGTGTCGTTGTGGCTTCAAACAGTCGCTAGATGATATGACCAGCATTGTTATTATTCTATTCTGTTCTATTCCATTCCATATTTTTTATTCCATTCCATATTTTCTGTTCTGTTCTATTCTATTCCATGTTTTCTATTCCATTCCATTCCTTATTTCTATTCCATTCTATTCTATTCCATATTTTCTATTCCATTCAATTCCATTCCTTATTTCTTTTCTATTCTATTCTATTCTATTCTATTCTATTCTATTCTATTCTATTCTATTCTATTCTATTCTATTCTATTCTATTCTATTCTATTCTATTCTTATTATATTTTATATTTTATTTTATTATGGTTAATCTTCAATTTGATTCACAGTCTGGGACTGGTAAAAACTTATCAGTTCAAGTCTTAACCAAGGACCTAAGAGCTGTTAAGGTAGCGTCTGAGTATATAGGCAGTTCCGAGTAAGGGTGGTGGTGGGGTGTGTGTGTGTGTGTGTGTGTTTCTTTTTTGCAAAGTCAGAATATTCAGGTCTAATAAGTTCAACAATTCCCTATATCTCGGCAGCCCTTTGGGAATTGCTCCAAGGGCTCCTATTGCTACAACCATTGATTTTTTTATCTCCACGGTCGCTCAACGTCAATTTGCAAATCCCGATATTTTGTTATTTCTTTTCCTAGCTGTTTCTCTTCACTTCGTGCATCCCCTAGCATTGCAATAACAGCCAGGCAATAGTCACGTCAGGCGTGCTGTGGGCTGGATGTCTTGTCTGTTTGGATCCGAAAGTCTCCCAGGATCTTGACTTGCTCTTTTTAAAGACTTTTGTCAATTCAGTACCCAGTAATTTTTGCTGCATTATTTTTCTTCTTCTTCTTCTTCTTCTTCTTCTTCTTCTTCTTCTTCTTCTTATTATTATTATTATTATTATTATTATTATTATTATTATTATTATTATTATTATTATTATTATCTCAGCTGGGTTGGAAGCAGAATAGAATTGAAGACATTTCTTGGATGAGAAGCAAAAGTTTTGCAGTTGCCCCATTTTTATTAGCTTATCAAAATATATCTGACCTCTCCGCAAGTCGCCATCGGATGGGGTGCCCGGTGGCGGCTGGACAAAGCCTCCAGGCTGGGGGGGGCGGAAAAAGGAAGGACAAGCGGCCGCGCCTGTTGGATTAAATTTTACGCCTGTCCTGGCGCGGAGAGTAATTGTATCTGAGCCCTTTATAAAGGGGACAGCTGCGTGCAAGGGGGCCCTTTTTCCTTCCCCCAGCTAAGCCAACATTCGCCTTAGATGGAGAAAAACTTGGGTGAGAAGGACAGGTGAGAATGCGGAAGGAGCAGCTGGTGAGGTTTAAAAAGCAAGGCTAGGCTGTAATTTTGGGGAGCGTCCCCTGGTGTCTTTTCAAGGCCGGAAGGCCGTCTGGATCTCCAGATTAGGCCAGAAGTCAAGTCTGGTCAAACAAACCAAGATGGTCATCGGTCAAAGAGGCTGCAACAGATCCGTCAGCAAGCAATACAGATAGCCTTCGACTTAGTTAACAACCATTCGTTTGGCGAACAGCACTGAAAAAGTGAGTTTTTAACACTCATGGCTGTTTGCAGCATCCCCATGGTCAGGGGATTAAAATTCGGACGCTTGGAAACTGGCATGTACTTAAGACGGTTGCGGCATGTACTTAAGACGGAGTTACGTGATTCCCCTTTTGCGACTTTCCGACAAGCAAAGCCAGATTCCCTTAACAAACCAGGTTGCTGTCTTAACACCTGCCCTGATTCACTTAACAACTGTGGCAAGAAAGGTTGGAAAATGGAACAAAATTCACACAATAGCTGTCTTGCTTAAGGCCAGAAAGTTTGGGCTCCATTGTGGTCGTGAGCTGAGGCGTTGAAAAACTCTGTCCCAAAGGCCTCAGAGCCAGCCATGGGGATTCTGGGAGTTGAAGTCCACACACCTTCCAAAGCCCTAGTTTGACAAACACTGCATTGTCTTGATGTATAATGTAAGCTGTGGTTTGTTTTAACCACGGCACATGGACTAAACCAGGGGTAGGCAACCTCGGCTCTTTTATGACTCATGGACTTCAACTCCCAGAATTCCTGAGTCAGCTGACTCAGGAATTCTGGGAGTTGAAGTCCATGAGTCATAAAAGAGCCGAGGTTGCCTACCCCTGGACTAAACCACTAAAGCAGGGATCCTACGTCAAGCTAAGCCATAAACTGCAGTTTACAATCACACTGACTATGTTTATCATCTGTGCTGAGCTCTCCGCTCCTGATCAAGCCACGTTGGGTGGTTCAAACGCACCGAGATGTAAACTGTGGTTAATAACTGGATTCACCCCCGCCAAACTATTTTATGGCTTAGCTTGACGCCCGACCCCCCCCCAAACATGCTTCAATTTGGGAACTCTTCTTCTTTATCCTTTTTTCTCCGCTCGCAGGTTTATGATGTGCCCTCATCTTTGCTCCGGGACGTGGTTTTGGACACGTACGATTCTCCCGCCTCACGGGTCAAAAAAGTCGCTCGGGTGGCCCCCCAACCCAGCGCCCCTCCAAACGCGGACGAGGCCTACGACGTGCCCCTTGCCTTCAAAAAGGAGGAAGAGAAGGACGAAGGAAGTTGCGAAGGGCCACTGATCTATGCCATCCCGTCTAATTTACGCCGCGCTTCAGCCTTGCTTAACTTGTACGAGTCTCCCGAAGACATCCGGGCGGGAGGAAAGGAGGAAGAAGAGGAAGAGGAAGATGGGGCCATTTACGACGTTCCTCTGCTGACGCCCAGCACCCCACCTTTGGAAGGAACCCTCCAAGGACTCAGCCTAAGGGACCCGGGACCCCCTACTCGCCCCCGGCTGCCATCCGCGGAGAGCCTATCCCGCCGTCCGCTGCCCGCTCTTCCTAGCGAGGAGCGGCTTTCCGGAGAGCCTCCACCTCCATCGCCCAGCATCGTGCGGAAGGGCAGTATCCAGGACCGTCCGCTGCCTCCCCCTCCACCCCGGCTGGGGGGTCTCGGGGCGGGTGAGCAGGTGGACCAAGCCAGGGATGACGTCCACAACGAATATGAGGGGATCCGTCTGGCTGACGAGTACGATTATGTCCATTTGAAGGTAAGGATGGTTCAACCTGAACTCGACGTCGGGACGTAATCTAGACGCCACGATGCTTTTGCAACGGTCCTCGACTTACGACTGTAACTGAGCCGGGCAATTATGGTTGTAAAGTGGTTACTATAGGACCAAAACCGTTTTGCTTTTTTTTGGGGGGGGGGTTTCACTTTCTTTTTTACAGAGGTTGTTAAGCCAATGCAGCAGTCGTTCAGTGAACCCAGTGGCCGTTAAGTAAGGTCATCGATCACAGTAACCTGGCTTTTGCGGGAAACCGTAATTGCCGGTTTGCAGCAAAGACATTGTGCTACTAGTCCTCAGCTTTCATTTTGTGCCCGTACAAAGTGACATTTACTGACCTTTCATTTATTTATTTTTTATTTTATTTTATTTTAATTGCATTTATATCCCGCCCTTCTCTGAAGACTCAGGGCGGCTTACAAGCTTAGCAGTAGCCTTCATTCTATGTATATGCCTGCTTATTAGGGTTTTTCACACACACCCCAGCGGCATTATTACAAAGTCAGCTTATTGCCCCCAACAATCTGGGTCCTCATTTTACCTACCTCGGAAGGATGGAAGGCTGAGTCAACCTTGAGCCTGGTGGGATGCGAACCTGCACTAATTGCAGGCAGCTGGTGTTACTTAAGGAGGCATTAGCCCACTACTCCACCAAGGCCCGTTCAAAATTAAAAACGCCACTGAAAAAAAAATGACTTAGGAGCTTTTTTCCCCACACTTACGACCTTTGCAGCATCCCCCCAGGGTCATACGATCAAAATTCAAGACGCTTGGCAACTGACTCATATTTATGACGGTTGCAGCGTCCGGGGGGTCACGGGATCCCCTTTCTGCAACCTTCCGACAAGCAGGATCAATGAGGGAAGCCAGATTCACTTAACAGCCCGGCTACTAACTTAATAGTTGCAGTGATACACTTAACGACCGCAGCAAGGAAGGTCCAACAACGGAGCAAAACTCACTTAACAACGTTCTCGCTTTGCAGCATGAACGTTGGTCTCAACTGTGGTGATGGGTCCACCTATAAATTGTGACGGCAAATGGCCGTAAAGGCAGGCTGGTTGCCGAGCGTCCAAAACGCAGTCATGTGACCCTGGCAGCCATTGGAACTTCAGACGGTCGCTAAGTGTCACCGTCTTAAGCTGAGGACTCTCTGCAGTCTGGGTGCTGAAGCGTTTTGGCTTTTCGGTGTTAAGAGCAAGCGACCCACAACTTTCAGCCTATTGTAGGCTCCACCCCTTTGCCCACCAAAAGGGGCAGGGCTTCGTGACATCGTGGCTGCCGCCATTTTGACTTTTTTGACCTCCCCTGCCTGAACCCTTGGATAACCGGCGGCCCTTGCATGTTATAACTCCAGCAAAGCTACAAAAAACTGGGCTACTCGGAACATCTTACATTTTAAGGAGATACCCTCAGGGGTCTTCAAACTTGGCCCTTTTATGACTTGTAGACTTCAACTCCCAGAATTCCTCAGCCAGCATGCCTGGCTGAGGAATTCTGGGAGTTGAAGTCCACAAGTCATAAACAGGCCAAGTTTGAAGACCCCTGAGATACCTGGTTGATACCTAGGATGCTGGCAGCAACCCGTGTCAACCATTTAGTGCCAGTCAATTTGAGCGTTCAGTTGACTGAGTTTCATGTTTTATGAATAAAAGTTTTAAATAATAATAACAACAACAACAACAACTGGACGGGACCTTGGAGGTCATCTAGTCCAACCCCCTGCTCAGGCAGGAAACTCTATCCCGTTTCAGACAAATGGCTGTCCAGTCTCTTCTTAAAAGCTTCCAGTGTTGCAGCATTCACCGCTTCTTGAGGCAGGTAGTTCCACTGGTTAGTTGTTCTAACTGTGAGGAAATTTCTCCTCAGTTCTAGGTTGCTTCTCTCCTTGACTAGTTTCCATCCGCTGCTTCTTGTTACCAGACAGATCCCTTCGAAATTCATCTCCTCGTCTCTAGATCCGCCTGCTTAAAAAAAAAAGGGGGGGGGGCGGAAATTATGACTTAAACATGAGATTATTCCTTAAATTTGGCCTTGCGGTTCTTCCGTTGCCTGTGGTACAAATTAGAAAGACTTCACACAGCCTTTCAGTGTGATGTTTTTTACAAAATGGGGTTTATTTTCCTCGCTTGCAAAGTTCGCTCTCAGCCTTGACATATTTCCATTCTTTTCCTTCCCCAAACCAGAGGTGAACATTAACCCAAAATGACATTAATCTTAAGACGCGTCACAACGACCAAGTGTAGCGCAACGTGATTTGGGGGAAACTGCTTCGTCTCGAACCCGACACCGGTTTAAATTTTTAAATGTAAAAAGCAGATTCCTCGAAACAAATGCCCGCCTTTTCTTTTGAGGTAAAATCCATGGCGCTTTAAATAGGCTTACCTCCCGGTGTATTGTGTGCGCCGGAATTACGGGCGGTCCTCAACTTACAACGGTCCATTTAGTGCAGGGGTCTTCAAACTTGGCCCTTTTATGACTTGTGGACTTCAACTCCCAGAATTCCTCAGCCAACTAGACCAGGGGGCCTTCAAACTTGGAGGAGAAGCCCTTTGCAAGGATCATCCCAGTTGGTAAAACTATAAAAAAAATATTGCAGTAATGGAAGCAGATCTTTGTTATCGGGGATTTGTGATTCAGCATGGGTTGTGAATTCAGCCCACTGTGGTGGTTTATGGTGTGAACCTCGGTGAAACAAGCTATGGCTTAGTGTGATGCACCAACCCGGCTTCCTTGTCTGTGCTGAAGGTAAGACCATTTGAATGGAGATGCTTGATTGGCAGGGATGCAAGTACCGTACAACTCTAGGCCGTGGAAGCTGGCTTGATCCGTAAGCCATTGTTAAACAGGGGCTTAATGTCCAGGCAAAGCAGGCCTAGGACTCTTTCTAAGGCAGGGTCTTCAAACTTGGCCCTTGGATGACTTGTGGACTTCAATTCCCAGAGTTCCTCAGCCAGCCTGGCTGAGGAATTCTGGGCATTGAAGTCCACAAGTCATCCAAGGGCCAAGTTTGAAGACTCCTGCTCTATCTAACACACGCAATTTGGCTGCCTTTCCGCTCACATTTTAATCTGGCAATTAATGCCAACTCCCAGCTGGGGAATTCTGGGAGTTGAAGTCCACAAGTCATAAAAGGGCCAAGTTTGAAGACCCCTGATTTAGTGACTGTTTGAAGTTACGACGTCACTGAAAATGGTGACGAATGGCCGTTTTTCACACTTAACGGCTGTTGCAGCATCTCCCGTGGTCGCGAGATCAAGATTCAGATGCTCGGCAACTGACTCGGATTTATCACGGTTGCCGTGTCCCGGGGTCACGTGACTGCCTTTTGCGAACTTCGGACAAGCAACGTCAATGGGGAAGCCGGATTCACTTAACAACCGTGTGACTAAACCCCTGCAGTGATTCACTTACTGACTGTGGCAAAATGGAGGGAAAACCCACTTAACAACGGTCTTGCTTAGCAACAAAAAGGTTGGGTTCAGTTGTGGTCGTAAGTCAAGGACTGCCTGTATTTTACCGCGACCTCTCTCTTATTTATTCAAATACAGATACGTCCTCAACTTACAACAATTCATTTAAAGTTACAACAGCACTGAAAAAAGTGACTTGGGACCGCTTTTCACACTTACGATCGTTGCGGCTTCCCTGAGGTCACCTGATCAAAATTCAGCCACTTGGCAACTGACTCACATTTGTGATAATTGCAGTGTTTCCCCGGGGTCACGTGATCCCTTTTTGCGACCTTCTGACACGGGGCTTCCAACCTGGCCCTTTTATGACTTGTGGACTTCAACTCCCAGAATTCCTCAGTCGGCCATTTTGATGAAACCACAGGCTGGGATCCAGACCATGGGTCTTCAAACTTGGCCCTTTGATGACTTGTGGACTTCAACTCCCAGAATTCCTCAGTCGGCCATTTTGATGAAACCGCAGGCTTGGATCCAGACCATGGGTCTTCAAACTTGGCCCTTTGATGACTTGTGGACTTCAACTCCCAGAATTCCTCAGTCGGCCATTTTGATGAGACCGCAGGCTTGGATCCAGACCATGGGTCTTCAAACTTGGCCCTTTGATGACTTGTGGACTTCAACTCCCAGAATTCCTCAGTCGGCCATTTTGATGAGACCGCAGGCTTGGATCCAGACCATGGGTCTTCAAACTTGGCCCTTTTATGACTTGTGGACTTCAACTCCCAGAATTCCTCAGTCGGCCATTTTGATGAGACCGCAGGCTTGGATCCAGACCATGGGTCTTCAAACTTGGCCCTTTTATGACTTGTGGACTTCAACTCCCAGAATTCCTCAGCCAGCGTGACTGGCAGAGGAATTCTGGGAGTTGAAGTCCACAAGTCATAAAAGGGACATAGTTCCCTCATGCTGGCTGAGGAATTCTGGGAGTTGAAGTTCACAAGTCATAAAAGGGCCCAGTTTGAAGACCCCTTGTTCTGACACAAGCAAAGTCAATGGAGGGAAGTCGGATTCACTAAACAATCGGGTTGCTAACTTAACCACTGCGGCGGTTCACTTAACGACCGCGACCAGGAAGTTCGCAAAATGGGGCAAAACCCACCGTCTCAGTTCAGCCACGGAAGTTTTGTGTTGCGATCGTAAGTCAAGGCCTACCTGCGTTGTATTGAGCCCTCTCTTTTACGCATTCAAATATTGCATTTTTATGGTGAAATTCAGCCCGTTCTGAATCCCACCACCATTTTGATGGGTGGAGAGAAAGAGGCGGGGGGGGGAAAAAAAGAGCGAAAATGTTGTCGTCGAAACTACAAAGCAGCCCGGGGAACCAGTTTTGTTTGTTTTGTTGTAGCCAGCAGAAAATATTTGCAGGGCGAAATAGTTTACCTACCGAAAATTCATATTAGGGTTTAAGGCAGGGATCTCCATCCTTGGCAACTTTTAAGACTTCTGGACTTCAACTCCCAGAATTCCTCAGCCAGCCAAGCTGGCTGAGGAATTCTGGGAATTGAAGTCCAACAAGTCTGAAAGTTGCCAAGGTTTGAGGACCTCCGGTTTAAGGGATTCGGTCGGTGGCCCGACGGGGCTCACCTTTCAAAATCCCAAATGCCAACCAATAAGAAATGGGCCTGGACACACACACACACACACACACACACAGAGAGAGAGAGAGAGAGAGAGAGAGAGAGAGAGAGAGAGAGAGAGAGAGAGAGAGAGAGAGAGAGAGAGAAACGTTTGCTGAAATAACAGAGCCTGGACGGAGTTTGGGGGCTGCAAAGAAGAAAAAAAAGGCATTTGGGAAAATGACTTGTCAAATAGGATGTGGGCTCAGATTTGCTGCGTTGAGCCTGGGAGGTGGGCTTGGTGGGGGGAAAAAATGAAGGCTCAGTGGGAATGAGGGCCTGGGGGTGAGGGGGGGGTGTCTCTGAATCACAAGCATCGCAGGGCTGGCCGGGGGGGGGGGATCTTTCCTGGGCTGACCTGTATTAATTGTGATTGTTTGCCGTTTTGAGTTTTTCAAGAGAAGCTTCTTAATGGCGTTGCGACCTTTGGTTTTGTGTCTTATTTATCCGGTGTTAAGACTCAGCAAAGAAACGCACTCTTGTTGTCGTCCTTTCTTTCCTTCCCGTCTTCCACACTTCTTCCTCTTCCCATCTTCCACCTTCCTTCCTTCCCTTCTCCTCTCCTCTCCTCTCTCCTTCTGTTCATCTTCCTTCCTTCCGTACTTCTCCCCTCCCCTTCTCTTCTCCTCTCCTTCCTCTTCCTTCCTTTCTCATTCTTTTTTCCTTTTTTTTTGCTTCACCTCTCCTCTTCTTCCTTTCTCTCCATCTTTTGTTCATCTCCTTCCTTCTCTCCTCCCCTCCCCTTCCCTTCACTCCCCTCCCTCTTCACTTTTCCTCTCCTCTCTTCTCCATTTCTATTCATCTTCCTTTTCCTTCCTTCTTTCCTTCCTTCCTTCCTTCCTGTTACCCTTCTTTGCTTCTTCTCTTCTTTTCTCTCCTCTTTTCTCCTTTTTCTTCTCCTCTACTTCTCCTATTCTCCTTCCTTCCTTCCTTCCTTCCTTCCCTTTCTTTGCTTCTCTTCTCTTCTCCTCTCCTCTCCTCTCCTTCTCCTATTCACCTTCCTTCCTTCCTTCCTTCCTTCCTTCCCTTTCTTCGCTTCTCTTCGCTTCTCTTCTCTTCTCTTCTCTTCTCCTCTCCTCCTATTCACCTCCTTCCTTCCTTCCTTCCTTCTTTCCTTCTTTCCTTCCTTCCCTTTCTTCTCTTCTCTTCTCTTCTCCTCTCCTTCTCCTATTCACCTTCCTTCCTTCCTTCCTTCCCTTTCTTCTCTTCTCTTCTCTTCTCCTCTCCTCTCCTTCTCCTATTCACCTTCCTTCCTTCCTTCCTTCCTTCCCTCCCTTCCTTCTCTTCTCTTCTCTTCTCTTCTCCTCTCCTTCTCCTATTCACCTCCTTCCTTCCTTCCTTCCTTCCTTCCTTCTTTCCTTCCTTCCCTTTCTTTTCTTCTCCTCTCCTCTCCTCTCCTTCTCCTATTCACCTTCCTTCCTTCCTTCCTTCCTTCCCTTTTTTGCTTCTCTTCTCTTCTCTTCTCCTCTCCTCTCCTTCTCCTATTCACCTTCCTTCCTTCCTTCCTTCCTTCCCTTTCTTTGCTTCTCTTCTCTTCTCCTCTCCTCTCCTTCTCCTATTCACCTTCCTTCCTTCCTTCCTTCCCTTTCTTCTCTTCTCTTCTCTTCTCTTCTCCTCTCCTTCTCCTATTCACCTTCCTTCCTTCCTTCCTTCCTTCCTTCCTTCCTTCCCTTTCTTTGCTTCTCTTCTCTTCTCCTCTCCTCTCCTTCTCCTATTCACCTTCCTTCCTTCCTTCCTTCCTTCCTTCCTTCCCTTTCTTCTCTTCTCTTCTCTTCTCCTTTCCTTCTCCTATTCACCTTCCTTCCTTCCTTCCTTCCTTCCTTCCTTCCTTCCTTCCTTCCTTCCTTCCTTCCTTCCTTCCTTCCCTTTCTTTGCTTCTCTTCTCTTCTCCTCTCCTCTCCTTCTCCTATTCACCTTCCTTCCTTCCTTCCTTCCTCCCTTCCTTCCTTCCTTCCTTCCTTCCTTCCTTCCTTCCCTTTCTCTTCTCTTCTCCTCTCCTTCTCCTATTCACCTTCCTTCCTTCCTTCCTTCCTTCCCTTTCTTCTCTTCTCTTCTCTTCTCTTCTCTTCTCTTCTCTTCTCTTCTCTTCTCTTCTCTTCTCTTCTCTTCTCTTCTCCTCTCCTCCTATTCACCTCCTTCCTTCCTTCCTTCCTTCTTTCCTTCCTTCCCTTTCTTTTCTTTTCTTCTCTTCTCCTCTCCTCTCCTCTCCTTCCTTCCCTTTCCCTTCTTCTCTCCTCAGGGCACTGATAAAATCCAGCAAAAAGCAACCACACCCGAAGCCAGCCCCACACTTATGGTCCCGGAAGAGGCAACTCCCACCGAAGAAATGGTATCTCTACCTTTTACCTTTCGAACCCTTTGTTCTCACCCTCTCCCACCCGAATTTACGGCCCTGGGGCCAGGGATCCCTCCTGGGGGGCCCAGCCCTTAAGAAGCAGGACATTGGTTGGAAGCCGACCCTTGGCTCCCCCCCACCCCCCCACCCCTGCCTCCCCTCCCAGCCGTTTTGCTGGAATGTAAGCCGGCTGGAATTTGGACCCGCTGATTGGAATCACCGTGCATCTGACCACAACCACTTGTGCAAACAGAGGGGTCCGGCGGGATTGGGTGGGGGAAAAAACAGCCAAAAATGTCAACAGCCACGCTGCCACCCAAACTGACCCTTGGTTTGTGTGCTGTCGTTTTTTTCATGCCCTCTGCAAAAGCTACCGAGCTCCGATCACACTGTCCTGGCAGCAGTGGCGTAGCGTGGGGGGTGCAG
This sequence comes from Vipera berus, assembly GCF_964194415.1. Lineage (NCBI taxonomy): Eukaryota > Metazoa > Chordata > Lepidosauria > Squamata > Viperidae > Vipera > Vipera berus. The sequence goes on along the minus strand of NC_138210.1, from coordinate 72,429,554 downwards.
GGGGGGCCGGCCGCACCGGGCGCAACATCTGGGGGGGGCGCGCTCGCACTGAGCTGCTCAGAGAGCCCCAAGGGCTGCACAGAGTCGGCTTGGCTCCGCTCTCGAGCTGCTCTTTCTTGCAAAGCGAAACGAGTCCGGCAGGTGAGATGGGCGGCCACATAAACTGAATAAAATAAATAGAAGCGCCCAACTCTCCGCCCAGGCTCAGGCCAACCGCAAGCGCCCCGCAGGCGCCCCGGCAGGCTTGGCCGAGCGAAGACGGACCCGCCGGCCGGCTGGCCTAGCTTCGTGCGCATGCGTGGCTTTATTTAGCGGGGCTCACGTGCGAGCTTGAATGCAGCGGCTCTTGCAGGTCGGAGCCCCGCCCAGCCGCCCTCGAGAGGGACCCGGAAGCATCCCGCATGCGCGCGACTCTTCTTGGAAAGTCTACGCCGCTGCGGGGCGCGTCTTTTCGGCGGTGCCATGACGTCACCGGGTTAGGGGGCGCAAATTGCCCCGGGTGCTGACAACCCACGCTACGCCACTGCCTGGCAGCCATCTTGACTCTTTTGACACACACACCCCACCTACCCCTTGGATCCTGCCGGATTGAAATATTCTTTGATTAAAATCCCCTGGGAAAAATTCAGCTGCCGGAGGTGGGGGGGGGGGAACGGCACAGGAAATGTCGATTTCCCAGTGGCGGGGAGTTCCTAAGATTGCCGTGTCCTCTCCTTGCCAGGCGCCGCCGTCCCCGGAGGACAGCCAGCTGCTGCAGTTCTACACGGGGCAGTGCCAGGCGCACTACCGCACCCTGCTCTCCGCCATCGAAGCTCTCTCCGCCAGCGCCGGAGCCCACCAGCCGCCCCGGGTCTTCGTGCCGCACGGCAAGTTCGTCATCGTCACGGCGCACAAGCTGGTGTTCGTGGGCGACACCGTCTCCCGCCTGGCGTCTTCGGCGGCCGTGCGGGCCAGGGTGGGGGCCGCCAGCACCGCCCTCTGCCAAGCCTTGAAGGAAGCGGTCCTCTCGGTCAAGGGGGCCGCTTTGCGCTACCCGTCGCCGCCCGCCGCCCGCGAGATGCAGGGCTGCGTAGCCGAGTTGTCGCGCCAAGCTCTGGCCTTCACCACCTTGCTGGGCGCCCTGGCGCCCTCTTGATCCGGGACTCCGCAAAGCTGCCGCTCTACCCGGAGGTGGACGATGGGTCTGTCTCCTTCCTGCGGAGGGTGCCATCCCGGCTAGCAACGGTCCTGGAATCGGTACGGATGTTCAGCTCGTCCGTCCTTCCAAAAAACCGCGGGCCCGAAGGCGCCCCGTCGTATCTCGAGGACCTAAGCTCGGCCTCCTTCCTTCCTTGGTGCCCTACAATCTTCCTAGCCAAAGAACGCCCCCCTCCCCCGACTTTGGCCCTTCTACGCCGGCGTCTCTCGAACTCGGGACCCCCCTCCGCTACCGGAGTTCCGGAAGGGCCACCCCATCATCCACGGGGATGAACGGATTGAGGTTGGGGGGGGGGAAGAGGGGGTAGAGGAAACGGGGGACCTTGGCTGCTTTGTGGATGCTCCTGATGGTCTCCTTCTCTCTCGGGACACCCCCAGAGGCTTAACAGGAAGGGAGGAAGAAGAAAATGGCTGCCAAATGGGGGTGTCTCGTTGCCAGGCCCCCCCTTGCCCTCCCGATAAGCTGCAATAAAGGATATTGTGTCAAGGATTGGAAAGGCAAACAGTATAAAAGGTTATTAAATTAGAAGGGTTATTTCTCAACCTTGATCCCTTTAAGAGGGTTGGACTTCAACTCCCAGAATTCCCCATGGCTGGCTGGGGAATTCTGGGAGTTGAAGTCCACCCCTCTTAAAGGGACCCAGCTTGAAAACACCCTGAATTAGCAGAAACACCTTCAGAATATCAGTAAACGGGGACAAAGTACTTTTTTTTTTCTCTCAGGAAATATTCCCCAGACACGCACTAGGTTTGATGATAATAAAATAGGTGGAAAAATAACGGCTGTGTGTTTAAAAAAAATGATGTTTTTAAACTCCCGGTGGGTTCCTTCCTTCTCCATTCAGCTGCACAGACAGTCCTCGACTTATAACCGTTCATTTCGCGACTGTCCCAGAGTTACACTGGCGCTGTAAAAAGTGATTTACGACTGGACCATCACCGGGTCGCTGTGATCACGTGATCAAAATTCAGGCGTTCAACAACCGGCATGTATTTACCCGGCTGCGGCGTCCTGGGTTCAAGGGGAGGGGGAGCTGGATTCACTTAACGACCCACATGCTTCATTTGACGATTGCAGCGACCCACTTAACAACCGTGGCAAAAACGACCATAAAGTAGGGCGTGAGAAACCTAACAGCCTATTTAGCGATGGCAATTCTTGGTCATAAATTGGGGATTACCCGTGCGTGGAGCATCGTTCTTGCAAGAGCTTTAATTATATTTGCAATTATTGGTATGTAGCTAGTCCTCAACCTAAAATCATTCATTCAGTGACCGTTCGAAGTTAGGACAGCACTAAAAGAAGTGACTTTTAGGGTCTCCTGCAGGGGGTTGGACTAGAAGACCTCCAAGGTCCCTTTCCAGCTCAATTTTGATGAAAGAAGAAAGAAAAAGGAAGGAAATGAAAGGAGAGAGAAAAAGAAGAAAAGAGAGAGAGAAAAGCAACTTGTAATCAGTGGAACAACTTGCCACCAGAAGTTGTGGGTGCTCCATCACTGCAGGTTTTTAAGAAGAGTGGACAGCCATTTGTCTGAAACGGTAGAATTGAATAGAATAGAATATAGAAAATATGGAATAGAATAGAACAATAAAAATAGAATAGAGTATAGAAAATATGGAATAGAACAATAAAAATAGAATAGAATATAGAAAATATAGAATAGAATAGAATATAGAAAATATGGAATAGAACAATAAAAATAGAATATAGAAAATATAGAATAGAATAGAATAGAATAGAATATAGAAAATATGGAATAGAATAGAACAATAATAGAATATAGAAAATATGGATTAGAATAGAATAGAACAACAATAAGAATAGAATATAGAAATATGGAATAGAAAAATAATGGAATAGAATAGAATAATAACTATTGTCACTTTGAATGTACACTTAATCGGCATACATTAAAACGACCGATATACACTACATAAATGAATATGAGAAAAATAAATACAGCATAATGCATATACCCACATATATGACATAGAAACAACAGTCTAGTTCGGGTTATGTATACGTGTGTATGACCTCCTAAAGCAGGAGTTCCCGACCAGGGGTGCGAGATGAGATTCTGGGGGTGGGGAATGGTTTTTCAAAATTATAGTGTATAATTTCATAATCCGTTGCCGTTATTTCGAACTTTGGTAAACGGGCGCGAGAATATCTCAGAAGCGTTTGAGGAGTGTGAAAAAAGTAAGGTTCTACATTTAGGTAGGATAAATCAAATGCACAGGTATAGTATAGGTGGTACCTTGCTCAATAGTAGTAACTGTGAGAGGGATCTCGGAGTCCTAGTGGACAATCACTTAAACATGAGCCAGCCGTGTGCTGCAGCTGCCAAAAAAGCCAACACAGTGCTAGGCTGCATTAACAGAGGGATAGAATCAAGATCAGGTGAAGTACTAATACCACTTTACAATGCTTTGGTAAGGCCACACCTGGAATACCGCATCCAGTTTTGGTCACCACGAAATAAAAAAGATGTCGAGATTCTAGAAAGAGTACAGAGAAGAGCAACAAAGATGATTGGGGGACTGGAGCGGTTGCTGGAATTGGGTATGTGTAGTTTAACGAAGAGAAGGGTGAGGGGTGACATGATAGCAGTCTTCCAGTATCTCAGGGGCTGCCCCAAAGAAGAGGGAGCCAAGCTATTCTCCAAAGCACCTGAAGGCAGGACAAGAAGCAACGGATGGAAACTCATCAAGGAGAGAAGCAACCTAGAACTAAGGAGAAACTTCCTGACAGTGAGAACAATTAACCAGTGGAACAACCTGCCTCCAGAAGTGGTGAATGCTGGAAATAGTCTCTTCTGTTAAAAAACACTGGAAGTTTTTAAGAAGAGACTGGACAGCCATTTTGTCTGAAATGGTATAGGGTTTCCTGCCTTAGCAGGGGGTTGGACTAGATGACCTCCAAGGTCCCTTCCAGCTTATTCTTCTTCTTCTTCTTCTTCTTCTTCTTCATCATCATCATTAATTATTATTATTATTATTATTATTATTATTATTATTATTATTATTATTATTTATTATTTATTATTATTATTGAAAAGGTTGGGAGCCGCGGTCTTAAAGGGACAAAAGTTAAGAAACACTTGGAGGGGACTTTCAAATTGCGGGAACCCAGGCTGGCATTCACACACGAGATGCGCGCGAAATAAAAGCCCCCCCCCCAAAAAAAAAGTCCGTGCAAAAAAAAAGGGGGGGAGGGTGGGTTTTAATTTCCGCCTTTGGATACACGACTTGGCCGGATCTTCTGAACTACATCTCCCGGCATGCCTCCTTAATGCCGTTTCCCCCCTCCCGACCCCCCCCCCGTAATCCTTGCGGAAGGCTCCTTTGACCAGGGGGCTCGGAGATCAACTCCACCGGCTGCGCCCGATCCCAGCTCTCCATTGGCCGGCGCAAAAGCTGGGGATCGCCCGTGGCGCTGGCCGGGGTGAAGGGGGGCTCCTTTCCAGCCCCAACCACGCCTGCCCGGCTTGCCGCGAGGCTGCTGCCGACGCCCCCTCCCCAAATCCGAAGTCCAAACCCTGCCCGAACCGAGCGCGGCCCGGGCTGCAGAAGGAGAATTGCAGCGGGCGCCAGGTTGCCGATCCTGGCCTCCGGCCAGGTTCCCTAAAAGAAGCCGAGGAAGCCGCTGCGTCGGGCTGGGGGCGGCGGCTCTGGGTGGAAGAGGAGGCGGCCGAGGGGCGGGGATTGCCGGCTCCCTCGGCCTGTGCTTCCCGGGCGGTGGCGGCCCGGCTTCGGGGCGTCTTGCAGCCGGCGGTGGGCGCCCAGCCGGCGCTTGGTGAGCATCCCCGACGGGGTTTCCCTCCGCTGCGCTCGGCGGCTCCGTCTCCGCCTTTTGAGCGGCCGTTTTGCCCTCAATCGCGTCCCGGGACCCCTTTCCAGACCCCCCACCCACCCCGGCCTTTCCTTCCTTCCTGCACCCGCCTCCCCAGGCGGGATTCCCCCCTTGCTTTGCCCCCCCCAAGCCTCAGCCGTTTGCATTTGCCCCCAACCCGCCTTAGTTGCACCTTAACAGCAGAGCGTGCCCAGAAAGGGGGTCGTGTGAACGCCTGCATCCTTCACGGGTTGAGGCCCCAAAGCAGGCGACGACGGAACTAACGAAAGCAGGTGGAAAGCAAGCAAATCATCTTCGCTGCTTTTCTCTTTTTCCCCCCCCCCCCTGCCTTCCTTCGCCGTTTCCACCAGCCCCACCCCCACCCCAGCTGTGTAGGCGACTACAAAGCCCATCTTCCCTCCCTCGGCCCTCCTTTCCAGCTTTCCCCAGGGGCGGCGTTGCCATGCCAGGCGTCCCCAGGTGGATTGCAGTGCCTAGCATCCCCAGCCAGCCAGGCAGCATCGTAGGGATGGGTTCTGGGGGAAGATGCTGCCTTGCCCCCCCCTCCCCCAGTTGTGTCCCCCCCCCCCCCGACCCTTCCTGCGGTGTGGTCTCCCGGCCCTTTGAGGGAGAGGAGCCATGGCTTGGGACCCCTTGACCCAAGTTCATGTCGTCCCCTACTGCTCACCGTGGGAATTGTACTTGTCTGGACTCACAATCTACTTTCTCTCTCCCCCCCCCCCTCTGCATATGCTAAGATTCTGGGTTTATTTTAACCTGGTTTAGTATTTCTTTGCCCTTTTCTTGGGCCTAGTGCCGCATCACATCACCTAAAGGATGCTTGGGTTCCCAATGTTTACAGATGCAGCTATTCATTTAAACCAGTCTTGGCCCCTTTGAGACGGGTGGACTTCAACTCCCAGAATTCCCCAGCCAGCCGTGCTGGCTGGGGAATTCTGGGAGTTGAAGTCCACCCCTCTGAAATGAGCCCAAGTTGAACAGCACTGATTGGAAACCCACTCCGTTTTCTCTCTTGTCGTTCTTCCTTCTTGCCGTCTTATTAATTCTATTTCCCCCCCCTCCTCCCTTTCACAGACTCTTCCCATGGATACCAGCCCCCCGATCCCAGATCCCGAGGGTCCCCGAAGGGATTTTACCACCTCGGCTTCTGAGCTGGGCCCTCCCTCCTTCGAATGGCTGCTGGGGCGCCTGGGGGCCCGGGGCCAACGTCGGCAGCGTCTTCTGCTGGCTCTCAGCTGCCTCCCTTGCCTTCTCGTGGGTCTGGCCTTGGGTTCCGATGCCCTCTTTGCTCTCACCCCTGTGCGCCAGTGCCGGGACCCCAACGGCACCAAGCTGCCCGAGAATGCCACCTGTGACGGGCCCCACTGGCAGAGGGGGGGGTCCACCAGACTCCCCATCCTGACCAGCAACCCGGTGACCGAGGCGAGTATGTCCGCCGCTTCGTTTTCCCGCTGCTGTGATTCATGTGAAACATGTTAAAAATTGGAAATTGAGGTCTTCAATGGTCTTCAGTGCCAAATAAGTTACCTAGAACGGGGGTCTCCAAACTTGATGGGTTGAAACCCCCCCCAGTGGGAGAGGGAGGGGCAGGGAACTTGCACGCACACAGGCAAGCGTGAATGCAGCCACGCGTGTGCACAAACAAGCTACAGGCGTGCCCGCCAGGGGTCCCCAGCCTATGTGCCGTGGTCCGCTACCGGGCCGTGGCCTCTTGGTCCACTGGGGGTGTGTGAGTAGCTGGGCAGTGTGCGTGCGTGTCTGCGCGCGCTCACCCCTCCTCGGGGCACCCTTGCCGCTAGTACCGTGTGGGCGGCAGCGTTGCCACGAACTTGCCCGGGCGGTGGGAGCACTGCGAGCGGCAGGTGGGCGGCAGCGTGCCATTTGTCTGAAACAGCAGGGTCTCCTGCTTCAGCAGGGGGTTGGACTAGAAGACCTCCAAGGTCCCTTCCAGCTCCATTTTGATGAAAGACGAAACAAAAAGGAAGAAAGGAAAGGAAAGGGAAGAAGAGAGAAGGAAGGAAAGAGAGAGAGAAGGAAGGAAGGAAGGAAGGAAGGAAGGAAGGAAGGAAGGAAGGAAGGAAGGAAGGAAGGGAGAAAAAGAAAAAAAGAAAGAAGCAACCTATAATTAGTGGAACAACTTGCCACTAGAAGTTGTGAGTGCTCCATCACTGCAGGTTTTTAAGAAGAGAGTGGACCGCCATTTGTCTCAAACAGGATTGAATGGAATAGAATATAGAAAATATGGAATAGACTAGACTAGACTAATAATAATAGTAATAATAATAGAATATGGAAAATATGGAATGGAATAAGAATAGAATAGAATAAGAATAGAATAATAATAATAGAATAAAATATGTAAAGAGAAAGAAGAACCTCGTGTCTGTAAAAGAGATTGTGGGAGATTGAACCAGGGGGTCCTCGACTTACAACAATTCATTTAGTGAGCGTTCCAGGTTGCAACGGTACTGAAAAAAGCGACTTATGACCATTTTTCACACTTAACAACCGTTGCAGCATCGTGTGAACAAAATTCAGATGCTCGGCAGCTGGCTCACATTTACGACGGTCGCAGCATCCCGGGGTCACGTGGTCCCCTTTTTGTGACCTTCTGACAAGCAAAGTTTACAGGGAAGCTAAGATTCACTTAACAACCTTGTGGCTAACAACTGCAGTGATTCACTTAACAACCGTGGCAAGAAACATCGTAAAGTGAGGCAAAATTCAACGCGCGTCTCGCTTAACGAATTGTTTTCAGCTGAATTGTGGTCGTAAGTGAAGGACAGCCTGTTCTTTCACGCTGGCGAAATTTTGTTAATGTCGCCTCACGTTAAAGTAGAATTTCGAATCTGCGGGGAGTGATTGAGTGCATGTAGCCCTTGAGTTACAACACTTCATTTAGTGACCGTTTGAAGTTACCACAGGACTGAAAAAAGCGACGTGACCATTTCTCATACTTAGGACCGTTCCATTCCCAGCGGCGTGTGATCAAACTTCAGACACTTGGCAACTGGCTCATATTTATGACGGTCGCAACGTCCCCCCCGGGGTCACGTGTTCCCCTTTTGTGACCTTCTGACAAGCAGATTTCATAGGGGAAGCTAAGATTCCCTTAACGACCGTGTGATAAACTTAACAACTGCAGTGATTCACTTAACAACCGTGGCCAGAAAGGTGGTAAAATGGAGTCAAAACTCACTTAACAACGGGAAAAAAATTTTGTCAGCCGAATTGCGGTCATAAGCTGAGGACTGTTCTTTCACGCTGGCGAAATTTTGTTAAAATAGCCTTGTGATGATGTAGAATTACAAATCTAAGTAGAATTACTAATTCCTAATTCTTAAATTATTAATCACAGAGACTGGGAAGCCACCAGCTGATAAATGTCCGAAGTGAGAATGTTAAAAAGGTTATTTGTCAATGATGGTGCAACTGGAAACATGTTAAAATCCAGATATGGATTGTTTGTGAGGTTGTTTAAAGTGCAAAGTGCACACCTCAGGGCCGCTTCTGGAGCCTAACAAATGGCGGGGGGGAATGGTCATTGTTTTCCTCTACAAAGGAAGGGAAAAGTTACAGCAATTTGTCAAGTGTGATCAGCAAAAGGGTTTTTTCTTTTAATTTTGCTCAAGACGTGGCCACGGAGTCAGTTTGGCAAACCTCACGTGGCTTTTTGCCAGTCAGGAAGCGAAGAAACCGTGTTTTTTTGTTCCTCTCAGAAGGAGGAAGTTTATTGCTTGCTTCTTATTTAAAAAAAACCCCAAAACACTTAAGACGTTTTGTAGGACTAGAGAGCTGAAATTTGATGGCTGAATGTGGCAAAACAGAGAGAGAGAGAGAGAGAGAATGAAAATAAAGACATACAGGAGAATAAATGGAATGCTTAGTGAATATAGATAATCCTCAACATACGACCAAAATTTCTTTTGCTCAGTGAGACGGTTGTTCAGGGAGCTTCGCCCCATTTTACGACGTTTCCTGCCATGAAAGTCATGATCAAAATTCAGACGTTTGGCAAGGGACTCCTCTTTGTGCCGGTCGCAGTGTCCCGGGATCACGTGATTCCCCTTTTTCGGCCTTCTGACAAGCAAATGTCAATGGGGGTGGGGAGCCAGATTCGCTTAACGACCGTGTCACTAACTTAACAACTGCAGGGAATCACTTCAGAACTCTGACAAGAAAGGACGTCAAATGGAGCAAAACTCGCTTCACAGATGCCTCGCTTAGCAACAGAAACTTTTGGGCCCAGTTGTTGTAAGCCGAGGACCACCTGCACTGCGGTGGTTGTAAGCCCGAGCACCAATTTTTCAGCACCATCGTAATCTCAAATAGGTCCTTAAGTGAGGACGGTCTGTAGTTTGAAAAGATGCAGCCGGATTCCTTCCAGTTTCAGGTTTCAATTAGGCACTCGTTTATCCTGAAGCATAATTTGATTATTTTTAAAAAATTCTTATTCCTTTTTTTTCCCCTCAGTGGTCCCTGGATCGTTCTGGAAGTTGGGTCATCCCTCTGCAGCAGATCTGTTTCCTCCTGGGTTTTGCAGCAGGAGCCGTTTTCCTGGGTCACCTGGCCGACAGGTAAGTTAGAAGTTTGGGATGGGAGTTTTTTAGTTTCTAAACTAAATTGGATTAACCTTAATATTTCTTTTCATTGTTTTTTTAACGATTGTAAGCCACCTAGAGGGACCTTCAGATGGGTGGTATATAAATTTAAGAATAGAATAGAATAGAATAGAATAGAATAGAATAGAATAGAATAGAATAGAATAGAATAGAGAATAGAATAGAATAGAATAGAGAATAGAATAGAATAGAATAGAATAGAGAATAGAATAGAATAGAATAGAGAATAGAATAGAATAGAATAGAATAGAATAGAATAGAATAGAATAGAATAGAATAGAATAGAATAGAATAGAATAGAATAGAAAATATGGAATGGAATGGAATGGAATGGAATGGAATGGAATGGAATGGAATAGAATAGAAAATAGAATAGAATAGAATAGAATAGAATAGAATAGAATAGAATAGAATAGAATAGAATAGAAAATATGGAATGGAATGGAATAGTATACAATGGGAATACAATAGAGCAGAGCAGAGTGGATGGAATGGAATGGAACAAAAGAACAGAACAGAATACAGTAGAAAATATGGAATAGAATGATAATAGAATGCAATGAAATAGGAATAGTATAAATGTCAGGACCCACCCCAAACCACGTCTTAGGAAGACAAAACTCTTGGAGCCAAATCTAGTCCAAAAGGAATCTTTACTATGACATGCTTGGTTGTAGGAATACAAGACAGGACTTAATATTGTTCTACAAGCTAAAACCTTATAAAGAGTTCCCGGTTCAACCCCCCCCCCCTTAACCCCATTTGGTCAGCCCCCCATCATTTACCTCCTATCATCCCTCTCGTGGGAAAAAGGATCTTAGGACCTTTTATGTTTATTGCTCTCTTCCGTGACACAAGCCAGATGCTACCTGCCCTAGCCCTCCCTTTTGTTCCCCCAGTTCAAAAGGCTTCTCTTTTCCTTTGAAATGCTTAATTCAGGCTCAATACACATTCGTTCCCTCCTCCTCGGGAGATGGCAGAATCCAGGAACAACATTTGTAAACATACATTTATGAATATGATATAAATGGATTCTGACAGTTCGCTCTCCTTAGAAAAAAGATGTGTCCATCTGTAAGGGAAGAAAAGAAAAGAAAAGAAAAAAAAACATATGTAAATGTTAACTTGGTTTGTTCAGATACTCCAGGGGTCTTCAAACTTGGCCCTTTTATGACTTGTGGACTTCAACTCCCAGAAGCTGGCTGAGGAATTCTGGGAGTTGAAGTCCACAAGTCATAAAAGGGCCAAGTTTGAAGACCCCTGAGATACTCTGTATGAAATCTCTTAAGAAGCTTTGGTGCTTTAACGTGGCGTTTATCGACCCATTCATTCTCTGAGGATGGGAGGTGTTTCCAAGCCACTAAATATTGGGTCGTCCCACGATGTTTTCTGGAATCCAGAATTTCTTTCGCCTCGAAATGTTGTTCCCCTTCCACCATGATGGGGGTGGTGGTGGTGGGATTTTTGTTCGTAGGGGAGATTGTTGTTCTCTCTTTATTAGACTGCAGTGAAAGATTGGGTGTATTTGTCTAAGATTTTTAGGTAGTCCTAATTCAGCTGTTACTGGGTTTATGATTCTTTTAATTGGAAAAGGTCCCACGTATTTTGGTCCTAATTTCTTACAGCGTTGGAGAGATTTAAGGTATTTTGTGGACAGATATACCATCTCTCCCACCTTGAACAGTGTGGGATCGGCTCTTTTCTTGTCTGCCTGTGTCTTGTGTGCTAATCTAGCCTCTGTTGACGCATTTCTGACAATAGGCCAGGTGTATTGTATCTGAGCAATCCATTCCTTTAGTTCTGGAATTACCGGTTCTTTTGGGGTTAGATTAGGTATGGGGTTGAAGCTCTGGCCTGTAGCTACTTGAAAAGGAGTGTAACCTGTGCTGGAGTGAACTGCGTTGTTATATGCCACTTCTGCGAAAGGCAGTAGGTCCGACCAGTCCGTCTGTTGGAAACTTATATAACATCTTAAATATTGCTCAAGTACTGCATTAGACCGTTCACATTGCCCATTCCCCTGCGGATGATGACTAGATGTCAGTCCTTGGGTAGTTCCTAACAGCGATAAAAATTCCTTCCAAAATGCCGAGGTAAATTGCACCCCCCTGTCAGATATGATGCGTTGTGGTGCCCCATGCAATCTGTAAATATGCTGTACAAAAAGTTTTGCTAATGCTTTTGCAATTGGAATTTTTTGGCAAGGTATGAAATGCACTTGTTCAGAGAAAAGATCAGTGACGGTCCAGACCAGACATGTCAAACACAAGGCCCGGGGGCCGGATCCGGCCCGTGAAGCGGTTTCATGCGGCCCGCGAAGCCATCCTGGAAACAGTGAGGGAACGGCCCCCACTGCCTTGGCCCTGGCCCAGAGACCCTCCTTTTGCCAGAGACCCTCAGATCTGTCCCACTCCTGCCCAGGCCCCCATAGGCACCCTTGATGCGAACGATGTAGAGCTGGCCACGCCCACCCAGTAGGCCATACGCACTCTAGCCACACCCACCCAGTAGGCCACGCCCACCCTGGCCATACCCACCCGTCCCCCTGAGGGCAACCGCAAAGCTGATGCGGCCCTCCATGAAATTGAGTTTGACACCCCTGGTCCAGACAATGGTGTTTCCGTTGCTTTCTGGTAGTTCTACGATAAAGTCCATGGCTATTTCTTTCCATGGGGCCGAGGGATCCGCCACCGGTTGTAACAGTCCTGGCGATTTCCCTTGTAACCTCTTAGCCATCGCGCAAATTTGACAACTGCTCACATAGCTTTCTATGTCTTTTTTCATAGAAGGCCACCAAAATTGCCTTTTAGTTAAGTGTAATGTTTTCACAAACCCGAAATGTCCTGCTGATTTTGTATCATGGCACAGTTGCATGAAATTGGTCCTCTGGGTGGCAGGTATGTATAACTTCTCACCCACCCAAGGTAGCCCATCTTTAATAGTGCACACATGCCTATTTTTCTGGAGCCATTCATCCCCTTCCAAGGACTTTCAGAATTCTATTCCGGTTTGGCTATCCACTTTTGGCTTCATTTTTACTTGTGCCCTGGTGGTGACTGGTGCTGCCAGTTGTTGTTCTGGCACGAGTGGTTTAAAGTCAGTTACCCGTGTGCTGTTATATTGGGGCATGCGAGATAATGCGTCTGCCAGGAAGTTCTTCCCCCCCCCCCCGGCAAGTGTTTGAGAGTGAAATTGAATCGGTGAAAGTGTTGGGACCAGCAGGCTCTCTTAGGAGTGAGTCAGGACCCACCCTAAACCACGTCTTAGGAAGACAAAACTCTTGGAGCCAAATCTAGTCCAAAAGGAATCTTTACTATGACATGCTTGGTTGTAGGAATACAAGACAGGACTTAATATTGTTCTACAAGCTAAAACCTTATAAAGAGTTCCCGGTTCAACCCCCCCCCTAACCCCATTTGGTCAGCCCCCCATCATTTACCTCCTATCATCCCTCCCGTGGGAAAAAGGAACTTAGGACCCTTCATGTTTATTGCTCTCTTCCGTGACACAAGCCAGATGCTACCTGCCCTAGCCCTCCCTTTTGTTCCCCCAGTTCAAAAGGCTTCTCTTTTCCTTTGAAATGCCTAATACAGGCTCAGTACACATCCGTTCCCTCCTCCTCGGGAGATGGCAGAATCCAGGAACAACGTTTGTAAACATACATTTATGAATATGATATAAATGGATTCTGACAATACAGTAGGAAGAGAAGAGAAGAGAGCAGAATGGAATGGAATGAAATGGAATTGATGATAGTATGTGCCCTTGGGTGTCCTGCAGCCTGCTTTGAAAATAAGTGAAATTAAATAACAGACAAAATAGGAAAAAATAGATGGTTCCCGACTTAGGACCCTGATGGAGCTCAGAATCATTAAATGGCTCGTCATGTGACTGACTTGATTTTAGGACATTATTTGCAGTGCTCGTTAAGTGCATCATGGTTGTTACATGAATCCGTAGTAGAGCAGAGCAGAATGGAACGGAACAGAACAGAACAGAACAGAATAGAATAGAATAATATTAGAATAGAATAGAAATAAGGGATAGGATAGGATACGATAGGATAGGATAATATTAATAGGATAAGGTAAAGGTAAAGGCTCCCCCGCACATGCGTGCTAGTCATTTCCAACTCTAGGGGCCGGTGCTCATCTCCGTTTCAAAACCGTAGAGCCAGCGCTTGTCCGAGGACGTCTCCGTGGTCATGTGGCCGGCATGACTAGATGCCAAAGGCGCACGGAACGCTGTTACCTTCCCACCGGAGTGGTCCCTATTTTTCTACTTGCATTTTTACGTGCTTTCGAACTGCTAGGTCGGCAGTTCATGTGACCGTGGTCACGCAATTGCCATCTGTCAACTTCCCTGCCGGCCTCCGACAAATCGTCGTTGAGGGAAGCCAGATTCGCTTAACGACCGTGTCACTAAACAACCGCCACAATTCACTTAACAACTGTGACAAGACAGGTTGTAAAGTGGGGCAAAACCAGGCAAAACCACAGGAGTCAACAATTTGCCTCACAGCCCTGGCGAAAAAACAAAAAACAAAACTCAGGCACATCTCGCTTAACGACCGTCTTGTTTAACAACCCATGTTGCGGTCGTAAGTCGAGGACCAACCTGTAATCTCTCCGTTTCGCTTGCTCCTTGCAGTGTAGGACGGCGAAGTACCTTCTTCCTGTCTCTGATTCTCGGCTGTCCAGCAGGCATTCTGGCGGCCTTCGCGACGTCCCCCTCCATCTTCATACTGGGCCGGAGCCTCTGGGCCGCCATGTTGGGGGCCTTACAACTCGCCCTCTACGTCACCCGTAAGTATCACCCTGAAATGGTCGTGCATCACCCCAAAATTTGGATAGGCTTGGACTGCTGGAAGTGACCCACGAGAGTCTTTCTTTTTTTAATGGACTGAAGCTTTGGCTGTAAATCCATGTTATATATATATATATATATGGATCTTTGGTCATTCGGGTGCTTCTCCCAGAAGAAGGAAGCTGAAGCCACCAGCCTGAGGATGACGGATGGGATTCCGTCGAAACGTTTCTCCTACACCTTCAATTCTACGCGGGGAAAAACCCGAATGACCAAAGATCCACATACAAACACCCGCGAAAACCTCAGAAAACACACACACACACACACACACACATATATATATATATATATATATATATATACACATACACACACACACACGCATACATACATACATATTTTTATTAATTTTTATAATCACAAGTGCTTAATATTTTATCAGCAACATATTGTCTGGATTCCAACATTTAACTTGCTAATACATATTAATAATAACCTTAATAATATCAATAGCATTAATAATAGCGTTAATAATAACATTAATAGCAAGAAGAAGAAGGAAGAAAGATGTTGGAATGGACCTTGGAGGTCATCTAGTCCACCCCCTGCTCAGTCAGGAAAACTTTGCTTGTCGGAAGGTCGCAAAAGGGGGATCACGTGACCCCAAGACTTTGCAACCGTTATAAATAGATTAACAGAGCTGGAAGGGACCTTGGAGGTCATCTACTCTAACCCCCTGCTCAGGCAGGAAACCCTATACCATTTCAGACCATTTCAGACCAATTGATGTCCAGTCTCTTCTTAAAATCTTCCAGGGTTGGAGCATTCACCACTTCTGGAGGCAGGTGGTTCCACTGGTTCATTGTTCTAACTGTCAGGAAGTTTCTCCTTAGTTCTAGTTAAGTTCTTTTCTCTCTACCTCATTTTTCTAGCCAACGATAAAAGGTGTATGAATTTTCTTTCATTTTCAGTGTCAGTCTATCCGTTTCTGCACACACTAAGATTTTTTTAATTAGCTCTTCCTCCATTGGTAAATCTTCATTTTACCAAGGTTGAGCGAATACAGTTCTTGCTGCAGTTAAACATATTCACTTAACAGCGGTTTTCCTCAGTTACGAAATGCAGCGGTTTCCCCTAAAATGTGGCGAGAAGAGTCGTAAAATGGGGCACTTCACCAATCTCTCACTTAGCAAGAGAAAATTGGGGCTCCCTTCTGGTCACGTACAGGACGACCTGCATTGCACCTCCGTTAATCTGCCCGACTTCTCTCTTTTACCTAGGTTTGGAGTTGTGTTGTCCTTCACAACGACTCCCAGTCGCCATGGCGGGAGACCTCGTTCAGGTGGGAGGACAATTCCTCCTGCTGGGGCTGGCGTGGGCCTGCGGCAGTTGGAGGGTGCTCCAAGGCTTGATCTCAGCCGGAATGGGGGTCTGCCTACTCTATGGGTAAGTTGACTTGCCTTTCTCCACACCGGGCCAGGCAGTGTTGAGGGAGGGGTGCCAGAACCACTCAACCAGGGGTCCCCAACCTGTGGGCTGTGGCACACTATTGCTCCACGGCCTGTTTGCAACGGGGCCGTGTGAGTGGCTGGCTGGTGGGCGCACATGCAGGTGCTCTGGGCCTCATTCGTGCGAGCGTTACTGGTGTTCTGGGCTTCACTCGTGCAAGCGACACTGGTGCTTTTGGACTCACTTGTGAAAGCGTCGCTGGTGCTTCAGGCCTCATTCACGCGAGTGTTGCTGGTGCTTTGGGCCCCACTTGTGCAAGCATCACTGGTGCTTCTGGCCTCTCTTGTGCAAGGGTCATTGGTCTTCGGGCCTCACTTGTGCGAGTATCATTAGGGCTTCGGGCCTCACGTGCAAGCATCATTGGTGCTTCAGGCCTCACTTGTGCAAGTGTCGCTGGTGTTTTGGGCCTCACTTGTGCAAGTGTCGCTGGTGTTTTGGGCCTCACTTGTGCAAGCATCATTGGTGCTTCGGGCCACACTTGTGCAAGTGTTGCTTGTGCTTCCAGCCTCACTTACGCAGGCGTTGCAACCTACAACAGTTCGTTTAGTGACCGATCAAAGTTACAGTGGCATAGACAAATGTGTCTTATGACTGATTTTCACGCTTACGACCGTCACAACATCCCCGCGGTCATGTGATCAACATTTGGCTGCTTGGCAACTGACTCATATTGTGACAGGGTCACGTGATCTCCTTTTGCGACCCTCAGACAAGCAAAGTCAACCGGGGAGCCAGATTTGCTTAAAACAACAGAGTTGTGCTAACTTATCAACTCTGGCAATTCGCTTAACAACTGTGGCAGGAAAGGTCGTAAAAGGGGGCGAAATTCATTTAAACCAATGTCTCACTTAATGACAGAGATTTGGGACTCAATTGTGGTCGTAATTCAACTACCTGTACATGGGGAAGAGGAATCTTCCCTTACAAACCAAGGAGATGTGTCAAGGTATTGATTTAACAGCTAACCAGCGTATGTAACGTAAGAAGTAAGATGTAATGATGGGGATGACTCAGCAGGGTCTGGGTCTCTTTAAGAGCCATTTTTTAAAAGGAAGGCTCTGCTGATGTGTTCTCTCTCTTCCGTTTCCTGCTGTAACTGTGGTTTGTTGGGTCCTGCTGTATTAGCTCATGGGTATATATTGTTCCTGGTGTATGATATTGTAGATAAAAAGGTAAAGGTTCCCCCACACGTGCGTGCTAGTCGTTTCCGACTCTAGGGGCCGGTGCTCATCTCCGTTTCAAAGCCGAAGAGCCAGCGCTTGTCCGTGGACGTTGTCCATGGTCATGTGGCCAGCATGACTAGACGCCAAAGGCGCACAAAACGCTGTTACCTTCCCACCGTAGTGGTCCCTATTTTTCTACTTGCATTTTTACGTGCTTTCGAACTGCTAGGTTGGCAGAAGCTGGGACGAGTAACAGGCGCTCACTCTGTTATGCGGCACTCGGGATTCGACCCGCCAAACTGCCAACCTTCTGATCGACACCACTTACTATAGACCACTGTTTACTGTGTTTACTCCTGAGTTATCTTGCGCAACAAGACTGTGCACGCTCTGACAAGATGCATCGCTATTTATGCATGTCTAAAAATTAGGCATGTATAAATATGCATAAGTCATAGGCCTCGGGTTACTTCCTGCTTTCGGCTGTCTTCAAGAGAACAATTGGCTGAGTGAGAAGAAAAATTGACACCTTGAAATTCAGCAATTGCCATGGAAGTATTCTAATAAGATTTACGAGGCTATATTCCGTATGTTTCCGTTTGTCTTAAATGGTCCTCTTTACCCCAAAAGCCCATTTTGGCCACCCATTAGAGAGAAATTTGGGAGATTTTGAAATTTGGGAGAAGTTTCGCAGCCCTTCGAGGTAGGCCCCACCAGGACAGAGCACCCAGGTTCACTCAAAGGCTGCTCCGTGGTTATAGAACCACCGAATCTTGAAATCTGGGCAAGGAAGTCCCTCCCGCCACACTTAATCCTGGCTTGTTCATCTTCCTTGGGTGAGACCTGTTTCTCCCTATTGCTTAGCAGGACTGTTTATTTGGAAGATCAATTTCCTTCCTGTTGTGGCTTTTTATTTTTATAGGACTTCAATTAGCAAACCTTTCCTTCCTTCCTCCCTCCCTCCCTAATATTTCCTCTTTAAACTTCCTTCCTCCTTCCCTAATATTTCCTCTTTTTAAACTTCCTCCTTCCCTCCCTAATATTTTCTCTTTTTAAACGTCCTCCCTCCCTCCCTAATATTTCCTCTTTAAACTTCCTTCCTCCTTCCCTAATATTTCCTCTTTTTAAACTTCCTCCCTCCCTCCCTTCCTAATATTTCCTCTTTAAAATTCCTTCCTCCCACCCTATTTCCTCTTTTTAAAATTCCTGCCTTCCTCCCTTCCCTTCCCTTCCTAATATTTCCTCTTTTAAAACTTCCTCCCTCCCTCCCTAATATTTCCTTTTTAAACTTACTTCCTCCCGCCCTATTTCCTTTTTTTAAAATTCCTGCTTCCCTTCCTAATATTTCCTCTTTTTAAACTTCCTCCCTCCCTCCCTTCCTAATATTTCCTCTTTAAACTTCCTTCCTCCTTCCCTAATATTTCCTCTTTTTAAACTTCCTCCCTCCCTCCCTAATATTTCCTCTTTAAACTTCCTTCCTCCTTCCCTAATATTTCCTTGTTAAACTTCCTCCCTCCCTCCCTCCGTCCCTATCTCCTCTTTAAACTTTCTTCCTCCTGCCCTATTTCCTCTTTTTAAAATTCCTGCCTTCCTCCCTTCCCTTCCCTTCCTAACATTTCCTCTTTTAAAACTTCCTCCCTCCCTCCCTCCCTATTTCCTCTTTAAACTTCCTTCCTCCTTCCCTAATATTTCCTCTTTAAACTTCCTTCCTCCCGCCCTATTTCCTTTTTTAAAATTCCTGCCTTCCTCCCTTCCCTTCCCTTCCTAATATTTCCACTTTTTAAACTTCCTCAATCCCTCCCTCCTTCCCTAATTCCTCTTTTTAAAATCCCTGCCTCCCTCCCTCCCTTTCCTCAATATTTCCTCTTTAAACTTCCTTCCTCCCGCTCTATTTCCTCTTTTTTAAAATCCCTGCCTTCCTTTCTCCCTTCCCTCCCTAATATTTCCTCTTTAAACTTCCTTCCTCCTTCCCTAATATTTCCTCTTTTTAAACTTCCTCCCTCCCTAATATTTCCTCTTGAAACTTCCTTCCTCCTTCCTTAATATTGCCTCTTTTTAAACTTCCTCCCTCCCTCTGCTTCCTTCCTTCCTCCTTCCCTCCCTTCCTTCTTCCCTCCCTTTCCTCCCACACCCTTTTAATTGTTCCTCTTTCTTAAATTCTCTGCTTCCTTCCTTCCTTCCTAGCTGCCCTGGATTGTACCCTGAATCTCCCCGTTGGCTCCTGGCAACCCGTCGAACAGCTCGGGCCAAGGACGTCTTGTTAGCCCTGTGCCAAGATGGCAGCGCCCAGGAATCCGAGACGCGGGAGGCGCTGGAGGGTGAGTGATCCCGCTTGTCAAAACCCCCTTCGTTCCAGCTGGTTGACTTGGGCACTGTGGCATAACTGGAGCACAGCCTGTAATTTTAAAACTGGGATCCTTCCAGCCCGCTCTGGGATAACGGAGCACTTTGCAGCTTTGCTCGTTTGTGAGTCGAGATAAGATGTGTGGACTTCAACTCCCAGAATTCCCAGGGCTGGCTTTGGGGCCTTTAGGACAGTGTTTTTTCAAACTTCGGGCCTTGATGTGTGGACTTCAACTCCCAGAATTCCCAGGGCTGGCTTTGGGGCCTTTAAGACAGTGTTTTTCAACCTTTGGGCCTTGATGTGTGGACTTCAACTCCCAGAGTTCCCAGGGCTGGCTTTGAGGCCTTTAGGACAGTGTTTTTCAACGTTCAGCCCTGGATGTGTGGACTTCAACTCCCAGAATTCCCAGGGCTGGCTTTGAGGCCTTTAGGACAGTGTTTTTCAACGTTCAGGCCTGGATGTGTGGACTTCAACTCCCAGAATTCCCAGGGCTGGCTTTGGGGCCTTTAAGACAGTGTTTTTCAACCTTTGGGCCTTGATGTGTGGACTTCAACTCCCAGAGTTCCCAGGGCTGGCTTTGAGGCCTTTAGGACAGTGTTTTTCAACGTTCAGGCCTGGATGTGTGGACTTCAACTCCCAGAATTCCCAGGGCTGGCTTTGGGGCCTTTAAGACAGTGTTTTTCAACCTTTGGGCCTTGATGTGTGGACTTCAACTCCCAGAGTTCCCAGGGCTGGCTTTGAGGCCTTTAGGACAGTGTTTTTTCAAACTTCGGGCCTTGATGTGTGGACTTCAACTCCCAGAATTCCCAGGGCTGGCTTTGGGGCCTTTAAGACAGTGTTTTTCAACCTTTGGGCCTTGATGTGTGGACTTCAACTCCCAGAGTTCCCAGGGCTGGCTTTGAGGCCTTTAGGACAGTGTTTTTCAACGTTCAGCCCTGGATGTGTGGACTTCAACTCCCAGAATTCCCAGGGCTGGCTTTGAGGCCTTTAGGACAGTGTTTTTCAACGTTCAGCCCTGGATGTGTGGACTTCAACTCCCAGAGTTCCCAGGGCTGGCTTTGAGGCCTTTAGGACAGTGTTTTTCAACGTTCAGCCCTGGATGTGTGGACTTCAACCCCCAGAATTCCCTAGCCAGCCATGCTGGCTGGGGAATTCTGGGAATTGAAGTCCACATACCTTAAAGCAGCCAAGTGTGAGAAACCCTGCTCTAGAGGTTCCCTCTGTCTTTCTCCATTCTGACACAAGGTTGATTGACCTTCCTTTTTCCCTCCTCCACAATCTGATCTGGTCCCTCCATCATCTGATCTGGTCCCTCCATCTTGGTACCAACCCTTTAGAGCTGGACAACGCTTGTCACCTGCCTGCAGCTGCCCAGATCTCACTCCGCACTCTCCTGTCCTGCAGGAACATCTGGAAGAACATTCTGATCCTTGGTTTTACCACGTAAGTTGAACTTGGTATGCTACTAGAACCTATGGAGGCTCGTCCAGGAATGGCAGAGTGGACCTGGGGGTGGGCGAGAAGTATAGCAATAGGACTTAGATTTATATACCGCTTCACAGTGCTTTACAGCCCTCTTTAAGTGGTTTACAGTCAGTCTGTTGCCACCCCACCAAAAAAAAAAATAAAAGCTGGGCTTCCCAGCCAGCGTTCATGCCTCAGGCGGGACTAGAATTCACCATCTCCTGGAGATTGGCCCAAGGTCACCCAACGATCTTTCATGTCCATATCAGGACTTGAACTCGGAGTTTCTCGCTTTCTCGTCTGGTGCTTAAGCACTAAACCAAACTGACTCTCTTTACTTTCCTCTTACGGTCCTTTCAGTGGCAATGAGTTCCTTCCTTCCATCCTAAAAGGGTCTTGAGCATCCTTGTTTGTTCTTAGGCTTTTGAGACACTTGAACCCGTGACCTAAACCAGGTTGGCATATTTTTCTCCTCCAGATTCATAGCCCACGCGATCTGCCACTGTTACCAGCAGGCCTGGGAGTCCATGGAGGACCCACGCGCCAAGTTCTACTTCCCCTTCCTGTTGTCCGCCGGCAGCGCGGGTCTCGGTTGCCTTTTTCTTTGCCTCACCGTCGGTCGGTATGGACGTCGCGGGATTCTGCTCCTCACCACGACCCTGACTGGCATCGCCTCTCTGATCCTGCTGGGGCTGGGAGAATGTAAGAACCCCGGGCTAATTTCCAAGGAGAGTCTTCTTGCAGGATCCGATCTGGGACCAGCGGTTTACTCTTCCAAGCTCCCAGACTTGTGCTGGAGCCTGTGACTACATAGGAGAGACAGGGAGGAAGCCAACCACCAGATTGCAAGGACACAAGCGAGCGGTCTGACAAGGAGGCCCAGACTCCTCGCTAGCCTCACATTGCAGTGAACAAGGACAGAGATTCAGTTTCGCAGCTACTAAGATTGTTGGCCGAGCAGGGACAAAAATAGCCAGGGAAGTATCTATGTTGGTTCTCAAGTCATCCAGGTTGTGGTTGTCCCAAAGGTGTTTTTTTTCAGGAGGCAACTGGGCTTCCTTGTTTTTCTTTGAAGACGTTTTGCTTCTCATCCAGGAAGCTTCTTTCAGAACTGACTGGAGGGTGAGGAATGGAAGGATCTATATGCCTTGCAGACAGCTGGTCGTTTGCATTTAGAGGGTCGTTGAGGCCATTGGGACATTTTCCTATGTCCTCAGGGTCACCTGAGGAGCGCAAATCTGCAAATGCCAAGCGGGCTCCACGCCCGTTTGCACCACTCAGGTGTCCCTGAGGACACAGGTAAAACCTCCAAGTGGCCTCAGCGACTCTCTGAAAGAAGGCAAATGACCAGATGACTGCAAAGGAGTATATAAATCCTTCCGTTCCCCACCCTCCAGTCAGAGTTGAAGAAGCCTCTGGGATGAGAAGGGAAATGTCTTCAAAGAAAAACACAAGTCCAGCTGCCTCCTGAGAAAAAGCACCTTTGGGACAGCCAGGGAAAGAATTGGAGAAATGGGCTCCTTGTTGGTCAACACCAGTGTTTATCAGGTACTTAAGAGCCAAGGGCTTTACAGCACAAGGAAACAACAGCCAATGACTTGATAGCCGGCCATCAACACTCCAGTCAGCAAGTAAAAAGCCACACAACAACCAGGCACCACAAAAATACCACGCACTGCAGAGTTCCTAAGCTTTGCGGATTGGCGGGGAAGGGAAAGGGAAGAACAGGGAAATATGTGCGCGTGCACAGCGGTGGCGCTAGCATCAGCGCACATGTGCAAGCGGGCTGCACACACCCTCGCCGCGGTGCCGCCAGTGCTAGCATCCGTGCGCATGTGGAAACGGTGCTAGTGACTGTCCACAGGCCGCTAGCGACTGCGTGATGCTGGTGGCGACGCTAGCACGCCTGCGCAAACAAGGCGCGAGTGTGGGGTGTGCGCGCATCTGCGTGCACTCGCCAGCCATTCCCGAGGCCCGCTGGCCAACAGGCTTGTCGACCGGTACTAGGCCACAGGCCGGAGACTCCTGGCCTAAAGCGCACTCTGCGCTAGACCGATCCAGATTGTTCTCCTGCCACATCATCCCGGGACGCGCATGTTTGCCTTCATTTGGGGCAGACCTCTCGCATCTAGGTTCCTGAGTCGTACAGCTAGTCATCAACTCTCGACGGTCCTCGACTTACGAGCACAAACAGGATTTGTCAAATTCGTCACTGGGCCGTGCGGTTGTTAAATGAGGCATCGCAGGAGGGGGGAACCAGAGTCGATTTTACAGCTTGGGCCGGGGGAAGTGCGTAGCGCTCCAGATGGGTTGTTGGGCTGTAGTTCCCAGCAGCCCCGGCCGATGGGATTGTGGAAGGAGTCTTTTTTTTTTGGGGGGGGGGAAATACTTGGGGGTGGGTGGGGTGCACCAAGTTGTCCAGCTGCCTTCCCTGCTCTCCCACCCTGCGTGACTTCACACCTTCCGTTTTTGTCTTCGGTGGCAGACCTCAACACCGCGGCCCGAAGAACGTTTTCCATTCTCGGTCTCTTCACCTCCCACGCAGCCGGCTCGCTCAGCGTCTTCTTCGCTGCGGAAGTTATCCCCACTGTGATCAGGTGAGGCAGAAAAGTCTCCGAGAGAGTGAGGAGGGGTCCCGGGGTAGAAAAAGGAAGAATTAAAGGACTGAGACAGTCTCCACTGTAAACACGTCTCCTTCCTTATCTGTCAGTCCACCCATTTTGTCTTCAAATGTCTAGTCCCCACAGCTTTTGCTCCTTCCTTCCTTCCTTCCTTCTCTTTTCCTTTCTTTCTTTTCTTCCTTTTTTCTCCCTACCTGTTCCTTCTTTCATCCCACCTTCCTTCCTTCCATTCATCTATCTTTTCCTTTCTTTCCATTCCTTTTTTCTCCCTATCCCGCTTCCTTCCTTCCTTCCTTCCTCCTCCCCTCGCTTCCTTTCTTCCTTCTGTTTATCTATTTTCCTTTCGCCTTCCTTCCTTCCTCCCCTCCTTCCCCCTTCCTTCCTCCTTCCTATCACTTTTCCTTTCTCCTCCCTTGATCCCTTTCTTCTTTCTTCTTTCTTTCTTCCTTTCTTTCTTTCTTCTTTCTTCTTTCTTTCTTTCTTTCTTTCTTTCTTTCTTTCTTTCTTTCTTTCTTTCTTTTTCTTTCTTTCTTTCTCTTTCTTCTTCTTTCTTTCTTTCTTTCTTTCTTTCTTTCTTTCTTTCTTTCTTTCTTTCTTTCTTTCTTTCTTTCTTTCTTTCTTTCTTCTTTTCCTTCCTTCCGCCTTCCTCCCTCCCTCGTCCCAAACAGCAAGATGGCCAGTATATAAATTTAATAAATAAATGAATATGAAGGGGGAAGGACAACAGAGTGGAAAACTCGAGACTCCTGCTAATATAACAGGGCGATTTTCTTCCCGCAGAGGGAAGGGTCTTGGCATTATCCTGGCTTTGGCATCTCTAGGAGGGCTGAGCGCCCCCTTGTTGCGGGTGCGAGAACAGCACGGCTCCTTCCTCGAACACATCGTCCTGGCCTCCCTCAACATCCTGGCCCTGCTTTGCCTGCTGCTCCTGCCCGAGACCAAACGCAAACCTTTGCCCGAAGGCCTGCAGGACGGAGAACTTTATCGGAGGCCTTCGCTGCTCCGGCGGGCCGGCCAGTCGGCGGACCGGGACTCCGAGGGGGCGACGCGGCGAGACGACGTGCCGTTGCTTTCCACCCCGAATCCTGCCAGCTGATGCCACGGCTGGCTCATCCGGCGAACGCAAGGGCCGAATGAAGGCCATGAGGGGAAAAAAAATAATAATCAGATTTTTGGCCTTTTCCTGTTTCTGATGTCGCCTGAAAGCAGTAGCAGCAACTCGTTTGTTAAAACGGACGGACTCCATTTGCGGCCCTTGGGAACTAGGATTCGTAGCTAGTTGCCCCAAAACTAGCCAGAGCAGTATTTCCCGATCTCAGGCACTTCAAAGAGGTGTGGACTTCAATTCCCAGAATTCCCTAGCCAGCAACGCTGGCTGGGGAATTCTGGGAGTTGAAGTCCACACATCCACCCGCCATTCTTTCTTCCGAAAACAAGCTGAGATTTGAAATTAAAGCTAAGCCAGACTTTCAAGGACGACGCAGAAGCTTTGCAAGAGAGAGAGAGAGGAAAAAAAAAAGAAATCTGAAAACTTTCTTCCCGGAAGAGAATTTTTTTAACAGCCTTTCTGCTTTTGGCAACGGAAAGATTTTGGGGCTTTACGAATCGAAGGATACGGGGGTCCAAGTGTCGAAGTGCTTAGCTAGGAGGTAGGGCTGATCCTCCAGTTTTTTTTTAAATCTCTCTTGGATTTTCTTTCAAAAGTTCTTCGATTTGGGGACATGGTTTGGGGACGTGGGGAAATAATTCTGTTTAATTTTTGTTTTTTTCGTTTTGCCGATGTAGGACAGGGGAGTTAGAGCCCGGAGTCAGCCTGCGGATTGAAATCCGAGACAGGAACTAAGGGTTTGACCTATGCATTCCTCTCATTTTTTAACAATTGTGTCCGTGACACACATCTCTTTTTGCAAAGGGCTCACATTCAAGACGTTGGATCAGAGGTGACGAAATCCTAAAAGTTGAAGCTCGGATTTGTTTCCAGTGCACGGTTTTCCTTTCCTCCCCAAAAGAAACCGCCAATTAGATCAGACAAGCAATAATTATCCTTTGCTTCTCGAGGTGGACGAGTTTTATCTGGGCATCCAAAAATGTCCGATCAGCCTAGTCTTCATTTGGCCAATTCTTCATTTAACATCTATGGAGATTCTCAGTCATTCTTCCAAAGCTGCTTTTTTTTTTTCAAGAGGCAGCTGGACTTTTGTTTTTCTATGAAGAGGTTTCGCTTCTCATCTCAGGAGCTTCTTCAGGTTCTGACTGGAGGGCGGGGAATGGAAGGATTTATACTCCTTGCAGACAGCTGGTCATCGGGTCTCCCGATACTCCCGTGTTACACCTTTGCGCCGCGAGCTGCATTGGTTACCAGTTGTCTTCCGGGTGAGGTTCAAGGTGTTGGTAATGACCTACAAAGCCCTCCATGGCATGGGTCCAGAATACCTTGGGGAGCACCTGCAGCCGGCGTCATCTTCCCTCCGCCCAGTACGCTCCCACAGAGAGGGCCTCCTCAGGGTGCCGCCAGTCAAAGAATGCCGACTGGTGACCCCCAGGGGGAGAGCGTTCTCTGTGGGTGCACCGGATTTATGGAACCATCTTCCGGTAGAGCTCCGGATGGCGCCCGATCTCCGCTCCTTCCGGCGCGACCTTAAAACCCATCTCTTTAACGAAGCGGGCCTGGCCTGATGGGACGGGGTGGGATTGTTACTATGATTTTAATTTTAAATTTGTATTATTATGGGCACTGTTTAATCATGTTTTAATAATTTTAATTTTTTTGTACCTGTTTTTATGTATTGCCCTGTTAACCGCCCTGAGTCTCTTGAGAGAAGGGCGGTATATAAATTAAATTAATAAATAATAATAAATAAATAAATAATAAATTTGCCTTTTAGAGAGTCGTTGAGGCCACGTGGATGCCAGCTCTGGGTCAAAATCAGGGCTTTTTTTCCTCATAGAACGCTCAGAACGGAGTTCCGGCACCTTTTTTGGATGGAACCTTGTAGGGTAGGCAAGGGCGGGTTGTATGACGTGTGAGTTCCGGCACCTTTTTATTTTACAAAAAAAGCACTGCTCAAAATTGAACACACAATCTTTTCAGTAGCTCCGAGAAGGTTCCCCGCCCGTTTGCACCGCTCGGACGACCCTGAGGACACAGACAAACCTCCAAGTGGCCTCAACAACTCTCTAAAAGAAGGCAAATGACCAGATGACTGCAGAGGAGTATAAATCCTTCCATTCCCCACTCTCCAGTCAGAACTGAAGAAGCTTCTTAGATGAGAAGCGAAACGTCTTCAAAGAAAAACCTGGCAGTCCAGTTGCCTCCTGAAAAAAAAAGGCACCTTTGGGACATATAAATGTGCAAATCTTTATGCAGAAATCTTTTTTTTTCCCCTAGCATTATTTGCTTGCAGTGAAGAGAAACAAAACGGCCGCTGTACACGAAAGACGGTTTCAGCTGTCGGTTTTGCCCTCCCAAATCTGGAATGTACAGGCAGTCCTCGACTTAACGACCGTTGAGCCCCAAGTGTCTTTTGCTTAAGTGAGAATTAAGCGAGTTAACTGCCCCATTTTCCGACCTTTCTTGCCACCGTTGTTAAGTGAATCACTGCAGCTTGTCGTAAGTCGGTAGCCTGGTTGTTAAGCGAATCTGGCTTCCCCTTTGCTTGTCAGAAGATCAGAAAAGGAGATCATGTGACCTGGGGATGCTGCGACTGTCATAAATAGGAGTCAATAAGCCTCTGAATTTTGATAGCGTGTCCAGGGAGAGGCTGCCATGGTCGTACGTATGACAAACAGTCCTTTTGTGGTGCCGTTGTAACTCCGAACGGTCGCTAAACGAACTTGCAAGTCCAGGACTTCCTGTATCCAATTTTTTTTCCCGTTTTTCAGGGCTCAGAATTAATAGCAGGTTTTAGTACCAATTAAAGGAGAGAGGATCGCTGAAGGAGTGGCACAGCGTCATACCCAGGGAGGGATCACTCAGGCCGAAGCACACGCGTGTGCACTAACACACTTAACTTTTGCTTTCCTGGAAGTTAAACGTGCAACATTTCCCCCCCCCTTCCTCTGCCCACCCCCCCAGGAGGCTCATTTTTTTTGGACTGCTTTGTAGACTTAAAGGGAAATAAAACACTTGACTGTTAATAAGCTAAATAAAAGGGGGGGGGAAACAAAATCCACTCGGGGAAAATCCCTGGCTAAGCTTCGGAGTCTTTTGGGGGCAAGAATTTAATACCACTTTACAAGGCCTTGGTAAGGCCACGCTTGGAATACGGCATCTAGTTTTGGTCACCATGATATTAAAAAAAAAAGATGTTGAGATTCTGGAAAGAGTACAGAGAAGAGCAGCAAAGATGATCAGGGGACTGGAGGGTAAAACATGAAGAACGATTGCTGGAATTGGGGATGTCTGGACGCGGTGGCTCGGTGGGTTAGGACGCTGAGCTTGTCGATCAGAAGGTCGGCAGTTTGGCGGGTCGAATCCCGAGTGCCGCGTAGCAGAGTGAGCGCCTGTTACTCGTCCCGGCTTCCGCCAACCTAGCAGTTCGAAAGCACGTAAAAATGCAAGTAGAAGAATAGAGACCACTACGGTGGGAAGGTAACAGCGTTCCGTGCGCCTTTGGCGTCTAGTCATGCCGGCCACATGACCACGGAGACGTCCTCGGACGAGCGCTGGCTCTTCGGCTTTGAAACGGAGATGAGCACCGGCCCCTAGAGTCGGAAACGACTAGCATGCAAGTGCGGGGGAACCTTTACCTTTACCTTTTTTAGTTTAATGAAGAGAAGGGTGAGGGAGGACATGATAGCAGTGTTTCAATACTTGAGGGGCTGCCCCTCAAAGATGGGAGTTCAAGTCCGTGAGTCATAAAAGAGCCGAGGTTGCCTACTCCTAGCCTAGGCCTTCAGCTGAGTTTTATAAAACCTCCACCGCCATGTGCGGGGAAAAAAAAAAGGTTCCATCAATCAATCAATTTCAACTTTTCTCAGGGGAAAAAAAAATCTCGCAAAGTTGGCATTGATGATTGATTGAAATTTTTAATCCCACCCAGTCTGCCGTGACCCCTGCAGCCATGCCCACCCAATGGGCCACGCCCACCCGGCACCCAACGATACCTAAGTGGGTTTTGGGTTGCAGTTTGGGCACTCGGTCTCTAAAAGGTTCGCCATCGCTGCTCTTAAAAGAAGGCAAACGACCGGATGTCTGCAAAGGAGTATAAATCCTTCCGTTTCCCCACCATCCAGTCAGAACCTGAAGAAGCTCCTGGGGCGAGAAGCGAAACATCTTCAAAGAGAAACAAGAAAGACCAGTTGCCTCCTGGAAAAAAGAAAGCACCTTTGGGACAACCAAAAGGGGGGGGGCGGGGGTTTCCTTTGGCAAGATCCTATCACCTTGACTTCTCGATTTTCTTCCCCGAGGTGGTACAATGTGTTCCTCAACTTATGAGCACGGTTGGGTGTAGAATTTCCATGGCGTGTCGCGCCCCGATTTTTTACCACTTTTTTTTTTTGCGCCGGTTCAGCAAAATCCGTGCGCTTGTCAAGTCAACCGTTCGGCCTTTTAAATGTGCGTGGCTTTCCCCCCATCGACGCCCGTCGGAAGCTGGCTTGAGACGGTCCCAAAAGGCCATCGCGGGGTCCCGGGGACGCTGCAATTGTCATTTAACCAATAAACCAGTTGCCAAGCGCCCGAGTTTTAATCGTATGATGGCAGGCACTGGCAACGGTCGGATCAGCTATTTTAAGTCGGGTTTTTCCCCCCCAAGTGTTTTGTTGTTTTTTAATCCCATTTATATCCCGTCCTTCTCCGAAGACTCAGGGTGGCTTACAATCTAAAGCACAAATCAATGTGCTTAGCAATAGCCTTCATTCTATGTATATGCCTGCTTGTTAGTGTTGTCTTAACTTGGGTTGCTAAATGGAGAATTACCTGTGTTAACTGGGCCTCCTGGAATCGCCCCATGGGGATATTCAAAAGGGCACCCCCCGCCCCAATAGAGTCATTCGGCTAATTTTTAAGCTAAGATAAACCCTGCCCCCCCCCCACCCCCAATTACGGAACTGATGCAACAGTCCGTTTTAAGGATTAGCAGAATTTAACATCTTCTCCTTAAGCCAGTAAACTGGTTTAGAAGCCGTGAAGCTGGTTTGTGGCCAAACGGGAGCATTAACTCCAAGACTGCAGGCCCAGGCCTTTAGCCGTGGCAGCAAACCGGTTCTCGCCCATCTTCCGTTGCGCCCTAAAAATATTTATTTTTAATCTGGCTTTGCTTCCATTCATGGCCCTTTTCTCTTTCTTTCTTTCTTTCTTTCTTTCTTTCTTTCTTTCTTTCTTTCTTTCTTTCTTTCTTTCTTTCTTTCTTTCTTTCTTTCTTTCTTTCCTTCTTCTTCTTCTTCTTCTTCTGCATTTTGGAATGTGACAAGATTTGTTGGAACAGAATTTCTCACGGGAAAGCTCGGTACGGATTCTGCAATCCTCTAGCTGCAACCCGCCTGCTTCGTTCCTTTTTCATCCTGGGGGGGGGGGGGAAATGGTTGGTGGGTAAATGCAAACACCTGACTTTCTGGCTGCAAAGGCAGGAAGCAGGTTAAGTATAATCTTTGCCGTTGCAGGTTTAGGCTACAGCGCTGCTGGTCCGTAGAACATGATGGTTAGGCAAACTGCAAGGCTGCTTTTCAAGCTGGATAACTTTTAAGAGGTGTGGACTTCAATTCCTAGGCTATTTATTTTTATTTTTTTATTTTAATTCCATTTATATCCCGCCCTTCTCCGAAGACTCAGGGTGGCTTACAAGCTTAGCAGTAGCCTTCATTCTATGTATATGCCTGCTTATTAGGGCTTTCATACACCCCCCCAAGCGGCATTATTACAAAGTCAGCTTAATTGCCCCCAACAATCTGGGTCCTCATTTTACCTACCTCGGAAGGATGGAAGGCTGAGTCAACCTTGAGCCTGGTGGGACTCGAACCTGCGCTAATTGCAGGCAGCTGGTGTTACTCAAGGAGGCATTAGCCCACTGCTCCACCAAGGATAGGATAGGATATTAAACATGGAATGGAATGGAATGGAATAGAATAGAAAAGAATAGCATAGAATAGAATAGAATAGAATTAGAATGGAATGGAATAAAGGAATGGGATGGAATAGAAAAAATAGAATGGAATGGAATAGAATAGAATAAAGGAATGGGATGGGATGGGATGGGATGGGATAGAAAAGAAAAAATGGAATGGAATAGAATAGGAGAAAGGAATGGGATGGGATGGGATGGAATAGAAAAGAAAAAATGGAATGGAATGGAATAGAATAGGAGAAAGGAATGGGATGGGAATGAAGCACAGAGAGGAATAGAGTAGAATAAATTGAATAATAGAGTAAGAATAAATAATAGACACAGAATAGGACAGGAAGGCCTGGAGGAACATTGTCCATGGGGTCGCGATGGGTCGGACATGACTTTGCAACTAACAACAAGAACAGAACAGAAATAGAAATAGAATTACAGGATAGAATAAGAGACAGAATGGGATGGGATTGGAATGGAGAGTAGAGAGGAATAGACTAGACCAGAATAAATAGAATAGAATAATAATAATAGACTAGAATAATAAAATAGACTAGACTAAAATAATAAAACAGAACAATGGAATGGAATAGGAACAGAGCAGCATAGAATAAAAACTTTGTACTTTAAATGCGCACTAATCAGTACACTTTAAATTTCGTTGTGTTCAGCTCTCAAAAATACCATCATGCGCATACTCACACGCACACTCATATGACACAGAAGCGTCAAAACCGGGGGAAAACACGCGAACCAGAATGTGCTCCATCCCTTAAAACTCAAATCAACGTAGGTAGTCCTCAAAACTTAAAAAGTTGTGCCCAAACTTTGTTGCTAGACGGAAAGAGTTTTGCCCCATTTTACCACCAGGGACGCGGTGTGGCTCAGTGGGTTAGGACGCTGAGCTTGTCGATCAGAAGGTCGGCAGTTTGGTGGGTCGAATCCCGAGTGCCGCGTAGCAGAGTGAGCGCCTGTTACTTGTCCCAGCTTCTGCCAACCTAGCAGTTCGAAAGCATGTAAAAATGCAAGTAGAAAAATAGGGACCACTCCGGTGGGAAGGTAACAGCGCTCCGTGCGCCTTTGGCATCTAGTCATGCCGGCCACATGACCACGGAGACGTCCTCGGACAAACGCTGGCTCTTCGGCTTTGAAACGGAGATGAGCACAGGCCCCTAGAGTTGGAAACGACTAGCACGCATGTGCGGGGGAACCTTTACCTTTACCTACCACCTTCCTTGCCACAGTTAAGGGAAATGATTGCAGTTGTAAGTTAGTGAACAGTCGCGAAGGGAATCTTGACTTCCCCGTGGACTATTGCCCATCAGGTGGTCACAAAACGGGTCCCCAGGACACTGCAACTGTCACACCAGTCCCCAACATTTGACTTTGGGTCAAATGACGATGGGCAAAATGGTGCAACGCTCCCGTGAAAAAAAATGGCTGGGTTTCTGTTGGTTTTTTTCAGTGTTAACTTCGGTCACTCAATGGAACAGTTGTAGAGTGAAGGAGTACCTGTATGCCCCTCCCTCCCAGCTCACCTTAATCGGGATTTGCACTTTGCAAATCAGAGGAACTTTCCGAGTCATGCAATTCCAAGCAGGTACAAGGAAACTGCCACACTGGACAGGGAGTCCCCTCGACTTAAGACCAGTGTTTCCGTTGCAAAGCAAGCCGCACCCACTTTTACCTTTGTTGGCCATGGACGGTAAGCGAATCACTGGACATTAAGAGAGAATCAGGCAGTCGTTAAAACCGAGTCCAGCCTCCCCCCGTTGACTTTGGCCATCACGTGACCCCAGGATGCTGCATCCGTTGTAAAGCAGCCGAAATCTGATCACCTGATCCTGGGGCTGCAACGGTCGTAAGTGCGAGGAGCAATTGTAAATCGCCCTTTTCTCAGCGCCATTGTTGAGTTTCAACCCTCACTAAACAAACGGTTAAGTCAAGGACAAGTCTGTACAGGCCAGTTCAGCCACCTGGAGCAATAGCAGTCACCAACCAGGCACGCCATTCTACAGATAGTCCCCGACTTACGACCAAGCGGGTGAGCCCCAAATTTCTGTGGTGAATTTTTGCCTCGTTTTATGACCTTTCAACTTGCCATTGTTAACCGAATCCCCCATTAATTCTGTCGGAAGGTTGCCCCAAAAGGGATCGACACAATCCTGGGGATGCTGCGACCGTCATAAATATAAGCCAGTTGCCAAGTGTCTGAATCTTGATCACAGGGCGACGGGGTGGGGTGGGGATGCTGCAACCGACGCTAAGCGTGAAACACGGTCGCCAAGTCGCTTTTCTCGGGGCCGTTTATAACTTTGAAACGGTCACGAAGAGACTCGCCGTTGAGCCTGCTTTTCGGCAGCAGCCCAAAAAAAGGCACCGTACCCACGCTCGTTTCTTCCAAAAACATCTTTATTTTTTATTTTATTTTTTTTTCCACCCTTATAACATTCGGCTTCCTTCCTCTGTTCCCCTCCCTCCAACCTGAAATATTTTTTTCCCCTTTTTTTTTTCCTCCCATTTTTTTTTAAAGTCATTCTGGTTCTCAATAACCCAACAAACCCCTCCCGGGATATTTTTTTTTATTTTTATTTTTTTTATTTTTTTCCTCCCCCACCCCTGCCCCTGGTTTCTCTACAGCTTCAGGTTTCGGCGTTATTTCTTCAGGCTAAAAAATAAAGCAACCTGTAAAGATAAAGACACTCAAACAAGGCATATAAAACAAACCCCTTTAGATAGAGAATGGAGGAAGAATTGAGGGGCGCAAGACACCTATGACCTGAAATGGTGGGCATCAGACAGGAAGGAAGGAAGGAAGGAAGGAAGGAAGGAAGGAAGGAAGGAAGGAAGGAAGGAAGGAAGGAAGGGTGTTTTTAAACGAGAATCACCCGAGTTTCTTTTTTTGGGGGGGTTTAGAACAATGCTTTTGAGTTCAGGACAAAATCCAGGGGAAAAAGACCAAAAGGGTGATGGGATGTGGGCAGAAGCAGGGAAGAATCCCAGAATGGGATGTGGCATTTTCGAGGATGTCCTGGGCAAAAAACATAGATCGGGCGAGAGATGTCTGGGTAAAAGGTAACAATGAAGCCGTGAATGTTAGCTTCTTTCTGGCTACGAAGCCGTGAATGCCAGCTTTTTTTTACCCCCGGCTATGAACGCCAGCTTCTTTCAGGCTATGAAACCGTGAATGCCAGCTACTTCCCGGCTATGAATGCCAGCTTCTTTCCGGCTACGAAGCCGTGGATGCCAGCTTTTTTTTTTTTTTCCCCGGCTACGAAACCGTGAATGCCAGCTTCTTCTGGGCTAATCTGTTTAGGTTGGAGGAAGGGCAGGGCAGGGCAAAGCAACGCAAAGGCAGCGGAAACCAAGCAGGGAAATATATGCACAGACACACACACACACACAAAAAAAACACACGCAGTGGAGAGGAAGGGTGCAAGGAGGAAAACGAAAGCGTCACAGAATCTGGAAGGGACATCCTCACACAGCCTTCCCAGCACTGCCCCCTTTGTAAAAACAGAAGAGGAAGAATTCCCCAAAAATCTGCCAAAAAAAACACAAAAAACAGAGAAGGGCGGGAAGAGAAGGGAAACTCCGGACAACACTACCAGGCAAGTTTTGACCAACAACTGGGCCGACCCACAAGCTTGTTTCCTCCCCTCCTGCCCCGTTATAGGTCAACCCTCTTTCTCTGCACAGCGTTTAAGAAACAACCTCCTCCCGCCAACAGTATATATATATATATATATATATGTATGTATATATATAATTTTTTTTTTCCATCATGGTAACAATCTTCATTTTTTTTTCCTTTTTTTTTTTTCCTCCTTCCTAAAACAACCATTTTTTTTGTGTGTGTGTTTTTGTTTTTAGTAAGGGGAATACCATGAGGTCGCTCTGGCCCGGCCCCTGTGAAAAAGAAGAAGGAAACACGTTAATGAAAGAGGTAATTTTTAAAAAAAGAAAAGAAAAGAAAAAAAGCTTTTAAAAACCTACAGACATGGGGGCCGAAATCCTCCAAACGTGAAAAACTACATCTGCATTTCCAAACGGGGTGGGGGGGGTGGGGGGGGTGGCTGGGACCTTTTGTGACCTCCGTCCCTATGGCTTTGGCGTATTTTTTGTCTTTCTTTCTTTTTCTTTCTCTCCTTCCTTCTTTCTTCCTTTCCTTCCTTCCCTTTTTCCTTCCTTTCTTCCCTTTTTCTTTCTTCTTTCTTTCTCTCCTTCCTTCCTCCCTCCACCCACCCACCCCCGCTCTCTTTCTTTCTCTGACCTGGGGGAGAAAAAGATTCCTTGATTTGGAGGCTGAGCAGCCCCCATCTTCCACCTCAGCAACAACACCCCGCAACACCACAAAGAGGTACACAATGGTACACTCCAACGCTGTGCGGTAAAATGTTCCTTTTTTTTTTTTTTTGGCCTTGGCTTCCGAGGTCCTGAAAACTAACTTTACAACTTACTCAGTTTTGCCTTCAAGAACCGGGACGAGTTCAAAACGCGACGTTGCTGAAAAATTTGGATTTCAGGATGTTGGATCGGGGCCAGGAGTGCTCTCGAAGTGGCGGGCGCGGCAAACGGAGCCCAACTTTTCCGTCGCTGTTAAACGGCTTCCGCATGCTATTTTACGGCCTTTTCTCGCCCACCCTCCCCCTGTGGCTGTTAAGCGAATCGCCGCAGTCGTTAAAAATTAGGACCACGGTTAAGGGACGATTTTAACTGGTCAAAAAGGTCGCAAGAGCGGATCGCCTGCTCCCCCCCCAGGGAACAACGCTGCGGCCGTCATAAATACGAGTCGGTTGCCAGGCGTCTGGATTTTGATCATGTGACCACGAGGGGGGGGGGAGGAGGAGGAATGTTACGATGGTCATGTGAAAAACGGCCACAAATCACCCTTTCCGGCGCTGGCGTGACTTTGGTCGCTAAAGGAACTGTTGTTAAATCGAGGACTACCTGAACAATGAAAGATTAAAGCCGATCATTTTGAAAGCTTCGATTTTACGGGGTGTCCCGAAACGGCCTATGTCCAGTAAAATGTAGAAATTCTTGATCGCGGGACTGTCGCCTAATCATTTTCAGACTCTCTTTCTTACCAAAATCGATAGGCAGCCCTTGACTTACGACCAGCCCACCGCTTACGTTGCTAAGCGAGACACTGGAGCGTCCCACTTTACGACCTTTCCTGCCACAGTGGTTAAGTGAGTGAGAGGGTCATAAAGCGAATCTGGCTTAACTAACCCATTTGATTTTGCTTGTCAGGAGGTCGCAAAAGGGGATCACGTGACACCCCCGGGCACGCTGCGACCGTCATAAATACGAGCCGGTTGCTGAGCGTCCGAATTTGGATCACATTGACCGTGAGACATGCCGCGACGGCTGTTAAGTGTGAAAAACGGTGGAGACTCCCTTTTTTTTTTTCCTTTCAGTGATGTTGTAATTCTGAAGGGTCACTAAGTGAAGTGTTATATAAGCCGAGGACCAGCTGTATTCTGGCTTGCGGGATCCCTTGCATTGGTCTGTCTCAGGGGATCAGTAAGAAGAGAGGCCGGAGGTTTTAAGCCTGGGATTGCTAGTCTAATCCAGTAGCTCCGCTGCCTGGCCGTCTGACCTACGGAGGATCGATTGCCCCCTCTCCCCTTTGGGTCAGACCTGTATGCACGCCCTCGGGGCGGACGGCTGCTGAAGCCACTGTAGAATCTGGCCCTGGAACTGCTGTAGCCGGACCCTCGCCCTCGGTACCGGGTCCGGGGGAAGCCTCGGTCTGTGGTGCTGATGCCTGGGCGGTTGGTCCGTTTGGGAATCACCTAAAAGTGAGATTAGATTAGATTAGATTAGAACAGAATGGAAAAGAGTAACAGAAT
Organism: Vipera berus; assembly: GCF_964194415.1. NCBI lineage: Eukaryota > Metazoa > Chordata > Lepidosauria > Squamata > Viperidae > Vipera > Vipera berus. The sequence continues at coordinate 72,393,059 of NC_138210.1, read as the reverse complement.
AGAATAATACAGGATAGAACAGAACAGAATAACAGAATAGAACAGAACAGAATAACATAGAACAGAATAGAATAACATAGAACAGAATAGAATAACAGAACAGATTAGAACAGAAAAGAACAGAATAACATAGAACAGAATAGAATAACAGAACAGAACAGATTACAGCAGATAGAATAACATAGAGCAGATTAGAGCAGAATAGAATAACAGAATAGAACAGAACAGAATAACATAGAACAGAATAGAATAACATAGAACAGAATAGAATAACAGAACAGATTAGAACAGAAAAGAACAGAATAACATAGAACAGAATAGAATAACAGAACAGAACAGATTACAGCAGATAGAATAACATAGAGCAGATTAGAGCAGAATAGAATAACAGAACAGATTAGAACAGAATAACACAGAACAGATTAGAACAAAATAGAATAACAACAGATTAGAGCAGAATAGAATAACATAGAACAGATTAGAACAAAATAGAATAACAACAGATTAGAGCAGAATAGAATAACAGAACAGAACAGATTAGAGCAGAACAGAATAACATAGAACAGAACAGATTAGAACAGAATAGAACAACAGAACAGATTATATCAGAATAGAATAATGGAACAGATTAGAGCAGAACAGAATAACAGAACAAACAGATCAGAACAGAATAACATAGAACAGATTAGAACAGAGTAACATAGAACAGATTAGAGCAGAATAATTTATCACTTTAAATGCACATTAACCAGCATACATTATTTTTTTTTGTTGCACACAGCTCTCAAAGGGTAACCACCTCCTATATACATTGCATAAACATGAGTTATAATAATGCATACCCCTCCACACACACACACACATATACATATGGCCCAGAGAAACAACACAGTCTAGTTCGGATGTACACATAACCTTGCAGGTCAGGCTCAGGGGCTAAGGCAAGGCAGGCTTACGCTGGGTAGCAATTCCTCACCTTTCTGCTTGCACCCTAGAGAATGCAGACACCTCCCCGTAACGGGGGGAATTCATCGTTGTAGGGGAGTAGAGTTGTACTGGGGGGCCCTTGGTGCTCTCTGAGCTCCGTGGCTTTCCGGCAGACGTTTCAAGACCCAACTAGGGAACATCATCAGTTCCAAAAAAGGAGTGGGATTACGGGAGGGGAGGGGGGGAGGAGGAGGCGAATCCTTGGTGCTCTCACTAGGTTGGTGATTTTCTTGATGTTTCATTACCAAACCTGTTGCCATCATCAGCGCACTGAACACACCAGTGTCCTTCCTCTTTCTCCTCCTCTCCACAAACCCAACTACGGCCTTCTAGCACTGGTGAGGTTCCCCAGCTGGGTCACAAAATGTCTGCAAGAAAACCGCCAAGCTCAGAGCACGGGGGGAGGGGGGGAATCCCACACTGGAACGGTCCCGAAGGGAAGGGCTCCGAAGCAAAAATCTCACCTTTTCACTGCTTAGAATCAGGGCTAGGCCACCTTGGCTCTTTTATATGACTCGGGGACTTCAACTCCCAGAATTCCTGAGCCAGCCACACTGAGGGGAAAAGGGAGAGGTTTCCATGCTGGCTGAGGAATTCTGGGAGCTGAAGTCCACCAGTCCTCGAGTTCCTCAGCGTGGCTGGCTGAGGAATTCTGGGAGTTGGTCCACCAGTCCTCAAGTTCCTCAGCGTGGCTGGCTGAGGAATTCTGGGAGTTGAAGTCCACCAGTCCTCGAGTTCCTCAGCTTGGCTGGCTGAGGAATTCTGGGAGCTGAAGTCCACCAGTCCTCGAGTTCCTCAGCGTGGCTGGCTGAGGAATTCTGGGAGTTGAAGTCCACCAGTCTTCGAGTTCCTCAGCGTGGCTGGCTGAGGAATTCTGGGAGCTGAAGTCCACCAGTCCTCGAATTTCTCAGCGTGGCTGGCTGAGGAATTCTGGGAGTTGAAGTCCACCAGTCCTCAAGTTCCTCAGCGTGGCTGGCTGAGGAATTCTGGGAGTTGGAAGTCCACCAGTCCTCGAGTTCCTCAGCGTGGCTGGCTGAGGAATTCTGGGAGTTGAAGTCCACCAGTCCTCGAATTCCTCAGCGTGGCTGGCTGAGGAATTCTGGGAGTTGAAGTCCACCAGTCCTCGAGTACCTCAGCGTGGCTGGCTGAGGAATTCTGGGAGTTGAAGTCCACCAGTCCTCGAATTCCTCAGCGTGGCTGGCTGAGGAATCCTGGGAGTTGAAGTCCACCAGTCCTCGAATTCCTCAGCGTGGCTGGCTGAGGAATTCTGGGAGTTGAAGTCCACCAGTCCTCGAGTACCTCAGCGTGGCTGGCTGAGGAATTCTGGGAGTTGAAGTCCACCAGTCCTCGAATTCCTCAGCGTGGCTGGCTGAGGAATTCTGGGAGTTGAAGTCCACCAGTCCTCGAATTCCTCAGCGTGGCTGGCTGAGGAATTCTGGGAGTTGAGGTCCACCAGTCCTCGAGTACCGCAGCGTGGCTGGCTGAGGAATTCTGGGAGTTGAAGTCCACCAGTCCTCGAATTCCTCAGCGTGGCTGGCTGAGGAATTCTGGGAGCTGAAGTCCACCAGTCCTCGAGTACCTCAGCGTGGCTGGCTGAGGAATTCTGGGAGTTGAAGTCCACCAGTCTTCGAGTTCCTCAGCGTGGCTGACTGAGGAATTCTGGGAGCTGAAGTCCACCAGTCCTCGAGTCCCTCAGCATGTCTGGCTGAGGAATTCTGGGAGTTGAAGTCCACCAGTCCTCGAGTTCCTCAGCATGGCTGGCTGAGGAATTCTGGGAGTTGAAGTCCCACCAGTCATAAAAGAGCCAAGGTGGCCTATCCCTGGCTTAGATGGTTCAGTCCAAGGGATGGCCGCAAAAAAGCTATTCAAGAGTCAGGCACAGAGTGGTGTGTGTGTGTGTGTGTGTGTGTGTGTTGTGTGAAAATGGTGTACCCACCTTGATTTGTCTCCCCCTGAAGAGGGACTCGTCTAACGCCAACGAAGTCCGCACCGACTCCTTGTCGGAAAATTCAATGTAGGCGAACCTTGAGAAGATGGTCAGAAGGAGGACGGACGGTTAAGACAGTTCAGGCTCCTCAACTTACAACCACAACCCAGCCTCAAATTTCTGTTGCTAGCCAGGTTTCGCCCTGTTTTTGCCATCCGGGGTTGCTGGAAACGGTCGTTAATTTGTGAAAAACGGTCGCAACGGTTGTAACTGTCGCTAAACAAACTGTTATAAATTGAGGACTTATCTGGGTTTGAATCAACAGAGGTCGCAGGACAACACAGGCTGTCCTTGACTTGCCACCACAATTGAGCCCAGCTTTTTTGTTGCTAGGCGAGACCGTTTGTTAAGTGGCTGTTGCCCCCATTTTGCGACCTTTCTCGCCGCAGTCGGCAAGTGAATCACTGGAGGGGTTACAAGTTCGTCCCTTATTAGGTATAATGCCAGAAAAGCTTGATAAACGAAGTGTTTACTTGAATTTGCACTTGACAACAGTGCAACTACGTCGCAAAAGGGGATCGTGTGACTCCGGGATACGGCAACCGTCGTAAAAACAGTTGCCAAGCCTGCAAATTTTGACCACACGATCACGGGGATGCTGCAAGGATCATAAATAGGAAAAAACAGTCGCACGTCAGTTCTTTCGGCGCCGTTGTAACCTCAAACGGTCACTCAACGAAAGGGTCAAGACCTACCTGTATTCTACCGTACCAACTCTGGAGCTTTTAAGGCCACTTTCAAGCCAAGACTAATCTCCACCTCACACACCCCCTTGGAAAAGCTCACTCACCCCTTCGGATGACCCGTGTATTTGTCGCACAGGATCGTCACGCGGTTGACGGAACCACAACCGTGGAAGTGAGCTTCCAATTCTTCCGCAGTTGCCCCGTAATCTACCTGGAAGGGAAGACGGGTCCGGTTCAGGAGGCAAGGCTTCGTCCTCGCTTGAAGAAAGCCGGGGTGTAAGGAGGGGGAAAAACTCACATTTCCTACGTATATAGATCTGGCATCGGCTTCCATCTTTTCTTCTAAAGACATGATGACTGGGCCAGCTAGAGAGAGAGAGAGAGAGACAGACAGAGAGACGGGGGGGGGGGGAGAGAAGAGGGGGTAAGAGACAGGAGAGAGGAGGGGGGGAGAGAGAGAGAAGAGGGGGGAAAGGAGAGAGGGAAGAGACAGGAGAGAGGGGGAGAGACAGGAGGGGAGAGAGATTAGGGGAGAGGGGGAGAGAGAGAGGAGGGAGACAAGAGAGGGGAGAGACAGGAGAGGGGAGAGACAGGAGAGAGATGGGAGACAGAGGGAGAGACAGGAAAGAAAAGAGAGGGGAGAGGGGAGAGAGAGAGAAGAGAGGGGGGAGAGAGGAGAGAGCGGGGAGACAGGAGAGGGGAGAGAGAGGAGAGGGGGAGAGAGAGATGGGAGACATAGAGGGAGAGACAGGAGAGAAAAGAGGGGAGAGGGGAGAGAGAGAGGAGAGGGGGAGAGAGAGAGCGGGGAGACAGGAGAGGGGAGAGGAGAGATGGGAGACACAGAGGGAGAGACAGGAGAGAAAAGAGAGGGGAGAGGGGAGAGAGAGAGGAGAGGGGGAGAGAGAGAGAGCGGGGAGACAGGAGAGGGGAGAGAGAGGAGAGATGGGAGACACAGAGGGAGAGACAGGAGAGAAAAGAGGGGAGAGGGGAGAGAGAGAGGAGAGGGGGAGAGAGCGGGGAGACAGGAGAGGGGAGAGAGAGGAGAGATGGGAGACACAGAGGGAGAGACAGGAGAGAAAAGAGAGGGGAGAGGGGAGAGAGAGAGGAGAGGGGGAGAGAGAGCGGGGAGACAGGAGAGGGGAGAGAGAGGAGAGATGGGAGACACAGAGGGAGACACAGGAGAGAAAAGAGGGGAGAGGGGAGAGAGAGAGGAGAGGGGGAGAGAGAGAGCGGGGAGACAGGAGAGGGGAGAGAGAGGAGAGATGGGAGACACAGAGGGAGAGACAGGAGAGAAAACAGAGGGGAGAGAGAGAGAAAAGAGGGGAGAGAGAGAGAGAAGAGAGAGGGGGAGAGAGGAGAGCGGGGAGACAGGAGAGAGGGGAGAGACAGGAGAGAGCAGAGGGGAGAGAGACAAGCGAGGGGAGAGGGAGAGAGAGAGGAGAAAAAGAGGAGGGGGGGGTAGAGGAGAGACAGAATTAACCAACCAATTAACCAACAGAATTATTAAATAATGTGGAAAGGAAAGTGTCTGCGGAAATTCTCCGTCATCCAGGTCGTGGTTGTCTCAAAGGTGCTTGTTCAAAAAGGCAGCTGGACTGTTTCTTTGTTTTTTCCAGGAAGAAACTGCCCCAAAAGCCAACCCGGTGCTGGGCTGCATTAATAGAATAGATAGAATCAAGATCACGTGAAGTGCTAGTACCACTTCATAATGCCTTGGTAAAGCCACGTTTTAATATTGCATCCAGTTTTGGTTGTCACGATGTGAAAAAAGATGCTGAGACTCTAGAAAGAGTGCAGAGAAGAGCAACAAAGAGGATCAGGGGACTGGAGGCTAAAACATACAAGGAACAGCTGCTGGAATTGGGGGTGTCTAGTTTAACGAAGAGAAGGACGAGGGGGGGGGGACATGATAGCAGTTATTCCAGTATCTCAGGGTCTGCCCCAAAGAAGAGGGAGTCAAGCTATTCTCCAAAGCACCTGAAAGCAGGACAAGAAGCAACGGATGGAAACTAATCAAGGAGAGAAGCAACCTAGAATTAAGGAGAAATCTCCTGACGGTTAGGTCGACGGATCAGTGGAACGACTTGCCACCAGAAGTTATGGGTGCTCCCACACTGGAGGTGTTTTAAGAAGAGATTAGACAACCGTTTGTCTGAAATAGTTTAATTAATACACGGACTAAGGATGACATGATAGCAGTGTTCCAATATTTGAGGGGCTGCCCCAAAGAAGAAGGGGTCACCTTATTCTCCAAAGCCCCCGAAGGCAGGCCAAGAAGCAACGGATGGAAACTAAGCAAGGAGAGAAGCAACCTGGAACTAAGGAGAAACTTCCTGACAGTGAGAACAATTAACCGGTGGAACTTCAGAAGCTGTGAGTGCTCCAACACTGGAGATTTTAAGAAGAGATTGGAGAACAATTGGTCTGAAATGGTATAGGGTCTCCTGCTTCAGGAGGGGGTTGGACTAGAAGACCTCCAAGGCCCCTTCCAGCTCTGTCAATCTGTTCTTGTGTTAAGATGATGGCTTTTCGCTTCTCATCCAAGAAGTTTCATTAAAGAAAAAGCAGTCAAGTTGCCTTTTTTTGAAAAAGAAGCTTCGAGTCAACTGTGGAAGGGAGACATTTTCTTGCCTGCTGTCGCTACTCAGGAACAGCATGCTTTTTCCTCTGTTTCAAGGCCCAAACGTCCTAGTCGCTTTTAGCTAACGCAAAGGAGAATTTGAGACTCCCTTTTCAGCGCACTGTGCGTTCCTACTTTCCTGGAATTAGCCCCACACACGATAATCACAAGGCAATCGGTCTTTTGGGGTTCCCAGCAGGCAAAATGTCGTTTCGCACCACCCTGCCGGGCCGTTTTCCCATTTCAAGAGAGCAAAGATATGATTCAGCCAACTCAGCAAGGGACAAATCTAGCTTCTTGAGAAATTTGGACGTGCGTGCGTGTGTGTGTGCATGTGTGCGCACACACAAGTACAGACCCACTCATAGATGGATACGGAATGTACCAGAACTGAGGCCCCGCACTTTATTTGAGTATATACTTAATATTAAGTATTTGAATGGTTGCCATTTCCTATTAAACGCTTCCTTAACAAGTTGTCCAATTTATGACCTTTGAACATTGAACAAAGCACAGAATAACCTTTTCTCCGAGGACAAAAAAAATAAAATTAAATTAAAGCATATTGCGACTGTCCGATGGGACCCGGGTTTTCGTATACCTTGGGCACAAAGAACACGTATGCTTTATTTACTAGTATCCCGCTTTTAATATTTTTTGCAAATAACTCAAGCGGTAAACATGTCCAACACAGCTTTCTCCTATTTCTCCCATAACCGGAATCCTGTGAAGTGGGTTGGGCCCAGGTGGTTTTCGTGCCTGAGGCGGGACTAGAACTCACCGTCCCCCGGTGATTGGCCCGAAGTCACCCAGCTTTTATGCCTGAGGCAAACTAAAACTCACCGTCTCCTGGGGACTGGCCCAAAGGCACCCAGCCGGCTTTCACACAGAGACAGGACTATAACTCCCAATCTCTTGGTGATTGGCCCAAAGGCACCCAGCTGGCTTTCACAGAGACAGGACTATAGCTCCCAATCTCATGGTGATTGGCCGAAAGGCACCCAGCTGGCTTTCACACTCAGACATGACTATAACTCCCAATCTCCTGGTGATTAGCTCAAAGGCACCAAGCCGGCTTTACACCGAGACAGGACTATAACTCCCAATCTCCTGGTAATTGGCCCAAAGGCACCCAGCCAGCTTTCACACTGAGACTGGACTATAACTCCCAATCTCCTGGTGATTGGCCCAAAGGCACCCAGCCAGCTTTCACACTCAGACATGACTATAACTCCCAATCTCCTGGTGATTGGCCCAAAGGCAACCAGCCGGCTTTCACGCCTAAGGTGGGACTCCCAGTCTCCCGCTTTCTAATCTGGTGCCTTAACCACCAGACCAAAGCGGTTGTCGTATATACTCATGGATACCAATACAAACTCATGCCCCTGTATGAAATTTTATCTGTGTGTGTGTGCGTGCGCGCAACCTTTAATAATCAAACTGGTCCCCTGACTGAGCAGCTGAATTTCAGAAAGCAGGAGTTTTCCTGGAGGGGATTACCGTTGCCGGGCGGGGGGCTCATGTTCATCTGTTTCTCGACTTCATTTTGCAGCTCCTTCAACTTCTCGGCCTCTTCCTCCATCTCGCGTACCCTGGCTTTAATGGCTTCCAGCTCCTGGGGAGGGAAGGACGAGCGGAAATGAGCAGGAAGAGGGGGGGGAAAAAAGGCTGCTTCCGACAGAAGTATCGGTAAGTCCTTGACTGACGATCAGAACGGAGCCCAAAATTTCTGCCGCTAAGCGAGACATTTGGTTAAGCTGGGTTTTGTCCCGTTCTACGGCTTTCCTTGCCACATTTCTTAAGTGAATCAGTGCAGCTGTTAAGTTAGTAGAGGGGTCTTCAAACTTGGCCCTTTGTTGAAGTCCACACGTCATCAAAGGGCCAAGTTGGAAACCCCCCCCCATCAGAAAGTCGTAAAAAAGGATCATGTGACCCCGGGAGACACTGCAATTATCACAAACGTGAGTCAGACCATTGGATTTGTTAAATGGAACATTTAAAGATTAAACGTATGTTTGAATATGGTTTAAAAGAAGAGAAAAATTCCAGAGATAAATGTACATTAGCCTAAGAAAGGCATGTATTTTAAGTAGTATATTATCTTATTTCTTTCTTTCTTTCTTTTTTCTTTCTCTTTTTTTCTCTAAGACATGAGAAATGTAAGCATTGGGATGGCCTGTATGAGGAAAAAGACTTAAAATACTTAACTGTAATTAACTTTTGAGAAAATCTCAACTGGTAAGAATATTTTGAACGTGGCGGGGAAAACAAACTTAAACAAGAATTTGGTAAACAGGATCTATGACGAGGGATGATCAGTTAGAAAAGAAGCTTGATGTGGTCATTATTTGCAGAAATATTAGGAAAATGTCTATGTTTAACTGTTATTTAGCAAAATAATGAACTGTATTAATTCAGGGTTGGCAAAAGAGAATATTATTGGAAGAGAAAATCAAGCAAAGCTACTATATGGACTATAGAATTATAGAAACTAATCGTTGTTTTTTAAATATAAACCCAGACAACACGCTGTTTACTAAATATTAAGGTGATGTTAAAAAAATCAATAATTTAAAAAAACACAAAACAAAATTTGGGTGCTTGGCAACCAGCACGTATTTATAATCGCTGGACTGTCATATGATCACTATTTGTGACTTTATGGCAGGGGTCTTCAAACTTGGCCCTTCAAACTTGACTTGTAGACTTCACCTCCCAGAATTCCTCAGCCAGGCACGCTGGCTGAGGAATTCTGGAAGTTGAAGTCCACAAGCAGGGGTCTTCAAACTTGGCCCTTTGATGACTTGTGGACCAAGTTCGGAGACCCCTGGTTTAAAGATACAACAGCGCTGGAAAAAGTGACTTAGGACCGTTTTTCACACTTATGACGGTTGCATCAAACCTCATGGTCCCGGGATCAAAATTCAGATGCTTGGTAACTGACTCATATTTATGATGGTTCCAGCGCGACCTTCCGACAAACAAAAGTCAACAGGGGAAAACAGATTCAAGCATTTTACAACCCTTTTACTAACTCAACAACAGCAGTGACTTCATCACTGTGGCAAGAAAGGTCGCAAAGTGAGGCAAAATTCACGGAACAAATATCTCCCTTAGCAACAGAATTGTGAGGCTTCCTTCTGGATTTTCCCTCTCGGATCCCATTTTTTTTTTTTTGCTCGTTTTCCAATCCACCCCACTTCAAGTTGTCCTAGCAACCCACATCTCGCGAGCAACAATCCCAAGGAGCAATGCAGGTAAGTCCTCGACTTACGTCCGTTTGCACCATTCAAAGGGACAACAGCGCTGGAAAAAAATGGGACTGATGGCCATTTTTCACACTGGACAACCCTTGCGGCAGCGTCCCCCATGGTCATGTGACCCAAATCCAGACGCTTGGCAATCTGACTCATATTTATGACCGTCGCAGCGTCCTGGGAGGGGGGGGCAGGCACGTGAGCCCCTTTGGCAACGCTCTGACAAGCAAAGTCGACGGGGGAAGCCAGATTCGTTTAGCGACGTTGTTACTAACTTAAATAAGTGCAGTGGTTCACTTCCCAAGCGTGGCGAGGAAGGTTGTAAGATGGGAATAGAGCAGGAAGGGACCCTGGAGGTCTTCTAGTCCAACCCCCTGCTCAAGCAGGAGAAGCTACACAATATTAAGACAAGTGGGTGTCCAGTCCCTTCTTAAAAACCTCCAGGAACCAGGTGGCTTTTGGGGGCAAAACATGCTTAGCCAATGGGCCACTTAGCCAGAGAGATTTTTAACGTTAATTGTAGTCATTAAGCTGAAGACTGCTCATATTCCTCTTCCAAACCTAGCCACATTATTTTTATTTATACACACACACACACACACACATCTTGCCCTCCGGGTGAGATTCAAGGTGCTGGTGATGACCTATAAAGCCCTAAATGGCGAGGGTCCGGGATATTTGAGGGAACACCTGCTGCCAGCATCAAGCTCCCTTCGTCCAGTGCGCTCCCACAGGGAGGGTCTTCTCAGGGTGCCACCGGTAAAAGATTGCCGGCGGGTAACACCCAGGGGGAGGGCCTTCTCGGTGGGTGCGCCTGCCCTCTGGAACCAGCTGCCCGTGGAGCTCAGGACTGCCACCGACCTGCGTTCATTCCGCCGGGACCTGAAGACTTGGCTCTTTGAGCTCTCCGGCCCAGGCTGAGAATTTTTAACTGGGGTTTTTATTTTCAGGGATAATTTAATCTTTTTAATTGTTTTTAACTTTTGTATTGGTTTGATTTTACACGGCCTGTAAACCGCCCTGAGTCCTTCGGGAAAGGGCGGTATATAAATCTAATGAATTAAATTATATACATATACATACATACATATACATATACATACATATACATACATAAAAGGTAAAGGTAAAGGTTCCCGCGTTTCCGACTCTAGGGGCCGGTGCTCATCTCCGTTTCATAGCCGAAGAGCCAGCGTTTGTCCGAGGACGTCTCCATGGTCATGTGGCCGGCATGACTAGACGCCAAAGGCGCACGGAACACTGTTACCTTCCCACCGGAGTGGTCCCTATTTTTCTACTTGCATTTTTACGTGCTTTCGAACTGCTAGGTGGGCAGAAGCTGGGACGAGTAACAGGCGCTCACTCTGTTACGCGGCACTCGGGATTCGACCCGCCAAACTGCCGACCTTCTGATCGACAAGCTCAGCGTCCTAACCCACTGAGCCACCGCGTCCCTTTATACATACATACATACATATATATATATATATATATATATATATATATATATATATATATATATATATATATATATATATATATATATATATATATATATATATATATATGTACACACACACACATATATATATTCATATATACATATATACATATATATGTAAATTTTTTTGGCTTGCTAACAAAGAATAAAGGGACATATACATGTATATATATACGTGTATGTATGTATGTATATATGTATGTGGGATGCGGTGGCTCAGTGGGTTAGGATGCTGAGCTTGTCGATCAGAAGGTCGGCAGTTTGGCGGGTCAAATCCCCAGTGCCACGTAGCAGAGTGAGCGCCTGTTACTCATCCCAGCTTCTGCCAACCTAGCAGTTCGAAAGCACGTAAAAATGCAAGTAGAAAAATAGGGACCACTCCGGTGGGAAGATAACAGCGTTCAGTGCGCCTTTGGAGTCTAGTCACGCCGGCCACGTGACCACGGAGAACGTCCTCGGACAAGTGCTGGCTCTTTGGCCTTGAAACGGAGATGAGCACCGGCCCCTAGAGTCGGAAACGACTAGCACGCATGTGCGGGGGAACCTTTACATATACATATACATATACCTATATCTATACACACACACACACAAATCATTCCCTACAAATGACAGGCTCCGTGTGGACCGCCTCCCAAAAGCCATTGTTCCAGAAGCCCCTCAGCCGGCCTTTAATGAAGCCGGGAAAGGGGGTCTTTCCCCCAGATTGGCCCAAGTAGCGGGAGGCTCCCATCCCATCCTCTCCGCTAAAGCTCTTTGTTCCCAGGCCGGCTTTCCAGAGCGAAGCAATGGAGTCTCTTCCTGCCCTGCAGCTCTACCATCCCAAAAAGGCCCACTGGCATCAAAGCGTCCGCTTAGGGGCATTTTCCAAGCAGCCACGTGTCTCTCAAGATGTTCCCTCCCCCTTTCCTGGATCTGCCTTTGCCTTCCCTGCGGAAAAGAAGACCCCAACCCTTTTCAATCCTCGCCCCCCCCCACCCTTGCAGGGATCTCTCATTAAGCCCCATTGATCAGTCCCATCTTTCCTCCCCAGCAAACAGCTGCCCTTCCTCATCCCTCTTTTCTTTTTCAAAATGCGCAAAAAAGTAAAAGTAAAAAGGGGGCTCGCTTTTCCTCCCCAATGAGCTTTCTCTCCCCCCCCCCCCGCGCGTAAAGCAACCCGGCCCTTATTTCAAAACATAAAAAGATCATTTTTTAAAAAAAAGAGCGCATCCACCTCTTATTGTTCTGCACCCAAGCAGGAGGGGGGGGAAGGGAGGAGGAGGGTTTTTTAAATTCTACCCTTCCTTCCCTCCCTAATTTTTCCTTTAAAAAATTCTCCCTTTCATTTTTTTAAAAATTCTTTCTTCCCTCCCTTTCTCTTATTTACAACCTTCCTTCCCCTTTTAACTTTTCCTTTTTTAAAAATTCTTTTCCTCCCTCTTATCCCCATCTCCTTCCTTCCCCCCCCTCCCTCTTTAATTTCCCCCCCCCTTTTAAACCATTCTCTTCCTCCCTTCCTCTTATTCCCATCTGCTTCCTTCCTTCCTTCCACCCCGCCTCTTTCATTTTCCTTTTTTAAAAGATTCTCTCCTTCCTTCTCTCAATTTTTCTTTACAATTCTTACCTCTCTCCCTTCCTCTTATTCCCATCTCCTTCCTTCCCCCTTCCCACCCTAATTTTTCCTTTTAATAAAAAAATCCTTCCTTCCTGATTTTTCCTTTTTAAATGCTTTGCTTCCTCCCTACCTCATATTCCCATCTCCTTCCTTCCTTAATTTTCCTTTTTTAAATCCTTCCCTTCCTTCAATTTTCCTTTTTTAAATCCTTCCCTTCCTCTTATTCCCATTTCCTTCCTTTTTTAATTTTTGTTTTTTAAATCCTTCCCTTCCTCCCATTCCCATCTCCTTCCTTTAATTTTCCTTTTTGAATCCTTCCCTTCCTCCCATTCCCATCTCCTTCCTTCCTTAATTTTCCTTTTTTAAATCCTTCCCTTCCTTCAATTTTCCTTTTTTAAATCCTTCCCTTCCTCCCATTCCCGTCTCCTTCCTTTAATTTTCCTTTTAAATCCTTCCCTTCCTCTTATTCCCATCTCCTTCCTTCCTTAATTTTCCTTTTTTAAATCCTTCCCTTCCTTCAATTTTCCTTTTTTAAATCCTTCCCTTCCTCCCATTCCCGTCTCCTTCCTTTAATTTTCCTTTTAAATCCTTCCCTTCCTCTTATTCCCATCTCCTTCCTTCCTTTTTTAAGTTTCCTTTTTTAAATCCTTCCCTTCCTCCCATTCCCGTCTCCTTCCTTTAATTTTCCTTTAAAATCCTTCCCTTCCTCTTATTCCCATTTCCTTCCTTCCTTTTTTAAGTTTCCTTTTTTAAATCCTTCCCTTCCTCCCATTCCCATCTCCTTCCTTTAATTTTCCTTTTTAAAATCCTTCCCTTCCTTATTCATTTCCTTCCTTCCTTCCTTTTTTAATTTTCCTTTTTTTAAAATCCTTCCCTTCCTCCCATTCCCATCTCCTTCCTTTTTCCTTTTCCTCTTTTTAAAATCCTTCCCTTCCTCTTATTCCCATTTCCTTCCTTCCTTTTTTAATTTTCCTTTTTTTAAAACCCTTCCCTTCCTCCCATCTCCTTCCTTCCTAATTTATCCTCTTTTTTAAATCCTTCCCTTCCTCCCATTCCCATCTCCTTCCTTTTTTCCTTTTCCTTTTTTTTTCAAATCCTTCCCTTCCTCCCATCTCCCTCCTTCCTTCCTTTTTTTTTAATTTTCCTCTTTTTTTAAAAAAAAAAAAATCCTTCCCTTCCTCTTATTCGGGGTGGTGAGTCCTCAGGGAAAGGGCGGTATATAAATGTAATAAAATAAAATAAATAAATAAATTATTCCCATTTCCTCCCACCCTCCCTGGGTTAATTTTTCCTCTTTTTTTATTTATTTATTTTTTTAAAAGATCCTCCCCTCCCTCCCTCCCTTCCTTTCTCCTTCCCTTCTCCCTCCATCCCTCCATCCCAGCCCGGGAGAAAGCCGCCCACCCACCCACCCCAAACTCCCCAGCCCGGCGCGCGGGATGCTCACCGGGTCCTCGATGGCGGAGTCTCCGGGGTCTCCCTCGCCCAGGCCGGCCTCCTCCTCCAGCTCCTCGGGGTGAGAGGGGTGGTGGTGGGGGGCGCCCACGCCGGCCGGGCCGACCCGGGAGGGCAGCGAGGAGGAGGCGGCGGCGGCGGAGGAGGAGAGGGCGCCCCTCGGGCCGACGCCGCCCGCCTCCTCGATCAGCATCTCCTCCTCCTCCTCCTCCTCGCGGAGCCGCCCGCCCTGCTCCCCCCCGGGGCCGCTTCCCCCCAGCCCGTTCCCGTACTGCGACGAGGAGGGCAGGCCCCCGCCCGGGCCGCCGCCCGGCTCCCCGTCGCCCCCCAAGGCCGCCATGGCGCCTCGCCCGCCGCCGCCGCCGACGCTCGTGCCCTTCACGGACGCCATAGAGCCCGGCCGCGCCGCCGCTCGCCGCCACTGGCCGCCGCCCGCCGCCCTCGGATTGGCTACCCGCTCGGCGCCCGCTCCTATTGGCTCGCTCCGACGCCGTCCATTGGCCCGGAGGCCGCCTTCGCTCTCGCGCCCTCAGCCCGGGCTCTTCGTTTGGCCGGGCGCGGCTGTCCATCAAACCGGCTTTACCCTCTCGGCGATTGGGAAGGGCGGCGCTCGGGCCCGCCTCCAAAATGGCCTTGAGAAAAAGGTAAGGGGGAAGGCCAAAAAAAGGGTTGAACTTCGTCCCCCGCCCACACACACGCCCCGCCCACGCCCCCCGCCCGGAAGCGTGCTGCTGGCTGATTGGTAAAAGCGGCGACCCGGCGCAGTGCTGAGTGGAGGAGGCCGGTGTCAGTCTCCTTAGGCTCGTTTGGGCGCGTAGAAGGAGGGGAAAGAAAGGAGGGGAGGGTTTAAGGGAGGAAGGTTGGATTTTGCCCGCCTTTTCCTCGCTAATCTTAATCTTCGATGCCTGATTGGTGGTTTGGCTTTCTTTTTTTTTTCTTTTTTTTTTAAAAAAGATGACTCCACCGTTTATTGGCTGAAAAGGTATGTGTCAATCATGTTCCGCTGATGCTTTCATTGGGCCTCCCAAGCCTCCCTTGAGCCAATCAGTCAAAAAGCACATTGCCTAAGTGGATGACGTCACGTAAATCCTGCAGACGGTTTAGTAGTCCATTGGGCAGAATGGCATTCCTCTTTTCCTATTCTAATTGGTCAATCTTTTTTTTTGTCCCGCCCTTCGGCGGGAAGCCGACGTTTCTGATTGGCTCCTAAAGGAAAGAACGTTTAACGGCTCTTTTGCCCCCGCCCGCCCCGCCCCACGCGTACCTCAAAGGGCTACAGTCTTAATAACCCCTTCAGCACAACTTCCGGTTCTTTTTGGGGGGGGGGGGAAACAAAGATTGCAGGCCTTAATACAGGCCTTTCAAACACTGGCATTTCAATTCTGGCGTCTTCCTTGAATTTGCGAGAAAAAAAAACATTTTTACCTTTGCAAAGGTGGTAAAAATGGTGTTAAAGATAGTAAAATAAGAGTAACCAAGTAATTCAGGCAAACCAAAAAAAAAATAAACATTTATTAAGGGGGTGCCAAGTCCTTTCATAGGATATAACAAATTAAAAAAAATGCTGATTCCATGTCAGAATTATTAAATAATAAAACAAAACAAATTAAAAAACAAAAGGAACAGTAAAAAAAACCATGGGTTTAAATAACCTTCCACAAGTGGCAAAATTATGGGTTAGGCCAACCTCTTTCCCGGTCAAGTTTATATACAAATAGTCCTCTATTTATAACCATTTGTTTAGTGACCGTTTAAAGCTAAAATGGCCTGGAAAAAAGGGATTTAAGGACTTTTTCACACTTATGATGCAGCCTCCCCACAGTCAAAATTAATAATAATAATAATATGATGATGATGATGATGATGTTGGAAGGGACCTTGGAGATCATCTAGTCCAACCTCCTGCTCAGGCAGGAACCCTATACCATTCCAGACAAATGGCTGTCCAGTCTGTTCTTTAAAACTTCCAGTGTTGGAGCATTCATAGCTTCTGGAGGCAGATTCTTCCACTGATTAATTGTTCTAACTGTGAGGAAATTTCTCCTTAATTCTAGGTTGCTTCTCTCTTTGCTAAGTTTCCATCCGTTGCTTCTTGTCCTGCCTTCAGGCACTTTTGAGAATAGCTTGACTCCCTCTTCTTTGGGGCAGCCCCTGAGATACTGGAATAACTGCTATCATGTCCCCCCCCTCGTCCTTCTCTTCATTAAACTAGACATACCCAATTCCAGCAGCTGTTCCTTGTATGTTTTAGCCTCCAGTCCCCCAATCATCTTTGTTGCTCTTCTCTGCGCTCTTTCTAGAGTCTCGACATCTTTTTACATCGTGGTGACCAAAACTGGATGCTTGGCAACTGACTCATATTTATGACGGTCACAGCATCCCGGGGTCATGTGATCCCCTTTGGCGAACTTCTGAGAAGCAAACTCAATGGGGAAACCAGATTCACTTAACAGCAGCGTTACTAATGTAGGAAAAAGAGAAGCCCAGATTAAAATAGTCTTTATTCTTAATATTAAAAGGAGGCACAATATTTCCCCTAAAGGAGGAATGGAGAAAAAAATCTTAACAAAGGCAGAAAGCAGCCCCAGTTTTCCTGCTACAGGATGACGTCTCAAGCAAAAACATGAAGAGGCCAGTCTTTAGGTTAGGAGACTGTAATCCATTCAAACGTTGGAATTAAGATTGCCAGGAGAAATATCAACAACCTAAGATATGCAGATGATACGACTCTAATGGCAGAAAGTGAAGAGGAACTAAAGAGCCTCTCGTTGCAGGTGAAGAAGGAGAGTGCAAAACTTGGGTTGAAACTTAACATTAAGAAAACCAAGATCGTGGCATCTGGCCCTCTCAATTCCTGGCAAATAGATGGGGAAGAAATGGAGGTAGTGACAGATTTTATTTTCCTGGGCTCCAAGATCACTGCAGATGGGGACTGCAGCCAAGAAATTAAAAGATGCTTGGTCCTGGGGAGGAAAGCCACGGCAAATCTAGACAGCACACTAAAAAGCAGAGACATCACCCTGTCAACAAAAGTGCGTATAGTCAAGGCTATGGTCTTCCCAGTTGCAATGTATGGCAGTGAAAGTTGGACCATAAGAAAGGCTGAGCGCCAAAGAATCGAGGCCTTTGAACTCTGGTGCTGGAGAAGACTCCTGCGAGTCCCTTGGACTGCAAGGCGATCAAACCGGTCAGTCCTAGAGGAAATCAACCCTGACTGCTCTTTAGAAGGCCAGATCCTGAAGCTGAAACTCAAATACTTTGGCCACCTGATGAGAGGGAAGGACTCACTGGAGAAGAGCCTAATGCTGGGAAAGATTGAGGGCAAGAGAAGAAGGGGACAACAGAGAATGAGGTGGCTGGATGGAGTCACTGAAGCGGTAGGCGTGAGCTTAAATGGACTCCAGAAGATGGTAGAGGACAGGAAGGCCTGGAGGAACATTGTCCATGGGGTCGTGATGGGTCAGACACGACTTCGCAACCAACAACAACAACAATCCATTCAGAAAGACCAGGTCAGTTTATTCATCAAATAAAGAGCAAACTACTACAGAAAAAGATGTTGAGACCTTGGGAAAAGTTCAGAGAAGAGCAACTAAAATGATCAAAGGCCTGGAGACTAAAACATATGAAGAAGGGATGCAGGACTTGGGTTTGGCTGGTCTAAAGAAAAGAAGAAATAGGAGTGACATGATAGCAGCGTTCTGGCATTTGAGGGGCTGCCACAAAGAAGAAGGGGTCAAATTATTCTCCAAAGCACCAGAGGGAAGAAGGATGAGAAAAAATGGTTGGAAACTGACCAAAGAGAGAAGCAACCTGGAATTATGGAAAAACTTCCTGACAGTGAGGACAATTAACCAGTGGAACAGCTTGCCCCCGGAAATCGTGGGCGCTCCATCACTGGAGATTTTGAAGAAGAGGCTAAACAGTCCCTTGTCTGAGACGGTATAGGTTCTCCTGCTTGAGCGGGGAGCTGGACTAGAAGACCTCCAAGGTCCCTTCCAGCTGTATTCTATTCTATTCCAGATAAGCAACACCGTTAGGCAAGCCAAAGGTTGACAAGATTAACTCAGACAAACAACCTAGGATTTGCATTTCCCCTCTTGCCTGGAGAGCCAGCCATGACCCCATAGGAATCTGGCAACATCCATTAGCATAATAAAGGACACGTTCTTGCACTGGAAGAGGCATCTATAAAAACAAAAGTCCCAAAGACTTTTGTATCAAAAGCCACCCACTCTCAGCTCCATTTTGCCGGCTGTCCCAGAACGGCATGCTGTTGCTGGTTCTTGCTCCTCAGTCAACAAGAACCCTTTTTTCCTCAGCAGCCTCCATTTTTATTTCCAGCGTCTTAGCCTCCATTTTATTTACTCCCGGCTTGGAACTGCACCTGCTTTTTTTTTTTCTTTCAGCACTAAGTTAACAACTGCAATGATTCCCTTAAGAGCTGTGGCAAGAAAGGTCGTAAACCTGGGACAAAACTCACTTAATAGCTTCTCCTACTTAGCGATGGAAATGTTGAGCTCCATGGTGGTCGTACGCTGAGGACCGCCTGTGTTTCTTAATTTTTGCACGTGTCTTCAAGGACTTCCGGAATAATATTTCGATTGTGGGGTTTGTGAATAAGCTACTTTTTGCACGAAGGGCTTTGCCTCAAAGGGGAAAGAAGGCTTGCTGATCTTCAAAATGTCCCTAAACAAATAGTTGTAAGTTGAGGACCATCCATATGGAAAACCCAGGCTTGCTAGGACTGTGGATAGATAGGGCTTCTCTAAGAGGGAAGAGACCCTGGGTTCAAATGTGACATCTTTTATGATTGGGTACATGAACACATGCAGGCCCGTGGTTCCCCAGCCAACATGGGGAATTCTGGGCGTTGAAGTCCACCCGTCTTAAAGCTGGCTCCGTAGCCAGCATGGGGAATTCTGGGCGTTGAAGTCCATCCGTCTTAAATCTGCCTCCGTAGCCAGTATGGGGAATTCTGGGCGTTGAAGTCAACCCGTCTTAAAGCTGGCTCCGTAGCCAGCATGGGGAATTCTGGGCGTTGAAGTCCACCTCTCTTAAAGCTGGCTCCGTAGCCAGCATGGGGAATTCTGGGCGTTGAAGTCCACCCGCATTAAAGCTGGTTCCCCAGCCAGCATGGGGGATTCTGGGAGTTGGAAGTCCACCCGTCTCAAAGCTGCTACTATCCTAGATTGTAGCAAAGCCAAGGAACTCTGTACATCGCTCCAGAGTTTGACAGAACAAAATGGCTGGATTTAGTTATCTTTCTGAAGTTTCTCCTCCTGGTTTGACCGGCCAGATTTGGTGGACTTGAGGTAGTTGGTCAATTTCCATCAGAGAAAATAGACCCCCTCCTGTTCTTTTTTTTTTTAATTGGATAGCTCGGCCCTTTTTATGCTGCATGACGAAGAGCTCAAGGGAATTTCAGCGGATCAAGATGGGGCTTTCATTATTCATGACCGGACGAATCAAACTCGATGATTCAGACATAAACAGAAGCTCTTAGTTAATGACCCCACCAAGCCAACCCAACACCTTTTGTTAACATCTAAGATTATGGATGTCTTGAGGAGCTTGGGAAGGGTCTGTTCCACACCCTTCAGGCCAATGTGGAAATCCCCCATTCCAGGATCCCATTCCTGACCTCCTGCTTCTAAATTGATCGATGTCAATGACCCCCTTCTGAGTCCACTCCCTTCCTCGAACAGCGTGAGGTTTTCTCCTTTTGATATCTCTGGCACTGCATTAACTCCCATTTGATCTTCTGAATTATTCATCTCTGTGGAAACATTTCTGGGCATGGATCTCTTTTAAAGAGACATTTTGTCCCTGGCAGTTGGACCTCTCTTTCCAGAAGTAATCAAAGTCTTTCAGAGTCTCGTAAACAGAGACCTTTCTTACTCCGCTCGTCCAAACCTCTCGTTTTTGGGTGCGATTATGGGATTTTCTTGCGAGGATTCCTCGCTCGAGCATCGATCCATCAGAAACTGGAAGACCGGCTTTCAAAGATCGGCAGTTAAGAGTAACTTTTTTTGAGCCACCTTCGGCTGGACTGGATCCAAAAAGCTCGTTAGCTTGCAAGCTCTCAAGGAAAACACATGTTTTGCACGGACGGGGCAGGCTTCGGTGGAGATATAAAAGGACTGAGCCAGGAAGCGAGGCAGTTGGTGGGACTGAGTGACAGCTGGAAGGCAGAGAAGAACGATGGAGCTCTTGGCAAGAGGCAAAGACGACCCCCCGTTGGATCAATAGACCAAGGGAGAGGGTGTTTGGAGACTCAGATGTCAGCAAGCTCAGGAGACATAGATAACCAAAAGGCGGAGGACAATCTTAGCTTAGACAACCGGTGAGAAAGGACCAAAAGCAGAGAGAAGGCAGACATATGACGTATACACTGACGGAGAGGTCCTATTATTATGAGCAACAGATCTTGCGCTGACAATTCCCCTTTTCTCCTGCCAGAAAAGAACCAGACGAAAGACTCAATGGGAGGAGAGGAGACTGTTGATGGCAAAGAGCAGCGTTTATTCCTCCCCACCCTATGAAAAAGCAGAGCAATTGTAGAGTCCCGTACAGCAAGAAGACTCGAGACTTATCTGTGATCCGAGGATGTAACGGGATGCATGGAGATCTTGGAGCTGCAAAGCTTGGAAGACGGGCAAAGGGAATAATCAAGGGGCAAGTCTTCCTCCCCCGGGGAGAAACAGGACACGGCCCCCGAGCATCGTGAGAGAAGGACGAGTCTGGTGGAAGGGTTGAGAAAAAGGCAATCGTGGAAGGTAACCAGCCCGAAAAGATCATAATCGACTGGACGGGACAAGTGAACTGGGCCGTAGGGAAAGAAGGGGGGATCAGCAACTTTGCTCCTATGGCCCGTGCTCCGCCTTCCCCTCTGACCCCCAGCAACATTCCCCGCAACTTAAGCTACATCGCCGGCTTGTACGAGAGGGCCTACTATCGCACGGCCCGTCCGAGCATTGCAGAGGATTCGGGAACCGAAGGCTCCGAATCCGAGTCCGAAGGCCGGCCGCGAAGCAGGCCCCAGAGACGTCGCCATCTCTTCAGGGGACCCAAAAGGAGGGGAAGACGCCGGACTCGCTCTGCCCCTGCTCAGGGTCGGAGCCGAGGTGCGTCCCGCAGCCGTAGCCCTGGGACTCGCAAAAGAGTCCGCTTCGCCGACTCATTGGGCCTGGAGCTCATCAGCGTACGGCAGTTCTGGCCCAACGACCTCCCGCAGGTGCCAGAGAGGGTCCACAATCAGCTGAGGCGCGATTCGCTCAGTCACTTTGCTCCGTGTTTGCCGTTCTGCCCGCCGGTGAAGGTAATGGGGTCGGTCCCGCCCGGAAGCACCTCTGGGGGGTGGTGGATTTGGGTGAGCCAAAAAAAAAAAAAAGTTAAAATGTGCAATTGATTCGGAGTTTACTTTTCCCAGCAAAGGAGAAGAACGGGGTGTTCATTTCCTCAAGCGAAAAAACAGGACCATTTTGTAACCAGGTCTCAGGAAGTCAAAAAATGTCCTCCTTGCCACAGAAATAGTGCTACCTCCAGTGTCCACACGGGGGCGGTGTTGTAAGCCAGTTTTAAGCAAGATACCATTTAGACTAGAACAGACTACTTTATTGGCCAAGTGTGATAGACGACAAAGGTTTTAAAAAGGTGAATTAATATATGGCCGGTCTCTCCAGATTTAGAGTTTGAGTCAGCAAAACATTAAGTTTCTACCTGTATAAAATAAACTTACAGGGCTCCACAGGTCCAAAAAAAAACACCTCAAGATGGTAATTACAGGTTAAAGCTCTGCAGTATTTTTAAATGTTCATTGCACATAAAATGCAGGCAGCTTTGACTACATCAGTGTGACCCACATTCTCCATCTTTTTTTTTTTTTGGACTGTGCCTTCCAGATTTTACCCGTAAAATCTTACGGGTTAAGTTTTACTGGTGTTAACAGCATCTTTAATTAATGTAGAATAGAAGGAAGGCTGCAAAAATCTAGCCATCCATGAGATGGCCGCAGTTTTCTGTACTGCTTTGCTCATGCTATATGTTGCCGGACCCTTGTACTGTGAGTGGCTTAGTCCATTGGAGAGAAAACAACAAAGTCATGGGAACAAGGCTAGCAAATTTAAACCTGCTGAATAATGCCCAATCTAGAGAAGTTACGGCTAAATCAGGAGCTTTATCCGAGGAATTCAGCTCCCATTACTTCTTTTAAAAAAAAAATGTCAGTGCATTACAGTGTTGCAAACCGGCCTTGAACCGTTGCAAAAGATCTGAATCAGGAAGCAAAGAAAAGCCACGGAAAACAGTTTCCAGGAATACTTAAGTACAATATAGATAAAGACTTAACGGTTTTTGCTGACTCAAACTCTAGATCCGGAGAGACCAGGAACGTATTAATTAATTCACCCTTTTTAAAACCCTTGTTGTCTTATCTCAACTGGCCAATTGTACTGAAGTATTAACTACAATCCTCCAATGTGCACCGAGAACATGCGAAGGCTTTAGAGATTCAGGTGGTGAGGAAAAGCAATAATCGGTTAAGAACGCTAGTAAGTAGCCACGGTTTCGGCTGGCAAAAGTCTGGCTTTAGCAATTCGACGTTTTCTCTGCTGATCTTTCCAGCGCTGCTTTGGGGTTTCAGGATCTATTGATCTAAAATCTGTTGATCTACTGACTCCTAACATCCTGGAGACATTCCTGGGTCTTAACTTATTCTGCCTAAACAAGAAAAGTAAGAAGTGTTATAAATTGTGCTATGCTGTGTGGAGGACTGTTCTATCCCACTAGCTCAGGGGTAGGCAACCTCGTGGACTTCAACTCCCAGAATTCCTCAGCTAGCCATGCTGAGGGGAAAGGCAGAGGTTTCCAAGCTGAGCTACGCTGACTCAGGAATTCTGGGAGTTGAAGTCCACGAGTCATAAAAGAGCCGAGGTTGCCTACCCCTGCACTAGCTTAAAACGCCTACTTCCTTGCTCCAGGTGAGGCCCCTGGGTCCTGAAAAACTACCCTAAACAGAAATATGTAATTTAATTTCTTCATTTTAACTGATTACGGAGCTTCAGGGGGAAAACTTTGCTGTCATATCCTCTCTCTCCCTCCCCCCTCCGTCTTCCCCATCTTCTCATCCTCTCTCTGTTGACTTGCTGTCTCCTATCTCTCCCCCCACCCCCATCTTCCTTAGTTTTCCACCTTTCCCTCCCTTTTTAATCTCTCCTGACCTGTCCCCCTTTCTGCTCTCCTTTTTTTTTTCTTGCCTCATCTCTCCATCCTTTTCTCTACAAGCGCGCCAGCTGGAAGGCTTGGTTAATAAAATTATTACCGTAAATAAATAAATAAATAAATAAATTATAAATAAAATTATTATTATTATTATTATTATTATTATTATTATTATTATTATTATTATTATTATTATTATTATTATTAGCTCAGCTTCATTCCCATTTGCAATCCTGCTCAAGGAGAGCCTGATTCCCTTTATTCCAGGTTCCCCGCTTATAAGAACATATTCTCTTATGTTCCCCATCACCTCATCTTATCTATTCCACTACATTTCCTCCTGATTCTTCCTCTTCCCTTGCAATCCCTTTTGGTTCTCCCCATTTCCCTTCTTCTATACTTCCTAGACAGGATTTTGATCATTTGCTCTCTTTTGGTCCCTTTCGCTTTGCTTCCTTTCCTTTCCTTCAATCTCTCATATATAGTACTTATTTTCCTCATTTCCCTGTCTAATGCATCTACAATCCTACCCGTTTTTCTTATCTTTCTGTATTGTTTTTCTTCCCGTCAACCCAATATCCCTCTAATCCAGTGGTTCTTAAGGTGTTTGTCCCAATTACCCCTAACCTAGTCTCCGATAATCTTATTACACCCGGAATCTTCTTTTGCAAGCATCTCGGCAACCATAGCCCTAAACCAAATCCCCGACTCACAAATGAGCAATTGCAAATTTATTCATCACCCTCAGCATATGCCCCAACTACCCCAGTTTAAGAACCGCTGTTCTAATCCTTAGGGTAAGGCTGTGATTGCATGCTCCATGGCTGCCATTTTGACTTTTTTGACCTTCTATGCCATATCCCCCTGCCTCTAAAACTGCAACAAAGCCCCAACTTTCCTATTTCTTAACCCTCGCTTTCCCGTTGTTTACCTCCTCAGGAATCTTTGAACCTACAGACTCGGCTGCTGGAGCCAATGTTCCCAGATCCTCTGAGCATGCCTGATTTCCTGCCACGCCTTCTGGCCCAGTGCGTGCTGCTGGAGGGGGTCCGGGCTGAGGGATCCTGTGTTTCTGGCACCATCCGTGTGCTCAACCTGGCCTACGAGAAAAGGGTCTCAGTGCGATACACTTGGGACTTTTGGGCTACTGAGCATGAAGCTCGGGCTTCTTACGCCGCCTCTGCAGGGCGGGACCGGGACCACGCTGACCGCTTTGCCTTCCGCCTGCCGCTGCCACTTCCTCTCTCTGTAGGAAAAGTGCTCGAGTTTGCCCTCTGCTATCTGGTGGGAGGGAAGGAATTCTGGGACAACAACCAGGGACGTAACTACTCTCTGCGGCCTCCTCCGTGCGTGGCTGAAGAAGACGAACTCCCCAGCCCCATTCAAGATTGCTGTGAAACTGGCTGGATACACTTTTTGTAGAGAAGAAAAGACGAGGAGACATGTTGAAACTGAAGTTTGATGGGAAAAGTGGACAATCTAGGACGTTGAAATCCGAAGGCATGCAGGCACACAGCCACAAACACCCCAGAATTGATTTCGGACATTTGGATTTGCTTCCTTTTTCCCAGCATGCTTTTCACTAAGCCCAAATTCATGGCGGATGGCTTTTGCGATCTCCGACAGTGCATTCACACGATCCCGGAAAATTGGCCATCGTCTCGCAAGGAGGGCCGCTCTTTGTTTAGACTTGATGACTTGCTTGCAACCCAAATCCAGTCCACCGTGTCGAGGTTGAGTGGGGAAGTCACCCTATGGCGCGGGGTGTGTGTGTGTCTCCTTCAAGTTAGAAAAGATCAAGCGCAGAAAATTTCCATGAGGGAAGGGTCAAAAAAAAAAAGTCAAAATGCTAGCCACAACGATGTCATCAAAGATCTGAGTTCTATTCTCCCATCCTATAACCTAACGTTGATTGCCTGGAGATTTTGGAGAGAAAGGGATCAAAGTAAAAAAGAATAACAGAAAAGCAACGAAGATGATTAGGGGCTGGAGGCTAAAACTTATGAAGAATATGTTAGCAGGAATTGGGTAGGGTGCAACTAGCTTAATGAAAAGAAGGACTAGGGGGTGACATGATAGCAGTCTTCCAATATTTGATGGGCTGCCACAAAGAAGAGGGGAGTCAACCTAGTCTCCAAAGCGCCCGAAGGCAGGACAAGAAGCAACGGATGGAAATTCATCAAGGAGAGAAGCAACCTGGAACTAAGGAGAAACTTCCTGACGGTGAGAACAATTAAGCAATGGAACAACTTGCCTCTAGAAGTTGTTGGTGCTCCATCGCTGGAGGCTTTTAAGAAGAGATTGGACAACCGTTTGTCTGAAATGGTATATAGGATTTCTTACCTGAGCAGGGGGTTGGACTAGAAGACCTCCAAATTCCCTTCCAACTCTGTTACTCTGTTCTGTTCTGTTCAAATGCCCAGCTTGTACTGCTAGGCCATTGAGTCCTCTTCCAGATGCTTCCCTTTATAAATGAGAAGTTTGGGGGGGGGGCGGAAAGAGAGAGATCTGTACCTAGATGAAGGAAGAACAGAGATTTTCTTCAATTTCCCGTTTTCCTTGCCTTCTGGATCTCCATCCCAAGGGATTCTTGCACATGTCGTTTCCTCCTTTTTCTGCATGAATGAATGTATTAACACTTCTCTTTGTATCCTATT
Source organism: Vipera berus (assembly GCF_964194415.1). Lineage (NCBI taxonomy): Eukaryota > Metazoa > Chordata > Lepidosauria > Squamata > Viperidae > Vipera > Vipera berus. Next base: position 72,367,090 of record NC_138210.1, on the reverse strand, counting down.
TTACTTCTATGCTGGCTGGTTAAAGAAAGAAAAAAAAAACAATCGCACTTCTTATTCCCGATGGGGTATTTCTTACTATTTTACCATGCACCGTGGACTCTGATCCATCTTAATGTTTTTTAGACCCAGTAAAAGTCCACCCAGGGACGTGGTGGCTCAGTGGGTTAGGACGCTGAGCTTGTCGATCTGAAGGTCGGCAGTTTGGCAGGTCGAATCCCGAGTGCCGCGTAACAGAGTGAGCACTTGTTACGTGTCCCAGCTTCTGCCGACCTAGCAGTTCGAAAGCACCTAAAAATGCAAGTAGAAAAATAGGGACCACTACGGTGGGAAGGGAACAGCATTCCATGCGCCTTTGGCGTCTACTCATGCCGGCCACATGACCATGGAGACGTCCTCGGACAAGTGCTGGATCTTTGGCTTTGAAATGGAGATGAGCAGCGGCCCCTAAAGTCGGAAACTACTAGCACACATGTGCGGGGGAACCTTTAGCTTTACTTTTTAAAAGTCTAGAACAGTTATTGTAGAAATGGCAGGCCACGTTGTAGCACAAGCTGCAGATTGCTTTATTTATCGGAGAGGGGAGAAACCCCTAACATTTTAATCACTTCTTTGCTTAATGGATTTCTAAGTTCTTTTCCAACATAATACTAAAAAACATCTGAACAGCACTGACACAATAGTGGATAATGCTGGCTGAGGAATTCTGGGAGTTGAAGTCCAAGAATCATAAAAAAGCCAAAGCTGCCTACCCATGGTATTGGTATTTCCCAGGATTTCGCAACGTGGGCAATTCAGTTCCCAGAATTCTCAGAAATAGCCAAAGCAGCTAGGGGATTCTGGGAATTAAAAATCCGAGGTGCCATTCCTGGAATGAATAGTTTGACCCAATGGGCATCAGGAGAACCTTAAGAATTGCAGATTTGATAACACTTCCTCCAGGTCAGTGTTTCTGAAGCTCAGGAACTTTCAAGACGCGTGTGGACTTCAACTCCCAGAATTGCATAGCCGGCTGAGGAATTCTGGGAGTTGAAGTCCACACGACTTAAAAGTGGCTGAAATTCTGCTCCAGATTCTGTTGCGTTTTTCCCCCCTCTAAGCTGATCTCTTTGGTTTTGGAACTGGAAGAGTTAGAAATAATATGGGGATCTTTCCTTGGGGGGGGCACCATTTGGAATTCTAGGAACCCCATTATTGGTCCTGCCACCAATGATCACACGAACTTGCCTGGCTGCGCACCAAAGATTTAATTCCTGAAAACATCCCAAGTATTTATCGGGCTATCTAAACCCAATCATCAGCCCAATCGTTTAATTATTGGTTTTATCTGATCGAGTGGTGAATCTAAGGCAATCTGTTTCTGCTAGATACCAAATAAACTTAAATTCATTCATTCATTCATTCACGTTAATAACTGGACAAGCCGGGCAGGGTGGGGTGGGGGAATGAATTACCTCTTGAAATAAACCTGGAAGGAAAACCCAGAGATTCCTAATTCACAGTTTACGCCCAGGAAGTATACATTTTGGCCTAAAGATCTGCAGGTCTTTGAATCCAAGGAATCCTTGCGGGAGACTGGATGAAAACTGGGATTTTCAAGACAGACACCCCCCCCCCCCACCTCCAATGGGAGATCTTGGCTTGCCCGACACAGCAGCCTTGTTGTTATCATCCTGTTGTGCAAAGAGCTTAATAGTGAGGCCAAAAGTGTGTGCCTTGTCCGATGGGTAACAGTGGACGGGAAGATAAGAAATGAGGAAACAAAGGAGGATGCAGCTGGGAGCAGGAAGAGAGGAAGAGGAAGGAAGGAAGGAAGGAAGGAAGGAAGGAAGGAAGGAAGGAAGGAAGGAAGGAGAGAAAAAAGGGAGGGAGGGGAACAGGGAGGAGGGGAAGGTAGGAAGGAAGGAAAGGGAGGGCAGGTGGAAGAGGAAGAAAGGAGGGAGAGAAGGAAGGGGAGAAGAGAGAGAAGGGAGGGAGGGGAATGGGGAGGAGGAGAAGGTAGGAAGGAAGGAAAGGAAGGAAGGAAGGAAGGCGAAAAGGGAGGGAGGGAATATGGGAGAGGAGGGAAGGGACAGAGAGAGAGAGAAAAAAAAGGAAGGGAGGGAGGGGAATGGGGTGGAAGAGGAAGGAAGGAAGGAAGGAGAGAAAAAAAGGGAGGGAGGGGAACAGGGAGGAGGGGAAGGTAGGAAAGAGGGAGGGCGGGTGGAAGAGGAAGAAAGGAGGGAGAGAAGGGGAGAAGGGAGGGAGGGGAATGGGGGTGGAAGAGGAAGGAAGGGAAGGAAGGAAGGAGAAAAGGGAGGGAGGGAATATGGGTGGGAGAGAGGGAGGGAAAGGAAGGAAGGGGAGAGGGAGGGAGAGGAGGGAAAGAAGGGAGGGAGGGAGGAAAGGAAGGTAGGAAGGAAGGAAAGAGGGAGGGCGGGTGGAAGAGGAAGAAAGGAGGGAGAGAAGGAAGGGGAGAAGAGAGAGAAGGGAGGGAGGGAGGGGAATGGGGGTGGAAGAGGAAGGAAGGAAAGGAAGGAAGGAGAAAAGGGAAGGAAGGGAATATGGGTGGGAGAGAGGGAGGGAAAGGAAGGAAGGAGAGAGGGAGGGAGAGGAGGGAAAGAAGGGAGGGAGGAAAGGAAGGAAGGAAGGAAAGATGGGAGGGAGGGAGGGAAGCAAGGGAGGGGGGAGAGAAAGAAGGGAAGGAAGCCCCCCCCCAAATCGCGACTTGCCTAAAGAGAAGCCGGGAGGAGCCCCCCCCCCACCTGCCCGTTCCTCCCGCCTGCCCCGAAACGATCGTCCGCATTTGGGGGGGGGAGGAGGAGGAGGAGGAGGAGGAGGAGGCCCGATCTCCCACCGACCATTCCCCGCCTTCCCATCCCGCGCCCCCCCTTTCCTCCCCTCCGCCTCCTCTTCCTCCTCCTCCTCCTCCCAGAGAAAACGGGGGGGGGGACCCAGCTTGGCCCTTCCCCCGCCCCGAAAGACGGCCGCCGAGTCTCCGCTTGGCCAGGTAACTCCCTCCGCGGTCCGGCCGCTTCTTCTTCCTTTTCTTTTCTTTGAGTTTTTTTTTGGGGGGGGGGCAAAAATCTTCCCTTCCCGAAGGGAGAACCAACGGCGGGGGGTGGGGGGTGGGGGTGGAATAGGATCCCAGCTCTTTACGACTCAGAACCCCCCCCCAAAAAAATAATAATAATTCAGCCAGCTAAATCCAGTAGTCAGATTTTTTTTCCCCCGGAGGGGGGTCTTCTCCCACGGGTCCAATCCAGTCTTCTAGAGGGAGGGGGGGGTCTCTCTCCCTCCCCCTCCCTCTCTCTCTTTATCCCAATCCACCCCCACCGCCCTCCTCTAGGTTTGCAGAATTTGGGGCGGGGGGTGTGTGTGTTTGTGTGTCACCTCACATCAGACGCATCATCTCCCCCCCCCGCTCCCCAAAAAAAATATCCGGGTTTAGAAAGGCCAGGTGTGGAAAGGAAAGGAGGAACGGAAGAAAGAAAAAAGTGGGGGGGGGGAGAGAGAGAGAGGAAAAGTAAGGAAAGTTTTCAAGAAAGGAGGTTAGGGAACGGGACCCGCGCAGGACGCACGTTTTTAGCGCACAGCGTTGCGGTGTAGCATTGTGTAGCTCTTGGCGGTGTGGCCCGGGGGTTGCTGCTGAGGAGGAAGATGGGGGGCTGCTCAGCCTCCAACCCAGGGAGTCCTTCCTCCCCAGGCCAGAGAGAGAGAGAGAGAGAGAGAGAGAGAGAGAGAGAGAGAGAAAGAAAGAAAGAAAGAAAGAAAGAAGAAAGAAAGAAAGAAAGAAAGAAAGAAAGAAAGAAAGAAAGAGAAAGAAGGGAGGGAGGGAGGGAGGGAGGAAAGAAAGAAAGAAAGAGAGAGAGAGAGAGAAAGAAAGAAAGAAAGAAAGAAAAGGAAGGAAGGAAAGAAAGAAAGAGAAAGAAAGAAAGAAAGAAAGAAAGAAAGAAAGAAAGAAAGAAAGAAAGAAAGAAAGAAAGAGAGAGAAAGAAAGAGGAAGGAAGGAAGGAAGGAAAGAAAGAAAGAGAGAGAGAAAGAAAGAGAGAGAGAGAGAGAAAGAAAAAAAAGGAAGGAAGGAAGGAAGGAAGGAAAGAAAGAAAGAAAGAAAGAAAGAAAGGGAAAGGAAAGAGGAAGGAGAGAAAGAAAAAGGGAAGGGAAAAGGAAGAAAGAAAGAAGAGAAAGGAAGAAGGAAAGGAAGGAGAGAAAGAAAAGGGAAGGGAAGGAAGGAAGAAAAGGAAGGAGAGAAAGAAAAAGAGGGAAAGAAGGAAAGAGAAAGAAAGAAAGAAAAGGAAAGGAAAGAGGAAGGAGAGAAAGAAAAAGGGAAGGGAAAGAGGAAGAAAGGAAGAAGAGAAAGGAAGAAAGGAAGAAGGAAAGGAAGGAGAGAAAGGGAAGGAAGAAAGGAAGGAAGAAAGAAAGAAAAGGAAGGAGAGAAAGAAAAAGGGAAGGAAGGAAGGAAAGAGAAAGAAAGAGAGAGAGAAAGAAAGGAAGGAAGGAAGGAAGGAAGGAGAGAAAGAAAAAGGGAAGAAAGGAAAGAGGAAGAAAGAAAGAAGAGAAAGGAAGGAAGAAGGAAAGGAAGGAGAGAAAGAAAAGGGAAGGAAAGGAAGGAAGGAAGAGAAAGAAAGAAAGGGAAGGAAAGAAAAAGAGGGAAGGAAGGAAGGAAAGAGAAAGGAAGAAAGAAAGAAGAGAGAAAGAAAAGGAAGGGAAGGAAGGAGAGAAAGAAAGAAAGAAAGAAAAAGAAAGAAAGAAAGAAAGAGAAAGAAAGAAAGAAAGAAAGAAAGAAAGAAAGAAAGAAAGAAAGAAAGAAAGAAAGAAAGAAAGAGAAAGAAAGAAAGAAAGAAAGAAAGAAAGAAAGAAAGAAAGAAAGAAAGAAAGAAAGAAAGAAAGAAAGAAAGAAAGAAAGAGAAAGAAAGAAAGAAAGAATACTTTTCTCTGGCCAAGTGTAATTACGCCCACAATTTATCTCCAGCGCAGAAGCTCTCAGACTACGTGCCAAGCAACGGAATAATAATAATCGTAATAACGACATCAATAAGAGAAGGCAGTAGAGAAAGACAAGAAGGGTAATAGTAATACAGCCCTACTACTTGGCTAAATAGACATAAGACAATACTGAGGGAATTGTTCAGCAGAGTGACGGGCTCAGGGAGAAAACTGTCACTATGTCAGGAAGGAAGGAAGGAAGGAAGGAAGGAAGGAAGGAAGGAAGGAAGGAAGGAAGGAAGGAAGGAAGGAAGGAAGCTCCCGTTTTACATACAATAAAGCATGCTTTTCCAACCGTACCCACTTTTAAGATGAGCAGACTTCAACTCCCAGAATTCCCCAGCCAGCAGGCATCCCATGCTGGCTGAGGGATTCTGGGAGTTGAAGTCCACCCGTCTTAAAGCAGGCCAAGTGGGGAAACCTGCCATAGAGACGAATGTCCTCCGATTAGCAAAAGGATGAATTTTAAATCCTGCATCTCTGTGCCATTAAGAGAGGGGAAGCGTTGGCAGGCATCGCGACCGCTGAGCGTGTAATGTTCAGGTAGTCCTCGGCTTACAACCGTTCATTTAGTGACCGTTCAAAGTTACGACGCCACTGGAAAAAAAAGGGACTTGGGCCCGTTTTTTTCCACACTCACGACCGTTGCAGGGTCCCCAAGGTCATGTGATTAAACCTCAGACGCTTAGCAACGGATTCATATTTATGACGGTCACGTGATCCCCTTTTGCGACCTTCTGACGAGCAAAGTCAAAGAGGGGGGGGGAAGCCGGATTCAGTTTGCAACCATGTTACTAACTTAACAACTGCAACCACTGTGGCCAAAAAGATCGTAAAATGGGGCTAACCTCACTTCAAACCAAGGTCTCCCTGAGCGTGGCTCGGTGGGTTAGGACGCTGAGCTTGTCAATCAGAAGGTCGGCAGTTTGGCGGGTCGAATCCCGAGTGCCGCGTAGCAGAGTGAGCGCCTGTTACTCGTCCCAGCTTCTGCCAACCTAGCAGTTTGAAAGCACGTAAAAATGCAAGTAGAAAAATAGGGACCACTACGGTGGGAAGGTAACAGCGTTCCGTGCGCCTTTGGCGTTGTCTAGTCATGCCGGCCACATGACCACGGAGACGTCCTCGGACAAGCGCCGGCTCTTCGGCTTTGAAACGGAGATGAGCACCGGCCCCTAGAGTCGGAAACGACTAGCACGCAAGTGCGGGGGAACCTTTACCTTTACCTTGTGTGTGTGTGTGTATATATATATATATATATATATATATATATATATATATATATATATATATATTTAAAACAACTGCCTAATAAATAATCAGCCCAGGTTCGAATCTCAGATAAAGGGTATGACTGACTGATGAGAACATAAAGAGTTCGAAATGATCATCTCAGCCTCCCAAATTCTTTATTAGCAATTTGAATAATTTACACAAATAATGAGCTGTCATAAGTTGACTATATCCTGTGGATAAGCCTTGAGTCAGGCCCAAGCAGGAAAGAAAGAGTTAATTAGCAAGGTGCATTCAAAAAGCCTTGACAAATACTTAACATATATATATATGTGTGTGTGTGTGTGTGTGTGTGTGTGTATATATATATATATGTGTGTGTGTGTGTGTGTGTGTGTGTATATATATATATATGTGTGTGTGTGTGTGTGTGTGTGTGTGTGTGTGTATATATATATATATATATATATGTATATGTATATGTATATGTATATGTATATGTATATGTATATGTATATGTATATGTATATGTATATGTATATGTATATGTATATGTATATATATATATTAATCCTCTTCCAGGTACAGCTGGCAGCCATGGGCTGGTGCCCAGTTCTGCTTTTCGTGGCAGCCGCGTGGGCTGTGGGTGCCCAGGCTAAGGGGTGCAATAAAGCACTTTGTGCCAGCGATGTCAGCAAGTGTTTGCTGCAGGTAAGGGGCTGCCAAGATCGGGGTACAAACATTCAGGGGGTTGGACTGGAACAGGGATCCCCAACCTACGGGCCGCGGTCCACATGTACGCACACTCGCCCTCACTCGCACTAGTGCCCACAGACCAATTTGTGCACATATGCAGGCTATCACCTGCGTGCCCGCGCAAACGGGGCCACTAGCGCGCGTTGCGGGTTGCACGGCCCATTTGCGTGTGCACTCAGGGCTAGCAGCAGTGGCTAGCGCCTGCACACCTACACAAATGGGGCTACTAGTGCTGTGTGGGTGTGCGCGGCCCCATTTCTGCGCAAATTTCCCAGCTGCTTCCTTTCTCTCCGGGCTGCCAGCATGAAAACGTTGGTGACCTCTGGACCTGGAGGCGTCCGAGCTCCTCTCCAACTTTCTTATTGTATTCTTCCCAAAAGAAGAACACAGGAGGTTTGGGAAACAATGGAGTAATCGTTATCGTTCCTTAATAAATTTGCCGTTCTCCAGGCGTCCAAAGCCCCTAGACGCAAAGAGGAGGTATACAAGGAGCCCTTGATTAACAACCATTTGTTTAGTGACCGTTCAAATGACATCGGCACTGGGGGAAAAGATGACTTGTGACCGTTTTTCACCCTTAACGACCGTTGCATCCTTATGGTCACCTGAACAAAACTGGGACACGGTGATCAGCACCCGCGGCGCCCACGCACATGCGCAAAGGGGCCACCGGCGCCTGCGTGCATGGGCAAACAGACCGCTAGCCCCCGTGGGATGATGATGGCGGTACTAGCGCACCTGCGCATGGGCAAACAGGGTTGCTGGCGCCCGCGTGGCGGCGCTACTGGGAGGGGCTTGCCAGGTATTCCCGCAGCCCGGTGGCCAATAGGCCACGGCCCGGTACCAGCCTGCGGACCATAGGTTGGGGACCCCTGGTCTACGGTTTCCTGCCTGAGCAGTGGATCGGGTTAGAACAGAAGTCCCCAACCTTTTGGGCACCAGGGACCGGTTCCGTGGAGAGAGGTTTTTCCACGGACTGGAGTGTGTGTGGTTTTGTGTGCTGCCTGCATCCAGCGGATGGGGCTTTGCTTGTTTGTGCGGCCCGATTGCTGGCATGGCGTGGCCCGGTACTGGTCCACGGACCCTGTGGGTTGGGGAACCTCTGTTCTAGAAGACTTCCAAGCTCCCTTCCAACTCCGTCATTCTATTCTCTCGGCAGGAAATGTGCCAGTGCAAATCCAACCGTACTCGGTGCTGTCGGGAATGTGCATTTTGCCTGGCTAAGCTCTGGGAACCGTGCTGTGATTGTGTAGGTGAGAATTATTTGCCCGCTGGGTCGAAAGGGCCAAGACTTTCACGAGGCGGGATGCAGGAATTGGGGGGGGGGTGTCTTCCCACTCTCTTTTCTGAAATGTCCAGCCTTCTTTGCAATGGGCCTGGATTTCCCAGTATCCTCAGTTGGGGAAAAAAAATCTATGTAAATCTTCGACTTACGGCCACCGTGGAGCCCAAAATTTCCATCGCTAAGCGGAAACAGTGATGAAGTGGGTTTTGGCCCGGTTTTACGACCTATCTTGCCGCGGTCGCTAAGTGAATCACTGCAGTTGTCAAGTGAAGAGCACGGTTGTGAAGCGAGCCTGGATTCCCCACTGATTTTGCTCGTCGCAAAAGGGGAAACATGTGAGCCCAGGACATTGCAACCGTCGTAAGTACGAGTCAGTTGCCAAGCGTCCGAATTTTGGTCATGGGGGAACGCCGCAATGGTGTGTGTGTGTGAAAGAGTCAGGAGTCACTTTTTTTTCAGCGCCATGGTAACTTTGAATAATGGCCACTAAATGAGTGACCGTTAAGTCGAGGATTTACCCTTTGTGAGCTTCTGGCAACTGCAGCGATTCACTTAACAACGGTGGCAGGAGAGGTCATAAAAACGGGGCAAAACTCACTTAACAACCAGTCTTTTTTTTATTAAGTTTTACAATACATTTTTTAAAAACATAAACTCACTCCCTCCCCCTCCCCTCCCCCTTACCCTCCCTTACCCTCCCCCCCCCCCGACTTCCCAGAGCTGAATACAGGGTATAAACTTTACAAACTTAAAACTAAAATATGCTAACAAACTAAAAAAAACACAATAAATTCTTCGCACTTTAACTCCCCTTAAACATAACTAAATTACTAACAAATAATAACTAATAATACATCATATAAAACTAATACTTATTCAAATGCTAAATAAAACTTTTTAGTCCCATATTTGTTCTGAATATATTCGATCCATCTTCTCCATTCCACAATGTATCTCTGTTGTGATTGTTCTTTCAAATATGCTGAAATCTTTGCCATCTCCGCCAGGTTTGAAACTTTCAAAGTCCACTCTTCTAATAGTAGGCAGTTCCTCCTTCTTCCAATATTGCGCTACTAAAAGTCTACTTAACAACCAGTCTTGTTTCACAACGGACGTTGTGGTGGTAAGCCAAGCACCAGCTGTAATTACACTGGCCCTTGTTCCTTGCTGTCTCCTTGTTGTTGTCCCCATCGCAAGGTCTGTGTGATGAACGTGTTTCGTCCGCTCCTCACCCTGCCCACCGAAGCTCCATGCACGACTTGGTGTCTCCGGTACCGTCCCTTTTCCGGGCGCTCCTGGCTCTCTCCAACAGTCACCCTGCTCTAGGCTGGAGCATCACAACTCTGCCATTAGAAGAGGAACTGCGGCAAAACCATGTGGATACTGGGCATCTTCTGCTGGGACCACATACAGGTATGCCCAGAGTGGGAGGGCCGTACGGAATAACAGAGTTGGACGGGACCTTGGAGGTCTTCTAGTCCAGGGGTCCCAGACCTGTGGGCCGCAGCCCTCTTGGCCACTGTGTCGCATGCACTCACTCCTCACATTCGCACTAGCGCCGCTGCGAGTGTCCCTCGACGTTAGCACCGCCCAGTCCCAAGTCTCCCTCCGGCGCTACCGTTGCGCATTCCGCCAGCGCTAGCACCGCCCCACTTGTGGCACTCGCCCAGTTTGCACATGTGCATGCGTTCGCTCAGGGCCCATTTTTGCATGCGCACGCACTTGCACGTGGCCCATTGGTGCGGGCGCAGGGACGCGTAACCGTGCCTGTCTCCTTTTCCAGGCCACCAAACCAAAAAGGTCGGGGACCTTCTAGTTCAGGGGTCTTCAAACTCGGCCCTTTTGTGACTCATGGACTTCAAGTCCCAGAATTCCTCAGCCAGCGTGCCTGGCTGAGGAATTCTGGGACTTGAAGTCCATGAGTCACAAAAGGGCCGAGTTTGAAGACCCCTGTTCTAGTTCAACCCCCAGCTCAGGCAGGAGACCCTATACCATTTCAGACCAATGTTTGTCCAGTCTCTTCTTTAAAATCTCCAGTGTTGGAGCACCCATAATTTCTGGAGGCGAGTCGTTCCACTGGTTAATTGTTCTCACGGTCAGGAAATTCCTCCGTAGTTCTAGGTTGTCTCCTTGACTAGCTTCTTCTTGTCCTGCCTTCGGGGGCTTTGGAGAATAGCTTGACCGCCTCTTCTTTGGGGCAGCCCCTCAAATATTGGAAGATGCTATCATGTCAGCCCTGGTCCTTGTCTTCTTAAACTAGACATATCCAATTAATACTTCATATGTTTTAGCCTCCAGCCCCGATCATTTTTGTTGCGCTTTGCGGAACGGCGTGCCTCCAAAGGTTGTGGGTACCTCCACCACTGGAGGTTTTTAAGAAGAGATTGGACAGCCATTTGTCTAAAATGGTGTTAATGTCTCCTGTTTGAGCAGGGGGCTGGACTAGAAGACCTCCAAGGTCCCTTCCAACTCCAGTGTTCCTGTTATCGACTTTTCTCCTTCTCATTGGCAGACCTGGCGCTTCCAGACGCTGATAGGACCCCCAACGCGACGATGCCAGCTTGCCAGTCCATTTACTTCAACGACTGCCTGTCCATGAGCCGGTGCCGGGCAGCCTGCCAGTCGGTGGGCGCCTGGCGCTACCGCTGGTTTCACAGCGCCTGTTGCCAATGCTTGGGGCCGGACTGCCAGGGCTATGGAGGTGCCCACGCCAATTGCTCCAACTGCCAGGATTGAACGGAGGGTCTTTCTTGTTGCTTGGCGCGCAGAGCGTTTGCGTCCCCTGCACTATTCTGCACAGCTCCCTGCAAACCGCATGCAGCTTTTATTGCTTTCTCTTCCAAGCCCAAATATTTTCGGCAGCGAGAACGAGCTTATGGACTTTTAAGGGGCCTGGAGGACCCCAGCCCAGTCTTTCTTTCTGCAGTTGGGGTGGGGTGTGTGTGTGTGGGGGGGGGTCCATCTGTCCTGGGACCTCCCCTTGGACATTTTTCCTTCCTTTCTTCTCCCCACCCACCCCCAACCTCCCAGTTTTGCTGAAATCAGCTGTCATCAGCCCTGTGCACAAATCCTCAAATCCCTCCTTTTAATGATGTCTTTGTAGCCTTTTGTAGTAATAAATAAACAGAATGGGGGAAAACAGCCTTGCCTGAAGGTATTAGAGGCACAAAATTGGCATGAAAGCAAATGTTGCACACCGTCCATCAAGGATCTGTCGTATGTCGAACCTGGATAGGATTTTGCTTTGCCAGAGTAAATTCAAGGGAGGGTTAGAGGTAGTTTGCGTATGGAGTTTCTGGGTTTAGTGAGTTGTGTGAACCTGACCCACTGGCTGTCATCATAGTTAAAACAGTTAAAAGGAGCTTACTGAGCAGAGATGCCCGTGGGGGGAGGGGAGGAAATGGAGGGTGCCATCTTGACTTTTTTGACTTCCTCACATAGAGCTCGAAGCTAATGGAGGAACGGGAGACAATGAGTGAAAGCTACGAGGTGTACGGGTTGTACGGATGTAAATTGTTTCCTCTGGATTCATTCTAACAATGGCTTTAGAAACACTGACCTCTAGATCGGGTGTCTCCAAACCTGGCAACTTGAAGACTGGTGGACTTCAGTTCCCACAATTCCTCAGCCAGTCATGCTGGCTAGGGAATTCTGGGAGTTGAAGTCCACCAGTCTTCGAGTTCCTCAGCGTGGCTGGCTGAGGAATTCTGGGAGCTGAAGTCCACCAGTCCTCAAGTTCCTCAGCGTGGCTGGCTGAGGAATTCTGGGAGTTGAAGTCCACCAGTCCTCGAGTTCCTCAGCGTGGCTGGCTGAGGAATTCTGGGAGTTGAAGTCCACCAGTCTTCGAGTTCTTCAGCGTGGCTGGCTGAGGAATTCTGGGAGCTGAAGTCCACCAGTCCTCGAGTTCCTCAGCGTGGCTGGCTGAGGAATTCTGGGAGTTGAAGTCCACCAGTCGAGTTCCTCAGCGTGGCTGGCTGAGGAATTCTGGGAATTGAAGTCCACCAGTCTTCGAGTTCCTCAGCGTGGCTGGCTGAGGAATTCTGGGAGTTGAAGTCCACCAGTCCTCGAGTTCCTCAGCGTGGCTGGCTGAGGAATTCTGGGAGTTGAAGTCCACCAGTCCTCGAGTTCCTCAGCGTGGCTGGCTGAGGAATTCTGGGAGTTGAAGTCTACCAGTCCTCGAGTTCCTCAGCGTGGCTGGCTGAGGAATTCTGGGAGTTGAAGTCCACCAGTCCTCGAGTTCCTCAGTGTGGCTGGCTGAGGAACTCTGGGAGTTGAGGTCCAGTAGTCTTCAAGTTGCCCAGTGTGGAGACCCCTGCACTAGACCAATATTTCTTAAATGCAGACTTCAACTCCCAGAATTCCCCAGCCAGTCTGCCCATTATGGTCCTAGTTCGAGATGGTCACAAAACAGATCGTCCATGTGACTGACCTGATTTTACATCCTTTTTGCAATGGTCATTAAGCAAATGCCACAGTTAAGCAAGTATTGTTCACTATGGAGCATTTTGCCCTAAGCCAGAAGTAAGATACCTGTGTTTGTCAAAAATGTCATAAAACACAGTGAAATGATTACGGCACATCACAAACAGCTGTAAATGCAGGATGGTTGCCAAATGCAGTGCATGGTCCTCAATGGAACCGCATCTACATGGAGGGAAGTGTGTAGCGGGGTGCCCCAGGGCTCTGTTCTGGGCCCAGTGCTCTTCAACATCTTCATCGACGATTTGAATGAAGGGATAGATGGGGAACTCATCAAATTTGCAGACGACACCAAGCTGGCAGGAATAGCCAACACTCCAGAAGACAGGCTTAAGATACAGGAGAATCTGGACAGACTTGAACACTGGGCACTATCTAACAAAATGAAATTCAATTGTGAAAAAAGTAAGGTTCTGCATTTAGGCAGGAAAAACCAAACGCACAGGAATAGTATAGGGGGTACCTTGCTCGATAGTAGTAACTGTGAGAGGGATCTCGGAGTCCTGGTGGACAATCCCTTAAATAGGAGCCAGCCGTGTGCTGCAGCTGCCAAAAAGGCCAACACAGTGCTAGGCTGCATTAACGGAGGGATAGAATCAAGATCAGGTGAGGTGTTACTACCACTTTACAATCCCTTGGTAAGGCCACACCTGGAATACAGCATCCAGTTTTGGTCACCACGATGTAAAAAAGATGTTGAGACTCTAGAAAGAGTGCAGAGAAGAGCAACGAAAATGATTAGGGGACTGGAGGCTAAAACATACAAGGAACGGCTGCTGGAATTGGGTATGTGTAGTTTAATGAAGAGAAGGATGAGGGGAGCCATGACAGCAGTCTTCCAATATCAAAGGGGCTGCCCCAAAGAAGAGAGAGTCAAGCTATCCTCCAAAGCGCCTGAAGGCAGGACAAGAAGCAACGGATAGAAACTAGTCAAGGAGAGAAGCAACCTAGAACTAAGGAGAAACTTCCTGACAGTTAGAACAATTAACCAGTGGAACAACTTGCCACCAGAAGTTGTGGGTGCTCCATCACTGGAGGTTCTTATGTAGAGATCGGGCAACCATTTGTCTGAAATGGTACAGGGATTCCTGCCTGAGCAGGGGGTTGGACTAGATGACCTCCAAGGTCCCTTCCAACTTATTATTATTATTATTATTATTATTATTATTATTATTATTATTATTATTATTATTATTATTATTATTATTATTATTATTCCAACTTGCGCCCACGTGACCAGAGGGGCAGCCATTGGAACTGTCGCTAAGAAACAGGTCACGAGGACTACCTCTTTTTATACTTCTGAACGGGTATAAAATCCATTCTTCATAAACCTCATTGGGGAAAAGGTGCAAACCACACCTTTGTTAAATGACAAGATATACAAGTCTATCTGCTGTTGAAATTGGTCAGCCATGGTTTATGGCTTCTTTCTCCCCCCCCCTCCTGTTTTAGACCACCTGAACAAGTGAGTTTTCTTGGCAGCTATTTTTTTTGAATGTGGTTTGCCATTGCTTCCTTCCTAGGGCTGAGAGCGATTGACTGGCCCAAGATCACCCGGTTGGCTGTGTGCCACCGATGTGACTCTATAACTCTGCTCTCCCAGTTCTTAGCCTGATAATTTACCACTTTTTACTGGTAAGAGTGCGTCTGAAACCAACAATCGGAGTTTGCGTAGTAAACTACGGCTTAGAGGAAAACGTGAGAATTTGGCAACCAAGGAGGAGGAGGAGGAGGAGAACTCTGGAACTTCTGAAATGGTATAGGGCAGGGGTAGGCAACCTTGGCTCTTTTATGACTCGTGGACTTCAACTCCCAGAATTCCTGAGCCAGCATAGCTGGCTCAGGAATTCTGGGAGTTGAAGTCCACGAGTCATAAAAGAGCCGAGGTTGCCTACCCCTGGTATAGGGTTTCCTGCCTTAGCAGGGGGTTGGACTAGATGACCTCCAAGGTCCCTTCCAACTTATTATTATTATTATTATTATTCTCCGTTGTAAAAGTTGCCTCGAAGGAAGCAAAAGAAGAGAAACGCGACCGCAGTCCCGGGTTCGCCTCTCTAAAACCCGTTCGTTCAGCTCCTCGCTTAACCCGGGCACCCTATGGCGCGGCCGAAGCGGAGGGAACGGCCACGTTCCGACGACCCGCGGAAACCGCCCCCCCCGAGTTCCCCAACCCCGCTTTAGCTTGGCCCCGCCATCCCGGGAAGCCACGGCTGTCAAGAAGGGACTAAGGTAGGGAGAAAGCCACCCCGCCCGCTCCCCGCCCTGAGCGTTCTGGAACGTGTGAAGCCACAATGAGCGGAGGGGAAGCCCTCTGAGCACGTGCAGAGCGCTTGAACCGTCCCGAGCCTCCCCTGCTGCCGGCGCTCGGGGCTCTTCCGGCCAATGGTAACCAGCCCAGCCTCTCCCGCGCCCCGGCAGCCAGCGCCTCCTCGCCAGGCGGAGAGCCCGGAGCTCGGCCGAGCGGGTGAGTGGCCGGGGCCGCTTCTCCTCCTCTCCGCTCGCTCGCTCGCTCTCCTCTTCCGGCTTTCGCCTTTTCTCCTTAGCCAGGCCGGCTTCCTCCTTGCCCTTTGTTCCTCTGCCCCGAAAGGGTCTCCCGATGCGGGCTGGGCAGCCTTGCGGGCAAAGGGAGCGGGGGGGGGGACTGGAAAGAGAAGCTTTGAGCAAGCGGGCGAGCCCCGAGGCCGTGGAACATGGGCCCTGGGGCTAAGAGCCCGGGGGTGCTAGCGGCGGACAAAGAAGGCGGCGGCAGGGGAGGAAGAGGAAGGGCAAGGCCGGGCGGGGCGGGGGGGGGGAGGAAAAGGGAAGCCGGAGGCAGAGTTGAGCAGAGCCCCCCCCCCGCCTCACCGCTTCTCTCTTTCGTGGTGGGGAGGGGGCAGTTGGGGGGGGGTCTGCCGGTGGTCCCAAGTTGGGGAGCCGAGGAGGGTTCGGTCCCAAAGAGGGAAACAGTTCGTAGACCGGCGTGGTTGGCCGCAACAGGTTCCCTCTGCCCGGGACGGCCCTTTGCAGCTGCTTCCAGTGCATTTTAATAATAATAATAATAATAATAATAATAATAATAATAATAATAATAATAATAATAATAATAATAATAATAATAATAATAATAATAATAATAATAATAATAATAATAATAATAATAAAAGTTGGAAGGGACCTTAGAGGTCATCTAGTCCAACCCCCTGCTCAGGCAGGAAACCCTATACCATTTCAGACAAATGGCTGTCCAGTCTCTTCTTAAAAACTTCCAGTGTTGGAGCATTCACCACTTCTGGAGGCAGGTTGTTCCACTGGTTAGTTGTTCTAACTGTCAGGAAGTTTCTCCTTAGTTCTAGGTTGCTTATCACAGCACCGACTCAACCGCCCTAGGCTAAGAGTGGCATTCCTCACCGAGGACTAGCTCCTTAAGCGTCCAGTCCTCCGCGAAAGCCCCTGCTGGTTTGTTTTAGCAGCAGGCAGGCAGGCAGGCAGGAGGAGGAGGACCCCCATCCCGAAAGGAAGGGATGGGTAGAAGCCACGTGTGTGTGTTTGTGTGTGTGTGTGTGTGTGCCAGAGGGCAGCTCTGCCCCACGACAGAGAGGGCACCGGGTGGGCTGGCATGGAGGCAAGAGAGGGATGAATCTGTTCAGGGGAGCCCTTAAAGTGGGGGGGGGGAAGCAGTGGAGAAGAAGCCATCTTGGGACACGCACAGCCACTTTCTGGCTGTGCCCACTTTTCTCGAAGTTTATTTATTTATTTATTTATTTATTTTAATCCCATTTATATCCCGCCTTTCTCCGAAGACTCAGGGCGGCTTACAATCTAAGAAGCACAAATCAATGTGCTTAGCAATAGCCTTCATTCTGTGTATATGCCTGCTTAGTAGGGCTTTCAGGGCCCCCCCCCCAAGCGGCATTATTACAAAGTCAGCTTATTGCCCCCAACAGGAAAGAGCCTCGCGCAAAAAAAAAAAAAAAAAGCGGACGGGGGGGGGCAAAAAAACGATCTTAACACTTGCTCGTCGAGGGATCCGGCGCAGCGCCTTGGCGGTAGTAAGCATCTTTCCCTTGCCAAAGGGAGTAACTGCAACCTGCTCACTGCCGGGTGGGATGGATGCTTAACCCGTTAGGGCAGGGGGTAGGCAAACCTCGGCTCTTTTATGACTCGTGGACTTCAACTCCCAGAATTCCTGAGTCAGCTCTGCTGACTCAGGAATTCTGGGAGTTGAAGTCCACGAGTCATAAAAGAGCCGAGGTTTGCCTACCCCCTGCGTTAGGGACAAAGCGCCGGCTTTACGCAGGGAGTAGTGTCTGGCCTCCCCGTTGTGTTCGTCTTCCCGGCTCCACTGGGAAGCAGCTGCTGCACAATTATTAAAAAAAACCCCCCATTTTACAGAAAGCCCTTTATTGCAGCCGGGGGGGGGGTGGGGGGGTCTGAGAGCGGGGAGACTAGAAAGAGTGGGGTTGGCACCAAGCGGCAAACAAAGGTCTGTCGGTTAACTCTGGCCTTTTTCCATCCAACCTCGGGGTGGAAACGATCTCGGCTTGTTTTTGACTTGTTTTCTAAACTTTGCCACGAAAACAAAAAAACAAAACGCAAAAGGCGGCTTCGCCTCCTTTTGGGAGGCGATGTTTCACTTTTAACGTTTAGCTTTGGGGCTTTCAATTGAATGAATTGCTTTACGTTTGTTTTCACTTTTGTATTGTATGGTTTTCGTTGCCCTGTAAACCGCCCCGAGTCCTATGGGGGAATAGGGCGGTATAGAAGTCAAACGAAATAAATAAATACAATAAATAAGTTGGCCTTTAAAAAAAAAAATAAAGAGTTAGGAAGGATTTTAAGGAAGGCGAACCGGGGAAGCAAAAGACGGAGGAGGAAAAAAAGAAAAAGAAAAAAAAGCCCCCCCCCTGGGAAAGGAAACATTATTTTATTTATTTTATTATATTTGTATACCGCCCTTCTCCCGAAGGACTCAGGGCGGTGAACAGGGCATATATAAAAGTACAAATACAAAAATTAAAAAGAATTAAATAGTAGCCCAACTAAAACAATCAATAATAATATAAAAATCCCCATTAAACCCCCCCCCCAAGCTAGGTCCCTAGCAGCCTCTCTCTCTCCCCCCCCCCCCGCCCCATCCCTTAAAGAGGCAGTTTCCCTTGGCGTGAGAAACTCCGCCTTCTGTTTCCCGGCGTGCCTTGCAGGGAATAGGAAAGAAGGAAGGAAGGAAACTCCCGAGGTGGGAGGGGAAAAAAAGTAAGTACAGCGTCCAGAATTCAGTGAAGAGATTTTAAGACAGGGGGGGGAGAGGGAAGGCGGGAAGGGAAGGCCGCTGAAGAAGCCTTGGAATGGGGGGGGGGACCCACAAACAAAGGGTTACAGAGGACGTGAGGCTGGAAAACGAGAGAGTGTTTACATCTGTCATCATTCCAGAGATTGGTGTAGGATAGTTCCCATAGATAAATAGATAGATGATAGATAGATAGATAGATAGATAGATAGATAGATAGATAGATAGATAGATAGCTTTTTTTGTAAAAGAAAAAGGTGCCAGAACTCACACATGTCATACAACTCGCCTTGCCTACCCTACAAGGTTCCATCCAAAAAAGGTGCCGGAACTCCATTCTGAGCGTTCTATGAGAAAAAAAGCCCTAGATAGATAGATAGATAGATAGATAGATAGATAGATAGATAGATAGATAGATAGATAGATAGATAGATAGATAGATAGATAGATAGATAGCTTTTTTTGTAAAAGAAAAAGGTGCCAGAACTCACACATGTCATACAACTCGCCTTGCCTACCCTACAAGGTTCCATCCAAAAAAGGTGCCGGAACTCCATTCTGAGCGTTCTATGAGAAAAAAAGCCCTAGATAGATAGATAGATAGATAGATAGATAGATAGATAGATAGATAGATAGATAGATAGGTGGGTGGGTGGGTGGGTGGGTGGGTGGGTGGGTGGATAGATAGATAGATAGATAGATAGATAGATAGATAGATAGATAGATAGATAGATAGATAGATAGATAGATAGATAGATGATAGATAGATAGATAGATAGATAATAGATGATAGATAGATAGATAGATAGATAGATAGATAGATAGATAGATAGATAGATAGATAGATAGATAGATAGATAGATAGATGGCTTTTTTGTCATAGAACGCTCAGAACAGAGTTCCGGCACCTTTTTGGGATGCAACCTTGTAGGGTAGGCAAGGCAGGTTGTATGACATGTGTGAGTTCCGGCACCTTTTTCTTTTACAAAAAAAGCACTGGATAGATAGATAGATAGATAGATAGATAGATAGATAGATAGATAGATAGATAGATAGGGGGGCTGCGATGGAGCAGTTTTCCCCATGAATTTTGACTTCAGGCACCTCATTTCCTCCTGTCGTTTAAACCGGCGTTAATTGCCCCGTTCTTTCCATATTATCTGCTTACGAAGTTGAAGCCATCTGTTTTCCACCGCTATTAAAGGGAAATGGGCTCTTCAGTCTGATTAGCACAATGGGCTTTGGCGCTGCCTTTTGTTTCGATTTATTACCTCTCCCGGGTTTAAAAAGTTGCTGGGTTGTATAAATTACCAAGCTTTGAAACACCACCGTCAGTTCCTCCAGATAGACTTTCCAGATTAAAAAAAAAAAAGACTCCCACAAATTTCGGTGGAGGCACAGAGCATGCCAGTAGGTGGGTGGAAGTTGGCTTTTTAGCAAACTTGCGAAGAGTTAAGCTGGAACTCGAACACTTTCCCATCCTTTTGTATAACAGAATTGAAATAAGAGACCCTAGTTCATCTGCGTACTAAGCCATCGTTTGATTAACCAAGGTCCAGTAAGCCAAAAGAGAAGCTGTACTTTATAAGCTACTGTACATTGAACGGTCCATACTTCGTGTTCAAGCCAAAACCACTCACATTTTAGCTTGGGCCAATGAGAAATCTCAGGTATTCTGAGATTAAAAATGGTTGGTGCACAGAAATGTTTTTTTTTTGATCCAGAAACCCGATAGGATAATGATTATATATTCTAGTTAATAAGCGGGAGTTTAACTACAGTTTTCCCAGTTCACCTGAGCTGGGAGATTCTTGGCCAAGTAAAACATGATATTTTGCAGATCCATATGAAAAGAAGAGAAGGGCCAGGTCTTTTTAGTCTGACACAGAGACCAAAATAAGTAGGAAATGCACTGTTGGAGAAGAGGCTCTGTTCGTGCAGAGAAGTAAGCAATTTGTGATGTTGAGGCGCTGGCCCAGGGTCTGGATGGGGCCACCTTGGACAATTAAGAGATTCACGTGACAAGGTGCTTCTCTGTATCTCCTTCCCTCCTGATCCAGCCCGTAGAAGCCTGGGTCTGGGCGCGCTGTCCCCTTTCTGACCAGCGATAGTTTTCTGTGTTTTTTATGGGAGAGCAGTCAGATAATGTGAGCCGTAAGTTGTGGACTGAAGTTGTAGTGTCCGGGTGCTGGGTCGTGACCAGAGATAAAAATGGAGTTGAGGTATTAGGTAAAGGTTCCCCCGCACACGCGTGCTAGTCGTTTCCGACTCTAGGGGCCGGTGCTCATCTCCGTTTCAAAGCCGAAGAGCCGGCGCTTGTCCGAGGACGTCTCCGTGGTCATGTGGCCAGCATGACTAGATGCCAAAGGCGCACAAAATGCTGTTACCTTCCCACCGGAGTGGTCCCTATTTTTCTACTTGCATTTTTACGTGCTTTTGAACTGCTAGGTTGGCAGAAGCTGGGACGAGTAACAGGCGCTCACTCTGCTACGCGGCACTCGGGATTCGACCCGCCAAACTGCCAACCTTCAGATCGACAAGCTCAGCGTCCTAACCCACTGAGCCACTGCGTCCCTTTTTGAGGCATTAAATATCTCCAAAAATCGTGCTTGCCCTTTTCTCTCTGGAAGTCTCTGCTTTCTCCTTGTCTCGTTTATTTACTACTTAACGTTGCTGCCTCTTTTTATGTCTTCTCCTACGACTTATTGCATTTGGGGCTCTTTCCCTTTTTCTTTTCTCCTCTGCTCCAGCTCTTCTGAAAAGCCGCGGCTGATTCCCAAAGAGAGGAGACTTCTCGACCCCCCCGCAGCCATGCCCTCCAATAAGGACGCCTCTGGCTGCCTCGGCTCACCGCCAGGTTTGATCTGCTTGCCGCCCATCTCCGAGGACCTCCAGCTGGTGTGGACCCAGGCGGCCCAGACTAGCGACCTTGACGGTAACCAGCACCTGCTGCAGACTTTCAGCTACTTCCCCTATCCCAGCCTTTCTGACCTGGCTTTGCTCTGCCTGCGTCACGGCCTGCACATGGAGAAGGTGAAGGCTTGGTTCATGGCGCAGCGGCTGCGCTGCGGCATCAGCTGGAGCGCCGAGGAGATCGAAGAGACGCGGGCTCGCCTCATCTACCACCAGGACCAACTTCACTTTAGTTGCCTGCTGGCTGGCAGCGAGGGCAACTACTGGCCCCAAATGTGCAAAAGCCCTTCGTACCACCAGCTGGCTCCCCACTCTCTGCACTACTCCAGTAAATATCCAGAGAACCAGCAACCTCTAGTAACCTCCTTAAATCACTGTAGTACGGCTCAAGGAACAAAAGAACTCGGGACGGTCACTCAGGACATTTGGAAACTGCAGGAAAATGACTCGTCCCACTATAAGAAACCTCAGGAAAATTTTGAACATTCAGGGATTGTTGTGAATTTCCAAAATGCCAAAGAGACAGTCTCCGGTGCTTATCCGCCCATCACAACCATGGGCTTGGATTATAATCTCCAGGATTCCCACACGATGGCCTGGAGCTTCCCCGCAGCCTCCCAACCGCCAGCCGAGTCCATCGCGCCTGCGGTTAATGGTGGGCACCACCCGATGATTCTCCCACTGGGTTCTTCGGTTAAAGTTGCCCCATCCTCCTCTAAAGTTGCAGCCGGCGTTGCGGACCGTCAGAACCATCAGCCCTCTGTTAGTGACCAGCAGACTCCTTTGCCAGAGGTTTTACGGAAGCCTAGGCGGAAGACGAAGGAACAGCTGGATCTGTTAAAGTCCTTCTTCCTTCATCGGCAGTGGGCCAGGCGAGAGGACTATCACCAGTTGGAGAAGGTAACCGGGCTGCCGCGAGCGGAGATCATCCAGTGGTTTGGAGACACACGCTACGCCCTGAAACATGGTCAGCTGAAATGGTTCCGGGACAATGCAGGGCAGAGTCCAGAGCCTGCTTCCTCGGGACCTCCTCCGCAGCCGTGCGCCAATCCTCCGGACGCAAGCCCCCTGGAGCGGTATTGGGCCGCCCACCCACAGCTGCAGGAGAGTGACTTGCCGACGCTCTGCCATAAATCGGGAATGAGTACCGAGCAAGTGTTGGAGTGGTTTCGCTCGCACTTGCCGGCGCCCTGCGAGGTCGAGGTGTGTCTGGGGGAAGACGACGAGGTGGACGAGGAGGTGGCAGCGGCCATGATAAAGGCGGAAGATGAAGACTATGATGAGGATGAGGATGTGGAAGACGAGGAAGAAGAAGACTGAAGGACTTTTTTGGGTGGATGCTGGAGGTTTTGGACTTCTCCAACGAGCAGGTGGAAGGATCGGTGAGAGAGAGCAGTGAATCCCGGGAGCCAGGCTTCTGCTCCAGCCATTTCCTGCTGTTAGCCGGGACCCACGTCACTCATGTTCTAGAATGTTTTTTTTTTCCCTTTGAGCCTCTGAATTTTAAAAACAAAAATAGTTTTGTTTCCATTCATTGTTTACCAAGGCAGAATCACCGTGGGTATAAAGGTGGGGTTTCCAACGCTTTAGATGCGAGTGGCCATAATCTGAATCCCTTCGGCAAATCTGCTGGGTCTCGAAACGATTTATTTGATAAAGCTTCAATCGGTTGATTGCATTTTTCAGTTTCGTATTGTTTCCTCGAGAGTTTTTCCTCAATCATTACAAGTTTGTTGTCTAGGTCACTAAACCCCGAAGCCCAACAATTGCCTGATTTTGTTACCTTTTCTAAGGCTTGGAATACAAATATTTTTCATTGATGCTTGGCTGTCCCTGTCTTGATTCTGTTTGTTCCGATTCATTTATTTATTTTTATTCAAGTTTAAAAATTGGATTGTTCGTTAGCAGTTGCAGAGATATGGCAACGCCACTCTTTTCAAAATCCTATGAAAGTCATACATAAGATTTGACTGGTCAAAGCTCACACACCCAACTAAATTTCATTTTCCTGAGTAATCAAACAGTTAAAGTAATTGTTTGCTTGCAGGGCTTATGTTTTGTTTTATAAGCCAGTTCTTTGAAATCGAAGAAAAGTAGAAGACAGACTTAAGGCTAACTTTCCTGTTTTCATGCCTTCAAAATATGTCGGGACTAAAAAAAAAAATGTTAGTTTTTAGACTGGTACCTAAGATGGTGATTGTAGATATCATGTTCAAATGGATATTTTGTCATTTATTTCCATTTTCAATCTCTTTTTTTAAAAAAATTTTTGGCATGACTTCTAATATCTGGTCTTTATCATGTGACTTTCATATCATTTTGCTTAGTTGTACTGTTTTCTTTGTCCCGTTAGTGCCTTGATTCACCAGTTTCCCCCATCATCCAGTTTTTCCATTTGGGTCATATATCTCGGTCTGTACTAGTTGGTTGATGTAGTGAATTGAATGCCAGTTAGAGATAGCGTAAGATAAAAAGAGTGGCCTCTTGCAAAAGAACTGCAAACGCTCCTAAATGCTTGGTTTCTTCATTTGTCAAACTGTCATTATCCCCAGACTGACGGGAAAATAAACCCATACCTTCTGAGAATAGCTTTTGAGATTATTTTGAAAGAAAAGAGGAATTTGGAAGTTTGTGAAAGTATTGAGAGGTAGGAGACTAGACAGAGACTAACCATTTGTACTTTGAAAAGAATCTATTTATTAAATATCATTTTCATTTTTTTTAAAAGTAGAATCTCTACAGAAATAGCCTCTGCCTCTCCAGGCAAGAGAATTTAAAAGTACTGAAAGAAGCTAATCAACCTGAGATAAAGAGAAAATGGTACATAGATTATAATACTGTACTTAGTGAAATGTTCAAAGGCTGTAACTTGTCCAGGATAGAACTGAGCAGAATAATAATTTGATTTGTGGACTGGTTACTTAATAAATTGAATGAGTTAATAGATGATTCTGTTCAGTAAATTATATCTTGTCTTTTCCCTCTTTCTAAGGATAGTCTTTTTTAAGGTGTATCTGTTTCATTTCAATCTGGGAAACAATGTTGGTTGCAAATACAATAATCATATATTATGTGCAACCTGAATCAAATTGTTTGAATATTTCAACTGGGAAGTACACAAAGGATTTTAGCTCAGAGAACATACAACATAATGCATTTTCTTCTTAGCAAATCTAGTCACACAGTAAGATGGGAGCTAGGACTCGCAGGTTACTTAACAGGCTATATCTGACAGTTAAAACACTATGTATCAATAATACTACTGCAGAGTTCACCAGCTAGTTTTAGCCATTTTCCTCAAAGATTTATAGGAATTTATTTTAAAATTATGTCACATATGCTAAGTGCCATAAATATACTTTGCCTTGTATAATAATTTTTATTTATTTACTACGATGCATATACCAGTTGGCTTCAAGCAACGGTGAATGGCTTATTTCAAGTCACAAAAAATATTCAAATAGAATTTTAATCAAAACAATGTCTCCTAATGGCATCACTCAATTATTAATGGATTGTTTTTTAATCAGGCTCAAATATCCAAAGAATTTATGCTGCAGGAAATCTGCACAGAAGAGTCTGCCTTGCATCTGACATTAGGATGATGTTTAAGAGAAGAGCTGCTTTGGTCATCCCCATTATTGCTGATGGATTTGGCTGATGGATGAATACCTGGGGAAAAGTGCAATTAACTAGTTGCATGGAGCCAGTCTTCTCACTTTAGTATTGTATTAAATTCTGATCACCATTTAGTTTGCTCAGCAAAATTATATTCTAATTTCCGATAATGGTAAGTAATGAATTTCTAACATACTACAAATTCAATTTAACAGAAAACACGGGAAATGAGAAAAAATTGGGACTTTGTTCCTTTGGATGCTACCATTAAGACTACTAGCATGTAAAGCTGGGACTTAAAACAAATTCTGATGCTAAAACAAATTTATTTTAGCAGCCAAATTTTCAAATATCATTGCATCTTACTGGCAAGGATGGCGAAAACTAGAGTTGGAGTGGGGGCATAGAGGACAGCCATAATTTCACCTGGATATGGATTACATTCATCGTCTTTCACAAAGCTGTGTGATGTAACATATGAAAGGGTGAGAATGAAGAATCCAGGTAGGTCTCACTTACCTGCGGGGAAAGGATGGTGTAGAGTGAGGTGTGAATCCCAGCTACGAAGGACAGGAAAAAGAAAAGCAATTGAAATGGATGAGGCTTTTCTTAGCACTAACTACCTGTCTACAATCTGACTTTTACCTGGAGGGGGTGCAGTCTTTCAGCATTGTGTTGGCCAGGCACAGAAGCACCTGTTGGATCTGTAAAACAAAAGCAATAGGAAACTGAACAAGAGGGCAAGTTCTATGGGAATTGAAGGGCTATCTTAACACCTTAGTCAGTTTTGGCACTTTTGCACTTCGTGCTAAGCCTCAGTTTGTCTAACCATTCTAGAATACATAATGTCAGGGTTAAAATTGCACAATATACTTTGGACAGGCTGGTGATGTCACAGGGCTTTCCTAGGAAAAAAGGAGAGTAGGACAAAGTTTTAAAAGTTACTTAAAAGAAAATAAGAGTATAGCTGATGTGATTATTCCTTGTGTATGGTTCCCCTTCTGTTACTTTACGCAGTACTGTTCAGTGACAACTTTTTTGGGGGGGTCACTCAAGCCAACTCCAATGCTTTGGGATTCTCCTGTAGCTACTGGGCCTTAGATGTTAACGATTTGTAAATAACACCGGTTATTTACAAATGGTTATAACCCAAGTTCATGCAAGAAGCTAGACTGCAACCGAAAG
Organism: Vipera berus; assembly: GCF_964194415.1. Taxonomy (NCBI): domain Eukaryota; kingdom Metazoa; phylum Chordata; class Lepidosauria; order Squamata; family Viperidae; genus Vipera; species Vipera berus. The sequence continues at coordinate 72,341,393 of NC_138210.1, read as the reverse complement.
TAGTGCATTTACCGCACGAAAACAATACGGCATAAACATATATTAGCCAAAGAGGAACTCTTTCCTCACCAGGAAAGATGCTGAGGTTGAAGTATGGAGTCTCCTGTGGCTGCCCAGGGTTGTTAGCACTCCGACTTAATCTCGCCATCGGAGTTTGAAGACTGAATAAGTTGAAACTGGGCGTATGAGAAGTGGAAGGAGAGGCCCTAAAAAGGAGGAAGGAAAGAAGAGCGACAGAAGTCCTGATTATTGTGGGAGACAACGCTAAATGTTTTAACCGACACTGTATAACTATATGTAAGCAGCACTATCATCAAGGCCCCCCCCCACTCCCCTGCTTTTCTGACTCACCTATAGAATAAGCTCTGCGTGGAGGCTGAAGACGGAGTGGCTGCCAAATAGAGCGTAAAGTGAATACATGAAGTGAATGGTGGAGAGCACGCGGAAAGGTGATAGGAAGTTTAAGGATAGCCATGTGGGGAAAGGGTATCTTAAGGTGAGTAGATCAAACAGAAATCATTCACGACAAGAGGAGGAATCTGGTTTCACAACAAATTCTGTTCCAAATAATAAGCTGTGAAAAAGGATGCCTGTCTGTAGAAATCATACCCTGCCTGGAAGATTCTTGGATTTTATTTCCTTTGGCTCTGTGTCGCCCAGAATCTAAATATGGCAGAAATTTACTGTTTGTTGACAGTTTACACTTCTTACCATTCGCAGAGACCGCCGGGGTCAGTCTGGGGGCTCTCGTGGCATGCTGAATAAAGGGGAGAAAGGTTTAAAGGGAGTTTTTCATTTATTTTATCTCATTTGTATAGTGACTCGGAGCAGCGTTCAACCAAGCTAAGAACTATGTAAAAATCATGACAAACATATTAAGAACTATGAAAAACAAAGCCCATATGGAAATACACTTTAACAGATGAAGGGGTGTTTTAAGGGAGCAAAAGTACTAAAAGGGCAACAATTAAAATATTCAGAAACGCCTTAGAGCTAACATTATTAATTGTTCCTAGTTGCAGATAAACCAGTTTGGGGCGTTCAGGATTCCCCAGTGAAACCTCCTTTTTAACCAAATTACTGCTAAGGAAACAGTGGTTCTGGCCACGCCACGTAGAGCGAAGCAGAACTAAGAGTCCAGAATGTTTTGTGTCCAAAGACAGCTTTTCATTTGGGCAGATGGTATCGGTGGAATTTCATGCTCGAAACTACTTCAGATAACCGCAGGGAACAAAAGCAGTCTGTCCGTTGTTTCCCTTTCCTGGGAAAAGAAAAGCAGTGGCAGAAACTAACCTGCCAGCTTGGTAGGTGGCTGACTCTGGAAGACATGGAATCCACGGAAGATGAGCGGCTGCGAAAGAGGCAACGAGGAGCTGTCACTACAACAACTGAAAGCTAATCTGCAATCGGATGCACGGTACACTTAGGTGGATTTTTAAGTGTATAATAATCAGATTTTGCTGCAAGGGAGCTGGACTGAAGGGACCATAGTCGCAGCAAGAAGATTCTAAGACAGACACGTCAAACACAAGGCCTGGGGGCCGGATCCGACCCGCGAAGTGGTTTCATGTGGCCCACGAAGCCATCCTGGAAACAGTGAGGGAACGGCCCCCACTGCCTTGGCCCTGGCCCAGAGACCCTCAGATCTGTCCCACTCCTGCCCAGGCCCCCATAGGCACCCTTGATGCCAACGATGTAGAGCTGGCCACGCCCACCCAGTAGGCCACACGCACTCTAGCCATGCCCACCCAGTAGGCCACGCCCACCCAGTAGGCCATGCCCACCCGGACCCCTGAGGGCAACCGCAATGCTGATGCGGCCATCAATGAAATTGACTTTGACACCCCTGTTCTAAGATATGGAATGAAGTGCTGACACTCCATTCCATATCTTAGATAGAATATGCATATTCTAAGTCGCTGAACAGTCAGCCACTTGTCTGAAAATAGTATAGGGCAATGATGGCCAACCTTTTAGAGACCAAGTGCCCAAACTGCAACCCAAAACCACTTACGTATTGTCGGGTGCTGGGTGGGTGTGGCCCATTGGGTGGCGTGGCCCATTGGGTGGCGTGGCCCATTTTGTGGGTGTGGCCCATTGGGTTGCGTGGCCCATTGGGTGGGTGTGGCCCATTGGGTGGCATGGCCCATTTTGTGGGTGTGGCCCATTGGGTGGCGTGGCCCATTGGGTGGGTGTGGCCCATTGGGTGGCGTGGCCCATTGGGTGGGTGTGGCCCATTGGGTGGCATGGCCCATTGGGTGGGTGTGACTGGTGTAATGGCAGACTGGGTGGGACTAAAAAGTTCAATCAATTCCAACTTTCCGAGATCTTTTTTTTCCCCGCGAGAAGTTGAAATTGATTGATTGAACCTTTGTTTTTTGCGCACGGCGGCGGAGGCCTAAAGCTAAAAGGTTTTGTAAAACCCAGCTGAAGGCCCAGGACTGGGGCGACAGCGCGCGTGCCCACAGAGAGGGGGGCTCTGCATGCCACCTGCCACAGGTTTGCCACCACGGGTATAGGGTCTCTTGCTTGAGCACGGGGTTGGACTAGAAGGCCTCCAAGGTCCCTTCCAGCTCTCTTGTATTCTGTATGCTGATTTTTCAAAGAAAACACTGCTTCTTCTCTTCAAATCTGAGCAAGTTACTAAACTTTACGCAATCTTTCAGGATCTGGAGCACATTTAGAATAGTGGCTGTCATGGGAGACTTAGCCAAAATACCCTTTGCCAGAAAACAAACTTATCTCTTTGGGATATTTTCACCATCCAACTGGGATTTCTGTGTGGACCCAAGCTACCTCTGTAAAAGGTATACGAGAATGTAGCATTTTTGCTAGCTTTTTGTTTTTTTACAAAAACTGTCCAAGGAGTTTTTGATAAAAACTATTAATAGTGTAAATCACCCCTAGCTTAGGAAAAAAAAACCACACGTTTACCTGACTACCTCACTGGAGCGCTGGAAAATTGGTTGCGGTGTAACTGCAAAGTATGAGATAAGTTATAGTCATAGTTAACTCTGCTAGACATAATGTTGGGCTGAGATATGAAGAAATCTTATACTTGGATATATCTGTCCATAACCTACATTGCCCTCAGAGATCCATTCCCTATATTTCTGTCCATGCAAATATGTAAAGGTAAAGGTTCCCCCGCACATGCGTGCTAGTCGTTTCCGACTCTCGGGGCCGGTGCTCATCTCCGTTTCAAAGCCGAAGAGCCGGCACTTGTCCGAGGACGTCTCCGTGGTCATGTGGCCGCCATGACTAGACGCCGAAAGCGCACGAAACGTTGTTACCTTCCCACCGTAGTGGTCCCTATTGTTCTACTTGCATTTTTACGTGCTTTCGAACTGCTAGGTTGGCAGAAGCTGGGATGAGTGACAGGCGCTCGCTCTGTTACGCGGCACTCGGGATTCGACCCGCCAAACTGCCGACCTTCTGATCGACAAGCTCAGCGTCCTCACCCACTGAGCCACCGCGTCCCTGCAAATTTACCTGCAAATATCTACACGTACACAAAATATTACCCTGAACCCAGTGAAGTGATTCAAGACCCTTAATCTCTCTTACCTGTCTGTGATGGAGGGGTGATGGCAACCGGCCTTGGGGTGCTGTTTTGGCATCAAATCAAAATGAGTTTGATTAGTTAGGACAACTCTTTCCCCACCCAGCCACCCCCTTTTTCTTCGTCCTGTGTTTTCAGTGCTGGCCTATGGCTCAAGACCAAGCTCCCTCATTTCTGCCATGAAGATCTCTTATCGTACTGCCTCTACTTCATGGGCTGCCGATCCTGATTAATGTTTCCAAGGGGCCGAACAGACATACTGACCTGCTGCCTTGGTGGTGTCTGGGAAAAGCCTGTTGGGAGAAGAGGGTTAGGGTTTGGGGTTAGCAGCTGGGACCCTAAGGTACAAAAGTTTTTGATTTGCTCTCTCCTTCCCGGCAAAGCAGAAGAGCAGAAGTCATTGCTGCCAGCAGAGGGTGACAAGAAACCAAATAAGGGAAAATACTGTTTCCAACAAACTACTTACCTTCAGGTTGAAGTATTTCTTCTTCAGTTCCCTGTTTTCCTTCTGTACAGCCTCTAGTTCTCTACGTATGGAAGTGGCAGGCAGGAGAAACAGAAAGCGGGGTGATAATAATAGGCCTTGATGCTTTAGAGCCCACGAGAGAACACTTCAGCAGTGATGAGAATAAAGGTAGGAGGGACGCGCAAGCTATTTGTTTCACTTCACGAATTATCAGCATGCTTTAACATTTAATGGCTGATATCAGAAGACAGCAGTAGCCTGGAGTCTTCTTTAGAAAAGCATATAATCTTATTTGCTTGCCACAGTTTTTAATCTCCCTCAAAAATAAAACAAGTATTTCTTCCCTCCCCTCCCCCTGCCCCGCAACACCAATTAGGACAACCGAAGGCTGTTTCCGACCTACTCAATAACTTTCTTCTGAGGAAGAGGAGAGAGAGGAAAGAATAGCTTTGTGGATATGTGAACGGGAAAAAAAGTTTTAAGTATTTTATGTAAACAGCCCAGAGTGGGAGGTTGACCTAAGAAGTCACCATGGACCTTTGAACAACTGGTAATGTTATTAACTGAGAGACAATATGAAACTGAGATCTTGTAAAGTTAATCATATTAACTTTACTAATCCCTACAGATAAAACTAACAGGCTGTAGTCACAAAGTATGCCACGCAGGTAAATGAAAGACCTAGCGACTGTATTTGCACAACCTGTTAACCTTACTTTGAATCTTAGTCAGGTTCTCTTTCTGGCTTACGGTACTGTATGAAGCAGCTTATTTGGGTAATGTACAGCGTGTTCGGTGTATTATATGACCCCAGAAATAGGATAATTCAATATTCATGCTGGGTGGTGCAAAACGCATTTATACTGTTTTCCTCTGTTATATGAACACAACCTGCGTATCTCACTTTTCCTGGATAGTTAGTTTATGGAGAGCTTGTTGGAGTGCTCCTTCAGCTTTTGAAGCATTATTTTTATAGAAAGAGACCAGCAGATCCATCTGGCTCTTCTGGAATGTCCATACCTAGAAAAAAGACCAGAAGGCATGAGGGAAGTGGATTTCAAGGAAATTCAGCATCTGATCTGAGGTCTCCAACTCATTTAGAGATACGTATAGGAAACAGCAGTCTAGGTACATCAATCAGAGTAGGAGACATCTCTTCTATACGGCTGGTACCAGACCAGTCCCTACAAATCACAGTAGCCTTTGTCATTCTGAATGTTATTCAAATATAACTCCCACAAGTTTCCACTAAGATGGTCAATAGCAATGGCTGATGGGAAGACTGGTCCATCAACATCTTTCTTGGATTGGAAGGCCCTGCTTACTGTCATTCGTGTCTTGGTCTCCTCTTTTTTAGATTGCCACAATGTTGCTAAGAGTTGACAATCATCATTTGATGACAGGCAATCATTGTGCTGTATCTAGAGCAGACATGTCAAACACAAGGCCCAGGGGCCGGATCCGGCCCGCGAAGTGGTTTCATGTGGCCCACGAAGCCACCTTGGAAACAGTGAGGGAACGGCCCCCACTGCCTTGGCCCTGGCCCAGAGACCCTCCTTCTGCCAGAGACCCTCAGATCTGTCCCACTCCTGCCCAGGGCCCCATAGGCAGCCTTGATGAGAACGATGTAGAGCTGGCCACGCCCACCCAGCAGGCCATATGCACTCTAGCCACGCCCACCCAGTAGGCCACGCCCACCCTGGCCACACCCACCCGGCCCCCTTGAGGGCAACCGCAATGCTGATGCGGCCCTCGATGAAATTGAGTTTGACACCCCTGATCTAGAGCTACCCTCGCAGACCCTCTAGAAACTTCAGCTGAGAACTAACTTGGTCACCGGCTTCCTTCTGGTTACAGCTCAACTTTCTGGTTACAACACAATTTTTCTGGTTTTAAAGCCCTATGGGTCCTGTTATCTATGGGATCCCCTTCTCCAAGTGGCAGTAAGACTGTGGGCTCTTTCTGGATCTCATTTTCAGAAACCCAGAGATGAATCCTTGCAGCTGACTTCCTTTTTTTCTGGAGCACCATTTCTCCCAGGATCAGATTGGCTCCCACCCTTTTGTTGGGGGAAGCCTTGGAAAAAAATGTGTAATTATAGTCACCCTCTTGATAGGGATTGTATGTTGTTAATTTGGTTCCTTGGCAATACTGATGGTTTGTTTGCTTATTTATTACTGTTCTTTATGGTGTTTGCATTATTTTATAAGATGTTTGAATTAGAATTGGCACAGAACTGGCAGTAATGCACAGTGTCTATATAAAGGGCCCATATGGGCTGGAATGGAATGGGAGGGCGGGGCAAAGGCAAGGGACAAGGGGCAAAGTCCAGAGTCCAAAGGGTTGACTTTATTTGGTCAAGTGTGATTAGACACACAAGGAATTTGTTTCCAGTTGAAAGAGAGGTTATTCTCCAAAAAAACAAAAGACCTTGCTTTTCCAAAAAGTGCTGTGAGAGGGTGAGGTGCATGAGAGAACTTAACAATAGCCTGCATGTGGAACCCTAATTTTGGTGCCAGATTTTTTTTTAATATTCATGGTTTTAATAGGTATATTTATGATGTTGTCTTATATTACTGATGTTGTTTTAATTGCTGGTTGGGAGCCGCCCGGAGTTTGATGTAACATGGGTGGGTGTATAAATATTTTAAATTAAATAATGACCACAGAGTCTCCAGCCCTGGAACTGAGTAGCTGAATAGAAGGACTAATCATTTAATAGCACTTTATATATTTACTTTAATATTCCATCCAGTCAGGGGCGTGATCTGTGTTCTTTGCTTGCAAGGCATATATTAGATAGAGCAAACAGTTCAGACTTTGTGTCCCTAAAGCTGTAAATGAACAAGATGATATGAACATTATCCAAAAGGTGAGCTGAATGATAGCAAGGAATCTCACAACAGCTTAAAGTCTAACCAATTTATTATAGTATAAATTGTCTCAGATTACATTTCCTGGCTTTCCTTCTCAGCTACCCCCCAGAACTGTTTCTAAACCATGAGAAATTAAGAATTAACTTTTAGAATTAAAGAGGACCTCTAGGGGGGAAATAATCAATACTGTACAGAACTGCCTATTTGAATATCTGGCATGTGTATCATTTTCGCTTGAGAGTTTGTTCGACAACTACATGCCTGATTTTTTTTTTAAAAAGTATCTTATCAGAAATAAGTACTGTAACAACTGGTTACAGCTGAATCAGCGCATTAGGAAAACGTGCCATAACCCTCAAATCCCTTAAACACGAGAACAATAGAAACGCAGCAATTAAAATATTTATCCATCAGGATTTCTTAATCTTTTCTTGGGACTAAACCCCCCCCCCTTCTCTCACTTTTTTCCCCAACTTTTGGAATCCCCTCCCATGTGGTTGGTGCTCACTTGTGTGTTATATTGCAGGGTTTTTTAACAGCAGATGGAGCCCTTTATTTTTCCCAGGGCATAAACAGTTTAAAGGAAGGGCCGTTTTATCACTGGTGTAATTAATTGTATAACACTGCCATTCTTTTATTTTTTTTGTAAACTGTACTAGGAGATTTCTATTTTAAGATGTGATGTATAAAGCGAGGCTTTTCAACCTTTTCACCCATTGTACCACTTTTAGGATATGGCAACATCTGAGTACCACCAGTCGCCTAGCGAGGGGTCAAAAACTCGATGACAAAAAAAAGAAGGAAAAAAGTGATGAAGTACAGGTAGTCCTCAACTTACAACAGTTCGCTTAGTGACTGTTCAAAGTTACAATGGCACCGAAAAAAGGGCCCCCCGAACCACAGCCGAGCAAGACGCCTGCCTGCCCGCCCGGTGGTGCTCTTCCACCTGTCCGAGGTCTTCATTGGCAGCGGGGATGGGGTGGGGGGGTGCCAAGGTATCACAGGTGGTACCCGTACCACTGGTTGAAAAGCCCTGGTATAAAGCATTCACGTGAATGAATGAAAATAATGCGATGTTATCTAAACCAGTATCTGCACATGTGTGTGCGCATCATTCTCGGGACTGAACTTCTGATGTTCTCTGAGTTTGCTTTTCTTCTCGCAGATCATGTTGCTGAGATGGCAAGGAGACTTATGTGATTACATGGAAAGTACATGGATTGCTGTTCTCAACCACCCTTGCTTTCTTTTAACCCCCTTGAGGCCAAACTTACATTATGAAAATCATTATCTTTCACTCTAGCATTTAAAGCAGGGGTGTCAAACTCAATTTCATTGAGGGCCACATCAGCATTGTGGTTGCCCTCGGGGGGCCGGGTGGGTATGGCCAGGGTGGGCGTGGCCTACTGGGTGGGCGCGGCTAGAGTGCGTATGGCCTACTGGGTGGGCATGGCCAGCTCTACATCGTTGGCATCAAGGGTGCCTATGGGGGCCTGGGCAGGAGTGGGACAGATCTGGGGGTCTCTGGCAGAAGGAGGGTCTCTGGGCCAGGGCCAAGGCAGCGGGGACCATTCCCTCACTGTTTCCAGTATGGCTTCAAGGGCCACATGAAACCACTTCGCAGGCCAGATCTGGCCACCGGGCCTTGTGTTTGACATGTCTGATTTAAAGCGTGTATTGAGCAAACATAAAAAGGAAGGGTGATGTGTCTTTTATCCAACTGCAAGATACCGGATTATCTTTTACCAGAAGCTCCTGTGAGGAATATTGAACACAAGGGAGCAGTTTTGCCCATTTTCTTGATCTAATGAAGAATCGTTTTAAACTTTGTTAAGTTCAATACAATTGTAAGAAAATAAATTAAAAACAGTTATTGAATGGATGTGCTCAGTGGGTTAGGACGCTGAGCTTGTCGATCAGAAGGTCGGCAGTTTGGCGGGTCGAATCCCGAGTGCCGCGTAGCAGAGTGAGCGCCTGTTACTCGTCCCAGCTTCTGCCAACCTAGCAGTTTGAAAGCACGTAAAAATGCGAGTAGAAAAATAGGGACCACTACGGTGGGAAGGTAACAGCGTTCCGTGCGCCTTTGGTGTCTAGTCATGCCGGCCACATGACCACGGAGACATCCTCGGACAAGCGCTGGCTCTTTGGCTTTGAAACGGAGATGAGCACCGGCCCCTAGAGTCGGAAATGACTAGCACGCATGTGCGGGGGAACTTTTACCTTTACCTTTAGAATTAAATACAGATCCATTCCCGTCTTTAAAGGTTCCTCCCCCACTCTTCATTTGAGGGCTAGGCTATCTAGTTTAAGAGATGGGATTAGGATAAGGATTCTCATGTATTGCTGACTCTGCTGAAACCTCTTCTGATGATTAACTAGCTTGTCACAATATTTATCTGGCTCTTTTATCTAGATTTATTATTGTAATTAATTAGCTTTCTTGGCAAACGGGGACCACTATTACTACAGAATTAACCTTTCCCCAGATTGGTTATTAACCAGTCCTCTAGTGGACCTTGGATCATTCATCCGTTGTGTAATAGCTATTAAAAATGGAATAAAATATCTCTTAATTTTAGGGGAAATGTTGTAGTTCATTCATCTTTTCTACAGGGGTAGACATGCCTCCCAACACTTTAAGTGGGTCAGAATAACTTCGGTATTGCATACCTGTTCTGGTCACTGTTCCTCTTTTTAGCAACTAAAATCTAGGAGAGAATAGCCCGAAACGGTTTCTTACCTGAGAGATATGAGCAATATAGCTGAGCGCTGTTTCGACAGGGTTTTTGAAAAACTTCTTTTCTTCTTGTTTCATCTGAAGGCCAGAAAAGCAGGCAAAGGGTAGATAAGGGTTCAATTCTTTATAACGTAAAAGGCCAAGCAAATTGAATTTTTCAGAGTTTATTTCATTGGTTGTATATCTGAAATATCACCTTTCCAATATCATTTCACCAGTTGAATTTATGTCTATCCAGCTACTCTGTCATTCTGAATTCTTGTGCATATGATTTTGATTTTTTACAGTTTTTATGTCATTATATTTTCTCCTGCTTTTCTTCCAAGGAGTTGAAGGTAATATACCGGTATGAAGAATACCACTTTTGGATCATTGAAAAACAGCAAGAAAAATATTCCGAAATAAGCAATTTTAAAAAAAATCATTTTTCTTCTCTCACCTAACTTTACACCTAACTTAAATAGATTCCGTGTAATTGAGTACACAACATTGACAGGCAGTATTTGAATACTTTTCTCCATAATATAATTGGGATACGTAATTGCCAGGTAGCTGAAATTATTTTTATAAATTAAAAGTACATAATAAATCATTCTCAATTTTTCAGTAAATGTCTTTTGTTTGGTTTTTTATAAATTAATATTTATCCACTTTCTACTAATCTCAGAGCTCTATTAAACCCGTTGTTTAACACTCCAGTTAAATCCTGCTCACTATTTGGTTTTCTTGCTTCTTATAATTTAAATATTTGACACATTCACCCAATAGATTGGGGTACAAAGTCTGAGTTCAGAGACAACAAAAAAGAAAGAAAGAAAGAAATAAATCTTCCTTATAGAAACCAGAACTTACATTATCTTTTAGAGACAAATATTTGCAGCTTGTTCCACAAGAAGGGCATTTATCTAACAAGATTAAAATGTAAAATTGTTAATATGACACTGAAATATTTCATATATAATAATAATGCATGAAATGGCAAAATGGATGTTTTTTTCCTAAAATTAGCAAGTCAATTTTTGTTTAGATTCTCTTTATAAGGATTTTGGCTGATCTCTAAATGTGAAGGAGGGTTGGGGTTGGGTGGCACTTTGACAGGAAACCACCCCAAATCTCAGAGTTGTAGATCAATTTAGAATGTGGCAAAAACATCTGTACTGTTGCCAAGGAAATGACACAGAAGTGCCCAAGAGGTCATCATTGTAATTTCTTTGACTTTTACAGTACTCCTTTTGTGCTGGATGGCGTACACACACAAAAAAAGCCTGTAAAATACAAAAATCCATTTCATACCTGTACCAGCACATTTTTGGCAAAAGATGTGTCCACAGCTAGTAACTGAGAAGTCAGATTTCTCTTGGCTGAAGCACTGATTGCAATGAAACCAATCCATGTTGAAAGGCAGAAAGGCTAGGTAGATTTTTCTCAGCTTCTGTTGTGAGTAAGGATGCGTCAAGACTGTTTTCTAAAAAGAATTGGAATTGAATTGGAATTTTTGCAGAGAACAGAAAAAAAAATGGTCATGATGTACGCTTTTGAGGATTAGAATTAAAAATAAAGGATTTTAGAGAAAATATAAACAATGCTGTAACCATAGGGCAAGAGGTTTTTTCTATTTATACCTCAGCAAAAGAAAATTGAAACTGACTTTTTATTTCTGCATTTTGGTCTTTGCTCTTCTTTCTTTCTTTTTATTCTAAATATATATTAGTTAGTTCTGTATTTAAAATTGGAATTTTATAAAAAAAAAGAATTGGATGGAAAAGGAGAATGGAAAGGTGACAGAAATTAAAAATTTTTATTATTTTTTTATTAACTGAATTTATATACCGCCCTATTCCCGAAGGACTCAGGGCGGTTCACAGGGCAAGTTAAAAACAATGCAAAAAGAGAGAATAAAATAGAATTAAATTAATACAAGCCCACAAAATTAAAATAACGTTAAAATTGAAATTTAAAATTAATTTAATTTAAAATCCCTCAGTCCAGGCCAGACAATTCAAACAACCAGGTTTTTAAGTCCCGGCGAAACGAGCGAAGGTCAGGGGCAGTCCAAAGTTCCATCCGATGAGGGTCTGGTGGAGAAGCTATAAGCAACGGAAGGATTCATTTGTATCAAAGATTGTGGTAAGTGTTGCTAAATTGATTAAATGTTGACTATGTTAGTTTCTTTACCCTTTCTTTACCCACATATCCTTTCTTTAAAAGATGGTGAAAAAGACAGAAAGTAGCACATCATGGATCACCATCATCACCTGGCCTTACATGGACTGAAAAAGGATGATCGCAATTATATTAGGCCAATCGATCCAACTACTTCCCAACTGCATACTCACTATTAATGACTATTCATCGAGTTCAATAAATAACAAATAACAGAAATAAAATGTTATTCCATCAAAATGATGTGGGGTTCAGAAAAGTGAAAAGGAAAAAGAAAATGAGAGGGGGAAAAAAATTAAGTATGAAGGGAGGCAATCTTATTCCATTTCTTGGCATGGATCCATGGGGTTCAGGATGCACCCATAATAGCAGGGAGGGAGAGAATGGAGGTACAGATGTTAAGATGAATTGCCATATATCAAAGCTATGGCAGCATATTTATGGTTTCCTAACACCAACATGTCCTAGGCAGTAGCATATGTCACTTTTATGGCGAAATCCTGTTTTCTTCCCCAACTCTCTTTCTTTCAGTGGCTCTGGATTTCTCCCATTTTATTATTTTTTTGTCTTCCTTTACCGCCAGTTCTGGCTGGAGGTTGATGACCATCAGTGATCTTCATTCTTTCAACATTGCTGTACAAAACAAAAACATTATATTTTTGCCAAAGCGGGTACTTGGATTTTTTTTTATTTGCTTGCTGGTATATAATCTCTGAATCTAATCTTTGGCCGTGGTGGTTAGGGATTAGGGGAACTGAAATCCAGTTTATCTGGAAATCAGGCTGGGAAAAACTGTAGTTGTTAAATCTGGTTGCCAACTGCAGTGAAGCAATATTTTTTAAGACTTTTAAGAATTAATTAAGGGACTTATGGGGTCTGAACTTCAGAGCCAGGTATTTGCACAAGGGCAAGGCGAATCCAGGGTTTGTGCTGCTCGGTGCAAGGATAGTGATGCAAGATAGGGCAGGGGGATGGGGGAGTTGAGGTTTTTTAATGTAAAAATCATGAAAACTGCAGCTCAAATCTTTCTTCATTATCACGACATTCCCACTATTGTTAAAAGTGTGATAAATTACAATCTAATCAATGGGAATAGATAGGATTAAAGCAGTAGGTCAAGGATTTATGTGGTTTTCTTTTACCATCTTGTGGCTCCAGAGTGACTTTCACATTTCAAATCTGATTTGAGGGCAGAAGCAGCATGAAAATAATGAGGATTTATAGGGGTTTCTCTTAAAACTACTGGATTTGTGCTTTGAGTGGGGGAAAAATCTCTGAACAAGGGGATGAGCATCCATTTGAGAATAGGTTTTGACAATGAAAGAATATAGATCCGACATACTATTGAAGATGAGACTTGTCCAAACAAGTTTATGAATAGTAATTGCCATCTTTACATTGTTTCTCTTTAAACTATGTCAATTTAATTATTATATTGTTTGGTTTTGGTGTGATTCTTGATCACTTTTATTATAATTTCCCCTCCCATGGCTGTCACTTGCAAAGCAGTTGTATTGCTTTAGAATTATTTACTTTGTTATGGATGCCTTAACCATTATGGATATTTAATTGCTCATTTGATGGATCTGTATTGATTTGACAAGAGGCAGAGCGGGAAGGAGAAAAAGAGGGGAAGGAAGGAAGGAAAGAAGGAAGGTGGGCATGAGGAAAGGAAAACAGAAAAGAGGAAGGGAAAGGGAAGGAATAGCAAGAAGAGAGGAAAAAAGGGAATGAAGCACTGAGGAAGTCTTCAAAAATAAAGAGGTTCCTAGTTATTCACTTTTGTCCCCAAACCGCCCCCTCAGTTCAGTGATTTACTTCACCCCAGGTGGAAACCATGATTCTAACAAGGTTATAACCAAGTTTAATAGCTTTTCCATCCCTTTGGGAATTCCCTGCCACGGCCAGCCTATAAATGTGGTTCCTCCACCTCAGCCGCCATCGAAGCCAAGTAGCAGAGAAGGCAGTGGGCATTTTGAGGGGAAATCTCCCCTTCCCAAACAATAAATGCTATTTTCCTTGCTAGACTACAGCCACCATCCTCCTCAGCGTGGCCCCAGGATAACGGGAACTAACTCCAACTAATTCTGAGGTGGAGGGACACCAGGCTGAGGGTGAGAGACCAAGCAGGCCGCCTCTTTTGCGTTGATATAACGCCGGGTCGATCGGTACTTTTTGTTTATATTGCGAGCTTTTAACGTAACTGAACTGTGGACAAGCTTCTCCCTCAGAGGAGCGGCCAGTGTGCGCATGCGCAACTCTTTCCCGCCTTTTCCCCCCGACCGGCGTTGATAAAGAGGCGGCAAAAAAGAGGATGGGTGGTCGGGGGCGGAGCTTAGGAGAATGGGCGGGAGCTAGCAAAAGCTACCATTTGGGTGTCTTCCAGAGTGTGGAGTGGCAGCTCCCAGAATTCCAAGAGAATTCTTAGAGCGTGCTGGGAACTGTAGTCTTGTGCTGCTAGGCCTCTAAAAGCATCTTCGCAATTCCTTCCCCAGTCCATCTCCAACTGGGCGCCCTCCAGACTGTGAAGCAGCAATAACTGGAGTTCTGAGAAAAATGCTAAGGGGATGCTGGGAGTCATAGTCTTGCTCGTGTGGAGGGCACCAGGTTTTTGTAGCATGGATCTAGCTTTCCCCTGAATTCCTGCTTGACTCCATCTCCAACTGGGTGCCTTCCAGACTTTGGAGCCATGATTCCCAGAACTCCAAGGGAATCCTAAGGGAGTGCTGGGAATTGTAGTCTCACATGTCTGCAGGAAGCCGGATTTTTGCAACCAGATCTCCAACGCTTCCAATAGCTTTCTTCCGAAAACCCAGCTTGCTCCGTCTCCACAATGTAGAGCAAAAACTCCCAGAATGCCAAGGGAATCATAAGGGGATGCTGGGAATTGCGATCCCAATTTCAATTTTTTGTGTTTCAAGGTTCACTCGTTGGAAATCGAGCGGAGCAGCAATTTGGGTGAAAGCAATTACAGGACAAGGCAATACAGGGTGCAAAAATCCAGATTGCCATTAGATAGCAGCATGGAGATACAGAAAACTGTAGCCCTCTGCTGCCACCTAGGGGTTCCCTGAAGTTTTGCAATTCAGAGCTGGTACCCACAAGCAGCGTGCCAGGGGGCGGTTGTTAAAAAGATGGTAAGGAAATTATTCTGATGGGTGTGTGGGTGGAAAAGCACCGAAGATGGCTTAAAGCACATGCGTGGGAAGCCTGGATAAAGCATTGAAATTCACATGGCAACTGGCAAAGATCAAAACCGGATGGGCAGAATTTAAGCTTGCAAAGATTTTACAGATTTCCTTAAAAATAAAATAAAAAAAAATCTCTAAATCCACCTACTGCAGCCTAGCGTGAGAGAAATCTGCCTCGAGGCAAATTCCACTCGTTTGGCCTCTTCCAGATGTGTCCTACTCCGATGCCCATCATCCCCAGCCAGCCAGAGCTTCAAGACCAAGCACTTCCTTGAGCGTCAGACCTGGATCCCGATGTTGCCCTTTTTCTGCCTCTCCATAAAGGTAGTCCTTGACTTACGATCGCAAGAGGGGCCAGAATGGATGTTGCTAAGTGAGGAATTTTTGAAGTGAGATTTGCCCCGTTTTACGACTCTTCTCGCCACGTGCGTTAAGGGAATCCCTGCATTTCGTAAATTAGGAACACCATCGTTAAGTGAATCTGGCTTTTCGCCACTGACTTTGCTTGTCAGAAGGCCGCAAAAGGGGATCCCGTGACCCCGGGACGCTGCGACCGTCACAAATATGAGCCAGTTGTCAAGCATCTGAATGAAAAATCACACGACCCTGGGGATGCTGCAACAGTCATAAGTGTGAAAAATGGTCATAAGTGCCGTTGTAACTTCAGTCGCTAAGTGAACTGTTGTAAGTCAAGGACAGGTAGTCCATGATTTATGGCTACAACTGAGCCCAAAGGTTTGGTTGCCAAGCAAGGTGATTGTTAAGTCAGTTTTGCCCCGTTGTACGACCTGCTTGCCATGGCTGTTAAGTGAATCGCTGCAGTTGTTAAGTGAATCATGAAGCCATTAAGCGAAGCTGGCTTCCCCCATTCACTTTGCCTGTCGGAAGCCAGTTGGAAAAAGTCACAAACGGTGATCACATGAGGATTGCTGCAATCCTGCAATCATCACAAACACATGCCCAGCGCCTGAATTTTAATCACGTGACCCTGGGGATGCGGCCATGGTCGTAAGTGTGAAAAACGGTCATAGGTCACTTTTTTCACTGCGGTTGTAACTTTGAACGGTTACTAAATGGATGGTCGTAAGTCAAAGATTACCTAAAGCCAACACAGTACTAGGCTGCATTAACAGAGGGATAGAATCAAGATCAGGTGAGGTGTTAATACCACTTTACAAGGCCTCGGTAAGACCACACTTGGAATACGGCATCCAGTTTTGGTCACCACGATGTAAAAAAGATGTTGAGACTCTAGAAAGAGTGCAGAGAAGAGCAACAAAGATGACCAGGGGTCTGGAGGCTAAAATATATTAAGGACAGTTGCAGAAATTGGGTATGTCTAGTTTAATGAAGAGAAGGACGAGCGGGGACAGGATAGCAGTGTCCCAATATCTCAGGGGCTGCCCCAAAGAAGAGGCAGTCAAGCCATTCTCCAAAGCACCTGAAGGCAGGACAAGAAGCAACGGATAGGAACTTTCCAAAGAGAGAAGCAGCCTAGAACTGAGGAGAAACTTCCTGACAGAACAATTAGCCAGTGGAACAACCTGCCTCTAGAAGCTGTGAATGCTCCATCACTGGAGGCTTTTAAGAAGAGACTAGACAGACGTTTTTCTGAAATGTGGATAGGGTTTCCTGCCTGAGCAGGGAGTTGGACTAGATGACCTCCAAGGTCCCTTCCAATTCTGTGATTCTATTCCAGGGGGGTCTTCAAACTTGGCCCTTTCATGACTTGTGGACTTCAACTCCCAGAATTCCTCAGCTAGCGTGCCTGCCTCAGGAATTCTGGGAATTGAAGTCCACAAGTCATCCAAGTTTGAAGACTTCTATTCTATTCTATTCTATTCTATTCTATTCTATTCTATTCTATTCTATTCTATTCTAAATAGCAAACGTCAGTTCATACACCAAGTCTGATAAGCTTACAGGCAGCCATTTTAGCTGTCGGCTGTCTGCTGACTGACAGGAAGGGACATGCCTGATTTTCCAAAGTCTGCTTGCCACGGTTGTCGAGCAAATCACTGGAGGGCATCCAGGCAGCCTGAAATCTCTTGTCGCTAAGCAAGGCGGACATTAAGTGAGTTTTGCCCCCTCTTGTGACCTTTTTGCGGCAATTGTTAAGCGTATCCCTGCGGTTTTTAAGTGAATCCCATGGTCGCTAAGCGAATCTGACGCCCAACATGAAGTTGGCTTGTCGGAAGCTGGCTGGGAAGGTCTCAAACAGCGATCAGGGGACCCTGGGGACCGTGTCCCGGTGTGTGTGTGTGTGTGTGTGTCAGGCGATCCCCTTTTGCGACCTTCTGCCAAGCAAAGTCAATGGGGAAGTCAAGGCTCACTTAACCACCCTGTGACTCACTTAACAACCGCAGTGATTCACTGAACAACTGTGGCAAGAAAGGTGGTAAAAACGGGGGGGGGGAGCTCATTTGACGCCCGTTGCCCTGAGCAACATACATGGGGGGGCGGGGGGGGCACGCCCTCCCCATTGTGGTCGTAAGTCGTGGACTACCTGTAGCGGTCGCAATTTTACCTTGTCACCAGCAGGGGGCAAAGCGACCCTCACGCCCGGCTAAAGCAACGATTGCGTCTCCCAGGGACCAAAATGATGGTTAAAATTTTTGCGGGCTGTGTGTGTGTGTGTGTGTGTGTGTGTTTGTGTGTGCGCGCGCAAAATTTTGCGGGCGCCGTGAAGGCAGCGTCTGCTCCGTTAATCCTGGTTTGCTTTGTGTGTGTGTGTTCTTTTTTTCCAATTCTCCTTGGGAGAATTGCTTGCTTGCTCTTCTCGATCTCCCCCAACCCTCCTTCTCTTCCTTAAAAGAAGAGCCTCCCCCAGCAGGAGCAGCGTCCGGCTCTTTCCCGGCTCTGGTTCGCGACAGGTTTACGATCTCTTTTGTAGCCCCGGTGCCCAACCCCTGACCTTCGTCCCTGCCTACTTCGGCTGATCGGACGATAAGGGGAGCCCCGCTGCTCCCGAAGTTGGACTTCACCCCCACCGGCTCAGCAAAAGGGGACGTGCCAAACGAGGCGATCTGGGGACAAGGCGGCGGAAGGAGGGGTGGGGGAGGGTGCAAACGGGGCTCGGGGGAAGAAAGCAAGAATGAAACAACCCCCCCCACCCCCCTCTCTCCTTTAAAGATAACCCCTCTTCCCAAAAAAAGCCCCCCCCCCCGACGCTGCTCTCCCAACTTTGCAAAAAACAAAGCCGAAAACCCGATGAGCAACGAAACGACGATCGCCTTGCGCAAGTTTGGAACTCCTGGGATAAACAGCGGGGGAAGGGGGCGAAGGGGGGGGGCGATGCAGCCGACGATGCTAGGGTGGGGGTGGGGAGGAGTGGGTCTAGGATCGGGGTGGGGGTGGGGGTGGGGGGGAGGAAGCCGGCCCACAGTTTCCTCCTAAAGGCAGCGGTCCAATTTTTCCAGTTTTGTGGACCGGCGGGGGTGGGAAGAAGGGATGGTTCCGTACGCACAGCTCCATTGACCCAAAGGGCACCGCTCCATTGGCACAAGTGGCACAGCTCCGTTCGCACAAGTGGCACAGCTCCGTTTGCACAAGTGGCACAGCTCCGTTCGCACAAGTGGCACAGCTCCATTTGCACAAGTGGCACAGCTCCGTTTGCACAAATGGCACAGCTCTATTGACACAAAGGGCACAGCTCCGTTTGCATAAGTGGCACAGCTCCGTTCGCACAAGTGGCACAGCTCCATTTGCACAAGTGGCACAGCTCCGTTCGCACAGATGGCACAGCTCTATTGACACAAAGGGCACAGCTCCATTTGCACAAGTGGCACAGCTCCATTGACCCAGAGGGCACCGCTCCATTTGCACGTGGCACAGCTCCGTTCGCACAAATGGCACAGCTCCGTTTGCACAGATGGCACAGCTCTATTGACACAAAGGGCACAGCTCCATTTGCACAAGTGGCACAGCTCCATTGACCCAGAGGGCACCGCTCCATTTGCACGTGGCACAGCTCCGTTCGCACAAATGGCACAGCTCCGTTTGCACAAATGGCACAGCTCTATTGACACAAAGGGCACAGCTCCGTTCGCACAAATGGCACAGATCTATTGACACAAAGGGCACAGCTCCATTTGCACAAGTGGCACAGCTCCGTTCGCACAAATGGC
This sequence comes from Vipera berus, assembly GCF_964194415.1. Classification (NCBI taxonomy): domain Eukaryota; kingdom Metazoa; phylum Chordata; class Lepidosauria; order Squamata; family Viperidae; genus Vipera; species Vipera berus. Next base: position 72,322,271 of record NC_138210.1, on the reverse strand, counting down.
ACAGCTCCATTTGCACAAACGGTACAGCTCCATTGACACAAAGGGCACCGCTCCCTTGGCACAAGTGGCACAGCTCCGTTTGCACAAGTGGCACAGCTCCATTGGCACAAAGGGCACCGCTCCCTTGGCACAAGTGGCACAGCTCCGTTTGCACAAGTGGCACAGCTCCATTGGCACAAAGGGCACCGCTCCCTTGGCACAAGTGGCACAGCTCCGTTTGCACAAGTGGCACAGCTCCATTGGCACAAAGGGCACCGCTCCCTTGGCACAAGTGGCACAGCTCCGTTTGCACAAGTGGCACAGCTCCATTGGCACAAAGGGCACCGCTCCCTTGGCACAAGTGGCACAGCTCCGTTTGCACAAGTGGCACAGCTCCATTGGCACGAAGGGCACCGCTCCATTGGCACAAATGGAGCTGCGCGCGTGTCAGCCCGCTCGCCCACCGCTTGCGCGGCCCGGTTCCGAACGGGCTACGGCCCGGTACTGGGGACCCCTGACCTAAGGATTTAGGGGCCACGCGGTTCCCAAGGCCCTTAAATCAAATCAATCAAATCAAATCTCTTCTTCTGCAGTTGGAGAGGGTGTGTGTGCTCGTGCAGGCCCCCCCACCCACCTCCGCACCCCAATTGTGCGAGAGACCCGCGGGACGGAGGAGCGCCCCCAAAGCTGGAAGGGACTGGGGAGGGGAAAGAGGGACCCCCCACATCTGGGGGGGAGAAATCCAGCAACTCAGAGAGAGAGGGGGGGGAGGGAGGGAGGGAGGGAGGGAGGGATGGCGGTTTTGAAGGGGAAAAAAGGAGAAAAGAAGGAAGAAAGAGGCGAGAAGGGCGAGTAGGAAGCGAAAATGTGTTTTTGACGCGAGCCTTCCAAAATGTCAACGGTATCTCCGGGGCTATTTTTGGGTTCTCGCGGGAGGAGAGAAAGAGAGAGAGAAAGAGAGAGAGAGAGAGAGAAAAAAAAAACTGGGACACAGCAGGGGAGAGCTGGACGCGTCATAAGAGGGAAAATTCCGCGGCCCCCCCCCCCCCCAAAAAAATCCTTTTTGCTCCTTTTCCATCACACAAATTATGGATTACATGCGAGCGTCGTATATCATTCCCTTCCATTATTACGATCAGGAGGCAAACCAGGGAGAATATTCCCAGCTCTCGTCCTGGGGAAAGGCGGGGAGGGGAGGGGAGGGGAGGGGAGGGGGAAAAAAAGCGTCGGTTAACCCGGGGAACTCCCCGCCACAAGAGGCAGCGCGGCAATATTAGAAGAAAGAGGGGCAGCTTGGCTCCGATCAGCCCTATTCAGCGATGGGGATAGTTGCAGAAGATTGTGGGGGCTATTTTTTTTGGGGGGGGGTTGTTTCCTCCTTATGCTGGAACCCCCACCCTTTTGCCCTGAGCAGGTTAACCCGAGGAACTCCCCGCCACAAGAGCCAGCGGGGCAGGATTGGGAGCGGAGAAGGGCGCCTTGGGCTCCCATCGGCCCTACGCAGCGTTGCGGATCGTTGCAGGAGGCTGTGGGGGGTGGGGTGGGGGTGACCGTTGTGTGTGTGTGTGTGTTTCTCCTTAAGCAAGTTAACCCGAGGAACTCCCCGCCACAAGAGCCAGCGGGGCAGGATTGGAGCAAAGAGGGGCGGGGGGTTGCCTTGAGCTCGGATCAGCCCTGAGCAGCGACGCGGATCGTTGCAGGAGGCTGTGGTTGGTGGTGGGTGACCTCTGTGTGTGTGTGTGTGTGTGTGTGTGTGTGTTTCTCCTTAAGCTTAACCTCCTTAAGCAAGTTAACCCGAGGAACTCCCCGCCACAAGAGCCAGCGGGGCAGGATTGGAGCAAAGAGGGGGGGGTTGCCTTGGGCTCTGATCAGCCCTGAGCAGCGACGCGGATCGTTGCAGGAGGCTGTGGGTGGTGTGTGTGTGTGTGTGTTTTTTTTTCTCCTTAAGCTTAACCTCCTTAAGCAAGTTAACCCGAGGAACTCCCCGCCACAAGAGCCAGCGGGGCAGGATTGGAGCAGGATTGGAGCAAAGAGGGGAGGGATTGCCTTGAGCTCGGATCAGCCCTGAGAAGCGACGCGGATCGGTGCAGGAGGCTGTGGGGGGTGGGGGTGACCGGTGTGTGTGTGTGTGTGTGTGTGTGTGTGTATGTGTTTCTCCTTAAGCAAGTTAACCCAAGAAACTCCCCGCCACAAGAGCCAGCGGGGCGGGATTGGAGCAAAGAGGGGGGGGTTGCCTTGGGCTCGGATCAGCCCTGAGCAGCGACGCGGATCGTTGCAGGAGGCTGTGGGTGGTGTGTGTGTGTGTGTGTGTTTTTTTCTCCTTAAGCTTAACCTCCTTAAGCAAGTTAACCCGAGGAACTCCCCGCCACAAGAGCCAGCGGGGCAGGATTGGAGCAGGATTGGAGCAAAGAGGGGAGGGATTGCCTTGAGCTCGGATCAGCCCTGAGAAGCGACGCGGATCGGTGCAGGAGGCTGTGGGGGGTGGGGGTGACCGGGGTGTGTGTGTGTGTGTGTGTGTGTATGTGTTTCTCCTTAAGCAAGTTAACCCAAGAAACTCCCCGCCACAAGAGCCAGCGGGGCGGGATTGGAGCAAAGAGGGGGGGGTTGCCTTGGGCTCGGATCAGCCCTGAGCAGCGACGCGGATCGTTGCAGGAGGCTGTGGGTGGTGGTGGGTGACCTCTGTGTGTGTGTGTGTGTGTGTGTGTGTGTGTGTGTTTCTCTTTAAGCTTAACCTCCTTAAGCAAGTTAACCCGAGGAACTCCCCGCCACAAGAGCCAGCGGGGCAGGATTGGAGCAAAGGGGGGGGGTTGCCTTGAGCTCGGATCAGCCCTGAGCAGAAACGCGGATCGTTGCAGGAGGCTGTGTGTGGTGTGTGTGTGTGTGTGTGTTTCCTTAAGCTTAACCTCCTTAAGCAAGCTAACCCGAGGAACTCCCCGCCACAAGAGCCAGCGGGCCAGGATTGGAGCAAAGAGGGGGGGGGTTGCCTTGAGCTCGGATCAGCCCTGAGCAGCGACGCGGATCGGTGCAGGAGGCTGTGGGTGCTGTGCGTGTGTGTGTGTGTGTTTCTCCTTAAGCTTAACCTCCTTAAGCAAGCTAACCCGAGGAACTCCCCGCCACAAGAGCCAGCGGGGCAGGATTGGAGCAAAGAGGGGGTGGGGATTGCCTTGAGCTCGGATCAGCCCTGAGCAGCGACGCGGATCTTGACAGCAGGTGGGAGGGGGACTCCACGCACACACACACACACACGCACACGCACACGCACACACGCGCGTGTTTTCCTCCCTCCTCCTCCTCCTCCCCCCTCCCAGCCCGGGTCCAGTCCTGCCAGCCATCCTGCACGGGGAGGAGGGCCAAGAGAAGCTCATCTGAACTGGGGCCGGGGCCGGAGGTAAGCCGAGAGGGAGGAGCGAGGCTCGGACACCGCCCTGGCCGGCGGCAGCCGGTTCTGACAGCGGAGCTCTGCCCGGGGAGAAAAACATCGCAAGGCAGGCGGCCGAGAAAGCAGAGCGAGTCCGGCGTCAGCAAGAGAGACCCTCCGGCCCAAACCGGCGCAAGGAAGCCTCGCAGCAAACCCTTGGCCGAGCCTGAACGGGGGATTTGAACCCAGAGCCAGCCGGGCACAGCTTCCTTGGAAAAAAAAACCGCGCGCCCTTTCAAGCTTTCCTCCGGAGATCGCGGCGTAAAAATAAACCCGGGCGGTGGGGAGTCGGGGAAAAAACAACAACGACAACAACAACGACAACAACTTGAGTCGACTAACCCGGAGGGTCTCCCCCGGGACGTCTCGCACGTGGGAACGGGTGCGCTTCGCTTCCCACCCGGTGTCGAAAGAAAGCTTGAGCTCTCGACGCAACCGAACCAGCCTCCAGTGCCGGAGCAGAGATTGATTTGTGTGGTTTTTTTTTTGTGTGTGTGTGTGTGTTTTTGTGTTTTTGGCTTTGGAAGTTGACACGGAGCCCGGACCGGACCCACCCACCCCCGCTTGGATTCGGGAAGAAAGCAAAAAAAAAACAACCCACAAAAAACCCCCCAAACCCCACCGGCCCAGTTTCGGATGCTGAAATTGCCAGCAGCCTACAAACTTTGTTCCCAACTGGAGTAAGGTGTGTGTGGGGGGGGAGTTCTCTGAGTCTGAGCTTTGAACTGAGTCCTGCCCACAGGATCGATCTGGGAACCCCCCCCCCCCGAATCCTAGGAAGATCCTCCTGCTGAATCCAGAATTCTCGGGGACCCCCCCCTGCTGAGACCCCCCCTCAACTAGCTCACCTGGCTTAAGACAGGATGGAGGATGGAGCCCGTCGCCGAGGGGCCCCCGAGAAGACCCCCCCCAAAACGGAAGGAGGTGGCGTGGCGCTCAAGAAGGAAATTGGTTTGATGAGCGCCTGTGGCATTATTGTGGGTGAGTGAGGGTCTCGGGATGGGGGTGGGGGTGTGCGTTGGGGCACATTATTTCCTGATCTTAGCCTGGCAGGTTCAAATGTGACCATTTTCCTTCTTCTTCTTCTTCTTCTTCTTCACCTTTGGCTTTCGTGGGTTTTGGGGATCGAATATGATCAATTTTTCTTCCCGATGTTCAGCTTTCTTGGGGTTTTTTTGGATTTGGCATCTGGGATCAAATATTTTATTTTTTATTTTATTTTTTTTATTTTAATCCCATTTATATCCCGCCCTTCTCCGAAGACTCAGGGCGGCTTACAATCTTAAGAAGCACAAATCAATGTGCTTAGCAATAGCCTTCATTCTATGTATATGCCTGCTTATTAGGGCTTTCACACACACCCCAAGCGGCATTATTACAAAGTCAGCTTATTGCCCCCAATAATCTGGGTCCCCGTTTTAATTCTTTATGCTCAGCTTTCTTGAGGTTTGTTTGTTTTTTTTTAATTTGGAAAAGGCTGGTGAAATCTCCAGCTCTGCTTTTCTTTATCCCTTCTTCCCACTTTTGGCCCAGCATCAATCTGTCCAAAGGCAGCTTTCTTCCTTCCAATGAGTGAGAGAGAGGGAGGGAGAGAGGGAGAGGGAGAGAGGAAGGGAGGGACAGAGAGAGAGGGAGAGAGAGGGGGAGAGAGGGAGAGAGAGAGAAAGAGAGAGGGAGGGAGAGAGGGAGAGGGAGGGAGAGAGAGGGAGGGAGAGAGAGGGAGGGAGGGAGAGAGAGAGAAGGGAGGGAGGGAGAGGGAAAGGGAGAGAGGGAAAGGGAGGGAGGGAGAGAGAGGGAGGGAGAGGGAGGGAGGGAAGAAGAGAGAGAGAGGGAGAGAGGGAGGGAGGGAGGGAGGAAGAGAGAGGGGGGGAGAGAGAGAGAAGGGAGAGAGGGAAAGGGAGGGAGGGAGAGAGGGAGGGAGGAAGAGAGAGGGAGAGAGAGAGAAGGGAGGGAGAGAGAAACAGATGGAGAGAGAGAGGGAGGGAGAGAGGGAGGGAGGGAGGAAGAGAGAGAGAGGGAGAGGAAGGGAGAGAGAGAGAAGGGAGGGAGAGAGAGAGAAAGAGAAACGGAGAGAGAGGGAGAGGGAGGGAGGGAAGGACAGAGGGAGAGGGAGGGAGAGAGAGAGGGAGGGAGGAAGAGAGAGAGAGAGAGAGGGAGAGAGAGAGGGAGGGAGGGAAGAAGGAAGAGAGTGAGAGAGAGAGGGAGAGACCTGGATTTCTGGCCTACAACCCAACCACCTCTCTCTAGGTGCTTTAATTAGGGATCCACTTAATTGGGGCTTAGTGGGAGCCGTATCCTAGAACAGGATTGGCATTTTCGTGGGCCCAGAGAGTCGCTTGGCAAGACCGCAGTCCCAACCCGGAAGAAGCCCGTCGCAAGGACAAACAAGCAAGCAAACAGCTGCGAGCTTGTAGGAAGGATCGCATATCCCAGCTTGACGAAATTTCTCCGAAAATGCAGCCGCCCCATGCTGAATGCCGCTCTTTTCTCCCTGCCGGATAGACCACAACATGATGCAATCCCTCTCCAGCCTCACAAAGTGGTGCGTTTTAACACAACAGGGCAGGAAAATATGCCGCAAGGAAGCTTAGGAAAACAAGTACGGTCCAGCTTACGAAAGTCCATTGAGTGACCCTTCCAAGTGAGCCACGGCGCTGGGAAAAAAAAAGGGGACCGATGGCCCGTTTTTCGCACCGACGACCGTGGCAGCCTCCCCGGGGTCACGGCATCAAAAATCCAGACGCTCGGCCACCGGTTCGCCTTTACGAGGGTGGCGTCGGCGTGCCGGGCCTCCCGCGATCCGTTTTTGCGACCGGCAAAGTCAACGGGGAAGGCAGATTCGCTTAGCCACTGTGTGACGGGCTTAACAACGGCAATGATTCGCTTAGCGACCCCAGCCAGGAAAGTCATAAAAGGGGGCGAGAATCCCCGAACGAATTTCTCGCTTAGCGACCTAGGTTTGGGGGCTCGGTTAAGTGGAGGACCGCCTGTACACAGCTCAGGGATCAGGAGGGGAGGCAGGCCAGCCTCCAAGGGATCCCCTTCCCGCCCATCTGCCTAGCCTTCTCCGGAGTTTGCTTTCCACCCCGATGCAACTGGAATGCCCGGCCTTTTCTCGTCTGTTTGTTCCAACGTCTCTTTCCAGATGGCCCCGTTTCTACCAGGTGCCAGGAGACCATTAAACAAACACGGCCAGGCAGAAGTGACGGTGGTGGAGAGTGATCATTGAAGCACCCTGGCTGCCCTGATCCACTCCAGCTTCGCCAAGGCTACCCTTGGCCTTCAACCCCACCTCAAAAAAAAATAAAAATAAAAAAATAAAAATAAATGCTCTCCGCTTCCCACGGGCCCTTTCCCTCCCCCGCCCCCCCCCAGCGTCCCAAAGATGACAGTGGCTGCCTTCCAGATGTTCTCCTGCCTGATGTTCAGAGTAATACGCTCCCTTGAATGTCTTGCTTCTGGAAAGTTGGATGGACCGGAAATTGGGCAGATCCCAAAACTCTTCTCAGCTTCCCTTGTTCTAAATCTTCCCCCCTCCAAGAAGCATTGAAGAGAATAACAGAGTGGGAAGGGACCTTGGAGGTCTTCTAGTCCAACCCCCTCTGCTCAAGCAGGAGACTCTATTCCAGGGGTCTTCAATTTCTGACTTGGGGACTTCAACTCCCAGAAATCCTCAGCCGGGCGCTCCTGGCTGAGGAATTCTGGGAGTTGAAGTCCCCAACTCGTAAAAGGGCCATGTTTGAAGACACCCCCCCCCCCGCTCTATACCATTTCAGACAAATGGCTGTCCAGTCTCTTCTTAAAAACCTCCAGTGTTGGGGCATTCACAGCTTCTGGAGGCAGGTTGTTCCACTGGTTAACTGTTCTAACTGCCAGGAAATTTCTCCTTAGTTCTAGGTTGCTTCTCTCCTTGGTTAGTTTCCATCCGTTGCTTCTTGTCCTGCCTTCGGGTGTGTTGGAGAATAGGTTGAAACCCGCCCCCCCCCCCCGTCTTCTTTGTGGCAGCCCCTGAAATATTGGAACTCTGCTATTGTTTGTCTGGAATGGGTTAGGATCTGCTGCCCCGAGCAAGGGGTCAGACTAGATGACCTCCAAGGTCCCTTCCAACTCTATTATTTTATGTTCCTAGCAGAAAAAGGACACCAGGTAGAGTAGTGTGGGAAGACGGAAAGAGAGAGAGAGAGAAGGAGGGAGGGAGGGAGGGAGGGAGGGAGGGAGGGAGAGAGAGAGAGAGAGAGAGAGAGAGAGAGAGAGAAAGAAAGAAAGAAAGAAAGAAAGAAAGAAAGAACAGCTCAAAATTCCCCCTCGTCAGTGAAAATGCTTTATATTGCTTAAAAGTGTGGCACGTGTCAAGGGCACTTTAATTTTTCCCAGAAGCCCTTGATCAAAAAGCAAAGATAACTGGCAGCTTTCCGTAAACATTTTCCGCTTAGCCTTCAAATCTCCCGGGAACTCTAGAGAGTTTTGCAGGAAAAAAAAAAAAATCCTTGCTCTAAATATTCTTTCAGTTGCCCAGGAGATGCCGTCTCGGAATATCAAAACAGGCATACCCCCTTCTTGAAAACCAAGTCATAAGTCACCTCTGTTGCTAAACCTGCAGCCTTAATCTTCCCAGATGCAAGGATTGATAAGACGCCAAGGGCTTGGTACATATTTGCATTGGGGAATCGCGTAGGGAAAAAAACCCAACAACAGGCAATTGTTCGTTCTTCTTATTTGCTTAGTTCTTCCTTCCCCCCCCCCCTTAAAACTGACCTGATTCTTCGATTTCAAATGCAGCTGGAAGTCTGGAACTCACCAGATTGAGATCTTTGAACAGCCTCAGGGGGTGCGGGGGGGGGGGGGGAACTGATCTGTTTAAGAAGAGAGTGGATTTTAAATTCGGTCACTTTGGTGAGCCTGGCTTAAAAAATAAATTTAAAAAAATCCCCTTGTTTCCCTGCCAGAGAAACTTCATTCAGCATGTTTACTTAGCAATAAATCCTTACTGTTTTCAAGGTTATTCCTTAGTAAACTTTGAAAAGCCTGACAAGTGTAAAGTAAGTACCCTTTACATCTAAGTCAATGTACTCCTGTAAACTTGTTCTGTGTCTACAATAGTGTAAGCAACCTCTCATTTCTACTCTTTACAATATAACCCATAATTTGTACAACTGTGCGTAGGTTTGTGGACGATTATCATCTTTGGGACACATTCAGGCAACACATAAAATAATTTACCAAGTGTGTTTTAAGATTACACAACCAACCGCCTTGGCAAGTATCCCTTCTAAGCAGTGTCGTAATGAAAGCAGGAATATTTCTGGGTTTTAACACCAAGCCAGGCAACACAATTTTATTAGGACAAAAGCTTCTGTGACCTTAAACGTCATCTCTAATGAAGTTTTTGTCTTTACAGGGAATAACTTTCTTTTGAGTCACTTTCTTTGAGTCACCGTCTTCAGAATGAAAGGGTTACAGGTATCCCACCAATAATCTAAAGCTGCGTTTCTCAACTTTGGCAACTTTAAGATGGATGGGGAATTGACGTCCACACCTCTGAAACTAAATAAGGCTGAGAAACGTAATCTAGACCAACCCTTCTCCAGAGCAGGAATAACAGAATAATAGAGTTGGAAGGGACCTTGGAGGTCATCTAGTCCAACCCTCTGCTCAGGCTGGAAGCTCTCTTCCATTCCAGATAAATGGTTGTCCAGTCTCTTCTTAAAAACCTCCCGTTGTTGGAGCACCCACAACCTCTGAAGGCAAGGAACTAATTGTTGTTGTTAGTTGTGAAGTCGTGTCTGACCCATTGCGACCCCATGGACAATGTTCCTCCAGGCCTTCCTGTCCTCTACCATCTTCTGGAGTCCATTTAGGCTCACGCCTACTGCTTCAGTGACTCCATCCAGCCACCTCGTTCTCTGTCGTCCCCTTCTTCTCTTGCCCTCAACCTTTCCCAGCATGAGGCTCTTCTCCAGTGAGTCCTTCCTTCTCATGAGGTGGCCAAAGTATTTCAGTTTCCATTTCAGGATCTGGCCTTCTAAAGAGCAGTCAGGGTGGATCTCCTCTAGGACTGACCGGTTTGATCGCCTTGCAGTCCAAGGGACTCGCAGGAGTCTTCTACAGCACCAGAGTTCCTTGGCTTCAATTCTTTGGCACTCGGCCTTTCTTATGGTCCAACTTTCACAGCCATACATTGCAACTGGGAAGACCATGGCCTTGACTATACGCACTTTTGTTGGCAGGGTGATGTCTCTGCTTTTTAGTGTGCTGTCTAGGTTTGCCATGGCTCTCCTCCCAAGGAGCAAGCGTCTTTTAATTTCTTGGCTGCAGTCCCCGTCTGCGGTGATCTTGGAGCCCAGGAAAATAAAATCTGTTCTGCGGTGATCTTGGAGCCCAGGAAAATAAAATCTGTAGGAACTCTCTTTACTTTCGCAAAAACCTTAGCCTTTGAGGACCTGCACCAAAGTTTCTTGTGTGTTGCCATTGTCCTCCGTTGTGATGTCCTGTTGTCCCCCTACAGGTAACATCATCGGATCCGGAATTTTTGTATCGCCAAAAGGAGTGTTGGAGAATGCAGGCTCTGTAGGGCTGGCGTTAATCGTCTGGATCGTCACGGGACTCATCACAGCCGTGGGTGCCCTCTGCTATGCAGAATTGGGGGTCACCATCCCGAAATCCGGAGGAGACTACTCCTATGTCAAGGACATCTTCGGAGGACTGGCTGGGTAAGAGAGAATAAGGAACCGGGGTTTGTCAGATAGCGGTTGGGGGTTAGAGAAGCGAGTCGGATGAGAAGGGAAAAAAGGGCAGGTTTAGCAAGGCGGGCATCTTGCAATGGTGGGCATCCAGAAATGTTAAGGGTGAAGTGCTAATACCACTTTATAATGCCTTGGTAAGGCCACACTTGGAATACGGCATCCAGTTTTGGTCGCCACGATATAAAAAAGATGTTGAGACTCTGGAAAGAGGCCAGAGAAGAGCAACAAAGATAATCAGGGGACTGGAGGATAAAATATAGGAAGAACGGTTGCAGGAATTGGGCATGTCTCGTTTAACGAAGAGAAGGAATAGGGGTGATATAAGGGCAGGGCTCCGATATCTCGGGGCCTGCGACAAAGAAGAGGGCGGTCAATCTGTTCTCCAGAGCCCCTGAAGGCAGGTCAAGAAGCAACAGATGGAAACCAATCAAGGAGAGAAGCAACCTAGAAATAAGGAGAAATTTCCTGACAGTGAGAACAATTAATCAGTGGAACAACTTGCCTCCAGAAGCTGTGGATGCTCCAAATGAAAGTTTTTAAGAAGAGATTGGACAGCTGTTTGTCTGAAATGGCATAGGTTTCCTGCCTAAGTAGGGGGTTGGACTAGATGACCTCCAAGGTCCCAACTTCTATTCTATTCTATTCTATTCTATTCTATTCTATTCTATTCTATTCTATTCTATTCTATTCTATTCTATTCTATTCTATTCTATTCTATTCTATTCTATTCCATATATTCTATTCTATTCTATTCTATTCTATTCTATTCTATTCTATTCTATTCTATTCTATTCTATTCTATTCTATTCTATTCTATTCTATTCTATTCTATTCCATTCCATTCCATTCCATTCCATTCCATTCCATTCCATTCCATATTTTCTATTCCTATCCTATCCTATCCTATCCTATCCTATCCTATCCTATCCTATCCTATCCTATCCTATCCTATCCTATCCTATCCTATCCTATCCTATCCTATTCTTTGGTTTTGTTATTTCCCCATTTACCGGGTGACAGTTAGAAAGAAGATCAAGAAACAGTCACTTCAGTCTACTGGGAGATATATTGGTCCGGAAAGGAACTCTCGTTCAATTGCCAGAATTCTTGCTGTTTTTCTCAATAGATCTTGCTTGCAAAAGGTAAGGATCACGAAACCTTGATGTGCCTCTAAAACCTCCGTTTCTCCCAAGGTTCCTCAGACTGTGGATCGCGGTGCTGGTGATCTACCCTACGAATCAGGCGGTGATCGCTCTGACTTTTGCCAACTATGTCCTTCAACCCATCTTTCCCACCTGCCTGCCTCCAGAAACCGGCTTGCGACTCCTCGCAGGGGTCTGCCTTTGTAAGTAGCGAGCAAATCTGACAGCGATAGTGTGATGCCGATCGCACACTGTGTGTCTTTTAAATGTTGCAAGGCTGCTTTGAGAGAGGCGCGTGTTTGAAAGGGAGAGAACGAGACTGTGGCTTGGAGCAAAGAAAAGTAGAATTCCTTGAAGAACGCTTGTTTGTGGCCTAGCTGATTGTGGGAACCAAACCATTGTCACTTGTGTGTTGGGTGAGTGGCTCAGCCGAGGATAATTTGTTGAACACACCTTAAACAAACCTGGGTTCAACAAAGCACTGATAAGCACCATCTACGAACCAGGTGAAGCTTTACGGTCCAGATCTGAGTCATGAGTCACCCTAAAGGGGTAAAACCCCAACCAGATCTGGGTTGCAAAGCCTGGAGTGACCACCAGGTGGCACCCAAGAGTTAGGATTTTCTGCTGTCCCCCTTTTGGTCGTCAGGAGTTTTGCAGCCCCTATATGCCTAAATTAATGTATTGCGTGGTGGTTCAGACACCAGACTGCGATGCCGTTTTCAGCTAATTGGGCTTTTTCAAAAATCCCTGGCTTAAAATTCCATGGGAAACGAACTGTAAAGAGGATTTAATCCCCTCGTCTCACGCTCAGTCTGGTGAATAATCGCTCTCCCCCTCCTCCTCCAGGGGTTGACAGGATCAGAGGCAGTGAATTTAGCTCTAGGATGTGCAAATCTTTAAATATGCACCATTTCCCGTTTTCTCTCTAGGGTGAATAAACCTACAGTTAACTTGCAATATGCCTCAATAGTTATAATTAAGATTATTAGAACTGTAGTTTAAGGCATGGGTCTTCCAACTTGGCCCTTTTATGACTTGTGGACTTCAACTCCCAGAATTCCTTAGCCAGCGTGCCTGGCTGAGGAATTCTGGGAGTTGAAGTCCACAAGCAGGGCTCTTCCAACTTGGCCCTTTTATGACTTGTGGACTTCAACTCCCAGAATTCCTCAGCCAGGCACGCCGGCTGAGGAATTCTGGGAGTTGAAGTCCACAAGTCATAAAAGGGCCAAGTTGGAAGAGCCCTGGTTTAAGGAATAATTTAAAGCCGATATTCTCAGCAGCGTTAATACCCTTTAAGACACTGGTCTGCAGCTTAAAGGGGTTGCAAAGAAAGGCTCTGGTGCTTTACGAATATAGATAGACCTCAAATTACAATAGTGACCGTTCAAAGTGACAGCGGCACTGAAAAATGTGACTGATGACCGTTTTTCACACTTAAGACCTTTGCAGCGTCCCCAGGGTCACATGGACAAAATTCGGATGCTCGGCAACAGATTCCTGTTTATGACAGTTGCAGTGTCCTGGGTGTCACTGATCCCTTTTTGCGACCTTCTGACCAGCCAAGTCAATGGGGAAAGCCGGATTCACTTAACGTCCGCGTTCCTAGCTTAACAACGGCCATGATTCACTTAGCAAGAAAGTCCCTAAAACGGGGCAAAATCTCGCTGAACGAATCTCTCACTTAGCAACAGAAATGCGGTCGTAAGTTGAGGACTACCTGTAGCACAGAATTATTCCCACCCACCCCTTTTTTTGTGTCTTTCCCTACGAATAAAATCAAAGCTTTGCATTTGAGCTTGTTCCTTTGTAAAGATGAAGTCCGATCAAAGCCGGGCAGATCAAACAGGTCTGGCAGGCGACAATCAGCACTAACCACAACTGTGCTCAGCTATTTTGTCTTTGAAGAGCAAACTTGCTTACACAAAACTTGTGGGAAAGTCACTTTGTCTTCGTGCCGGGGCTGGTGGGGGTGGGGGTGGGGCTGCTTTAGGACTTGTGAAAATTGCTGATTGGCATTTTTTTTTTAACTTGGCTCTTCCAACTTGCGGAGTGACCTTGAGTTCAGTGACATTTCCACCTCACCCACCCCCACCCCAGGGTCTACCTTGTAGGGCTGTCGTGAGAGTCAAAGGGCTAACCGACATCCATCTCAAAGAGATGGGGGGGAAAAAACCCCAGAATAATATGCCTGTGGCTGGCTTGGTTTCAAAGAGAGAAAAGTTAGAGGTGGATGGTTTCTCAGCTGTGCTGGTAGCTCATGCAGAAGTGTAGTCCTTGAGATATGTCCGTTTGTTTAACAACTGTTTGAAGTTACGACGGTGCTGGGGGGAAAAGTGACGTATGACCCTGTCTTGTATGTATGCCCGATTCTCGCATTTATGGCTATTGCGGTGTCCTTAAGCTCATGATCATGAGAGAATAGTATATTTATTTATTTATTTATTTATTTATTTCGATTTATATACCGCCCTTTTCCTGAGGGACTCAGGGCGGTTTACAGGGAAAATTAAAACAATACAATAAATACAAGTTAAAATAAAATAAAATTAAATAGCCCCAAAATAATTAAAAATAGTATAGTATAGTATAGTATAGTATAGTATAGTATAGTATAGTATAGTATAGTATAGTATAGTATAGTATAGTATAGTATAGTATAGTATAGTATAGTATAGTGCAGAGCAGAGCAGAGCAGAGCAGAGCAGAACAGAACAGAACAGAACAGAATAGAATAGAATAGAATAGATGGAATGGAATCAAATGGAATGGAACAGAACAGAACAGAATAGAATATATGGAATGGAATTGAATGGAATGGAATGGAATGGAATGGAATGGAATGGAATGGAATGAAATAGAATAGAATAGAATAGAATAGAATAGAATGGAATGGAATGGAATGGAATGGAATGGAATGGAATGGAATAGAATTAGAATTAGAATTAGAATTAGAATTAGAATTAGAATTAGAATTAGAATTAGAATTAGGATAGGATAGGATAGGACAGGACATGGCGACCATTGTAAATACGTGCCAGTTGCCAAAAGCCCAAATTTTGATCACGTGACCATGGGGATGCTGCGACGGTCGTACGTGTGAAAAAAGGTCATAAGTCCCTTTTTCCAGTTTTTTTTTGTAACTTTGGTCACTAAAGGAATGGTCGTAAGTTGAGGACTGCCAGTATTCCCAACGAACTTTGGGTCTATCCTTAGTTCTCATTGCTGCTTTGAAGGCAGGAACAGAAGGAAGAGAGAGAAAGAGTGGGGAGGATGAGAACTATAATCCCTCACACACAAAGACACAGGCAAAACAGCTTTGCCTCCAGAGGTTGTGGGTGCTCCATCACTGGCGGCTTTTGAGAAGAGACTGGACAGCTATTTGTCTGAAATGGTATAGGGTCTCCTGCTTGAGCAGGGGCTGGACTAGAAGACCTCCCAGGTCCCTTCGAAATTCTATTCTGTTCTGTTCTGTTCTACTCTACTCTACTCTACTCTACTCTACTCTACTCTACTCTACTCTACTCTATTCTATTCTATTCTATTCTATTCTATTCTATTCTATTCTATTCTATTCTATTCTATTCTATTCTATTCTATTCTATTCTATTCTATTCTATATTTAATTATTCTATTCCATATTTTCTATTCTATTCTATTCTATTCTATTCTATTCTATTCTATTCTATTCTATTCTATTCTATTCTATTCTATTCTATTCTATTCTATTCTATTCTATTCTATTCTATTCTATTCTATTCTATATTTAATTATTCTATTCCATATTTTCTATTCTATTCTATTCTATTCTATTCTATTCTATTCTATTCTATTCTATTCTATTCTATTCTATTCTATTCTATTCTATTCTATTCTATTCTATTCTATTCTATTCTATTCCACTCCACTCCAATCCCTATCCCTATCCCTATCCCTATCCCTATCCCTATCCCTATCCCTATCCCTATCCCTATCCCTATCCCTATCCCTATCCCACTCTACTCTATACTCTTATTCCTATTCCTATTCCTATTCCCATCCCATCATTCTGTCCTATTCTATCCTATTCCTATCCTTTCCTATAAAAAAACCCTCTTTTGCAGTCAAGGGGGGGGGGGAAATTCTCAGCCCCTGAACCGACAAAGTATTTAGAAGAGGGGAGATTAAAATATCCTGCCAGAGGCTACGTTAGGACATTGTAGGCTGGGAAGATCGGGCACAAACTGGTTTGGCTCATTATTATTATTATTATTTTTACTATCCAGCTCCACAGCAGGGAAAGAGGGAGGTGCGGGGGGGGGGGGGCAGCGGCCGGATAAGAGCGGGAAGCTGAGATTGGCTTGGGCTGGGATGCTTGCCCCGAATCAGCAAAACTTTATTAATCAGGTCAAAGCCAGTTACTCAGTGCTGAATCAGCAAATGGGTGGAGGGAGGTCAGAGACCAGACAAATGCTTATGAAAACAAGGAGGGGGAGGGGGAGGAGGAGGAGGAGGAGGAGGAAGGGAAGAGGAGGAGGAGGAAGAGAGGAAGAGGAGGAGGAGGAGGAGGAGGAGAAGGCAGAAATCTATATTCCCCTCCCCAAATCTCACTGCAAGAAGGAACTGCTCACAACCGACCAGCCCAGCGGGTTGGGCTGGGCTGGTGCCCAAATCTCCCGATTGCAGAGTTGGAAAGAAAAATAAAATAAACCACAATAAGCGGCTTAAACAGGACAGATAGGAGGCGACCCAGAAGGGGGAGATTAGGAAGAGAGATAAAACTGGGGGGGGCGGGGGTGTGTGAGAGAGAAATATGAATGGGGAGCAGGAATTTAGGAGAAGTGCAAAGCTTGGGGAAAAAGCTAGAAGCAGTCATTCTCACCCTGGGTCGTTTAAGATGGGTTGGACTTCAACTCCCAGAATTCCTGAGCCAGCCCTGCTGAGGGAAAAGGGAGAGGTTTCCATGCTGA